>NC_135277.1:8795227-9098257 GCF_051311805.1 Agelaius phoeniceus
CAAAACACTAAGAAGTCATCAGAGATACTCGTTAGAAAACCTAAATCATCAAAGCCCAAACCTCCACCAAGGAAATACTTCAAGCAGGACTGCACATGTGATGACCAGGGTAATGCAGACAGAAAAGAAAAGCTTGTCTCAGAAGTGGCTGCATTACCTTCTGCAAGTGTGCAGGTAAAGTAAAATTTACAACATTTTTCTTGTGTGTGCATATTTTTGAGGCAGGGGAAAAAGGAAGGCAAAGTGGCTTTGCATGGCAGCAGGAAGAAGAGTAGGAAATCAAAAGGAAAATATATATACATGTGAGAATGGAGGGAAGAAGATGAGGCTCTTCTGTTTTGAAAATAAAGTGTGTATCTTAGTGAAGCAAGAGTAGCACAAAATGTTATGTTCAAAGTAAGGTCGGAAGGCAGAGAATTGTCTGAAGAAAATCTTCCATACTAAGGTATCTGAGTTAAAATCCCACTGAGAGCAGCTGCAAGAACGAATCTGAGTCCCTGCCTCTCCTCACGAGCATGTGCCATTAGTGGTAATCAACATGCTCTGCTTCCAGGGTTATGCCCTAGGCTGGGCCTGGAGGTGTTTACACAGCTTCTGATGCCAGCTTGGTGTGGCTCACCCCAACTCCCTGTGTCACAGAGTCATATCATTTATAGCAGTAGTCATAAAACAATAATTTCTTTGTTTCAGCAGTGGATTTTTATTGGAAGAAAGCACTAACATTATGTGCAGCAGGGAATCTTGGGCTCAGATACCTTTCTTGAACCCAGGAGGTATTAAATAAAACCATTTAAATTGTGGTGCACATACATCTTTGTTGATGAGCTACAGTATTTGAAAACAGTGTACATTTGTATATTACTGAATTTCAGTTCCCTCTCTCATCTAGGACAACAGAAAGTGTTTCACTTTTGCATAAGCGTGAAGGATTGTGAGATCTGCATGTTGAAACAAAATTGTGGTTTGTTTAAAACCGAAACTTCTTTTCCTCAGGTTTAGCAATATGGCAGTCGAAATGAACTGCTCTCAATGCAATGCAAAGGAAAAATACAAAAAGCAAAACACAGAAAAAACCAAAACAAAACAACAAATAACCAAACCAAACACAACAAACACAAACTGCCCCCCCTAACCAGTTCCCAAGCTGCAAAGATCAATACAAAATTATACAGAGCAAACTGAAGTCCACATATAATGTTAATATCCAAGAAAATTTCAGTTAAGCTTCTTAGGTAAGGTCATTTTTACCATCCCCTAAGTAGAAACCACTGCTAGAAAATCAACTTTCAGAAGTAAAATTAAGGGCAATAAGTACTTGTTGAACTTACCACTCCCTGCAACTTGTTATTCTTCGTACTTAGTCATTCTAAGTGAGAAAAACCTCAATCTTAAGATCAATAAAATCCATGAAAAATCAAGATCTGTTCAAGAAGACAACTTCCTCTATTAAGATTGTCTTTATATCTGCATATACCCAAGAGAGAAAGTTTCTGGTCAGAATGTATTTCAGATCATTAAGAAAAGGTTTTATTAGTGCTTTAAATTTTTTTTAACCCTGATTTCCCACAAATTTTGTATTAGTACATCTGAGGCCTGCATACCACAATTTTAAATGGGGTTTCTAGTTTTTTTTGCAGATTCATATATTTTTTCAGATTCATATGTAGTGTGGTTTGCATAATTGCATTCTGACACACTTCTCTTTCCTGTTTGTTCAGCAGGAAGTTGGAGAAGCAATGCTAGAGGGACATCAAACCGATGTAACCCACAGTGTCTTCACCACTTCTCCTACTGCATGTGATAAGGAGCACACAGCTGCTGCTCCAGTGGGCAGAGATCAAGAAAGAAAAGAAAAATTAGGTATGTTTAATTTAATTAACTTGTTTCCCCCAGCTAAATATATAGTATTTAGGTTGGATTCCAAAATGGGTATTGAGCTGACTTCACTTTCTCTTTAAATATAGTCTTCAAACCATATCTCTAAATTTTGGGATGAACAGATGAAATTTCAAATTATTGATTAATCTCTGTAAAGAAAGGGAAAGTAGATCAAAATCAGCATAAGAGATGATTTATTGTAATTTTAAAAAATTATTAATCTTTGTCAAAAGAGAAAATAGATCAAAAGCAGCATAAGAGATGATTTATTGTAAAAATTGTTAATGGACAGGTACAGTATTTCTGTATTGCTTCAGATGAAACTGCTTAGTTATTCTGAACATCTCATATTAAAGCTTAGTTTTAGCATTTCTAAAGGATATTTTTATGCACAATTTCAAGACCCTAGTGTTGCAATGGTACAAACCACTGAAAAGTTACTTTTTTGCTGTGCTAGTTAGAATTAAGGAAACTTAGTGTTAAAGGAACAAGACAATCTCAAGAGGTCTCTTACAACATACAGGCTTATGCAAATCTGTAAGTTATGGCTCAGATCATTAAAAAAAGTAAAAATGTTGCCTTTAAAAATGTTCACACTGAAGCAGAAAACAGCACCTGTGCAGCTGCACAAGCAGAACTTTGCTGCCATTCAGCTCCACCATGTCTAACATTAAAATGCTCAATTGCTCTATGAAGTAAAAAATATTCACATATTAGAATCAAGTTTTTACTTATCAGAAAAAATCAACTGGAAATGCCTGAGGAAATTTGAGGAAGCATAAATATAGAAGATCTTCCTATGATCCTACTCTTTTTAGAGTAGGATATACTTACAAATGTAGAAAGTAAATGGTTTTCAAAAGAATTTACTGTAACACCAGCTTTTTCTCTAGGCTGCAAAAAACATTGCAAGTTTAACTTTCTATTTTAGCTGTTACATCCTGTATCAAGATTTCAGCACCCCAGAATTTCAGTATTTGTAAACCCTCTAAAAAAACAATCATGTATTTAAGTGTGCAAGAGCCTTGTTTTTCAGTTAATTTCACTGTCTGAATTCAGAACTTATGGATCAAGAATTATGAATTTTTAAAAGCTGAAACTTTTTAGAAACTTCAAAAAAAATTTATCAGAGGCTTGAATGAAATTCAAGGTTAATGAATTAATAATGATGCAGCAAGAAGTAGATGGATGGTTGTTTATAATCTATGTCTTTTTTTTACAGGGAATCCACTTTCATCAATTCAAAGACCTGTACTTAAAAGACAAGCACGGGTAGATTATAGTCTTGATACAACAGAAGACCCCTGGGTTAAAATTTCTGACTGCATAAAAAGCTTATTTAATCCTACCATGAGTGAAAACAACGTCCACTTAGATTTGCAGCCTGGCATAGACAAAAAAAAGGAGAATCAAAATCGAGGCAGCTCAGAGACAGTTCTGAAGAAATCAGAATCAGAGGGTTCCAAAGTGCTAAAATCAGATGAAAATGACAGTGTGAAGAAGGGTCCTCCTGTTGCACCAAAGCCCACCTGGTTCCGCCAAAGTCTGAAAGGATTGAGGAAAGCAAATTCAGATCTAAAACCACAGGCAGATCAAGGTCCTCCCAACCATGACAGTGTTTCCAACAAAAAACAGCAATCCAGCTTCTCACGTGTGTCTCCTGGAGGATCATCAATAAAACAAAGAATAAGCTCATTTGAATCCTTGAGCGCTCCACAGTCACCTGAAAAAACCCCCCGAAGGTTGAGCCTAAAACCATCGGTGCAGAAAGAACCTTCCCGCCCTGCAGCAGGGGCAGAGGCAGCTCCAGCCTGTTCAAACCAACCCCTCCTCCCGCATTGTGAAAACAGCCACCAACAGCCACCTGTGGCCATGGCTACAAAGAGCCTGGATAGATCTTCCCCTCGCAGGGAGAGCATTGCCAGACCAGAGGAAACCAGCTCAGAGGAAAGCAGCAATGCCAGCACTGAAAGTTCATCGAGTCTCCTCACTCCAGAGGCTGTTAACTCCCATCTTGTGTCAGTAGCGAAAGCACACAGCCTGAGGTCACGAAGCTTCCCTCTCACCGCTGCCCAGGCTTGTGAGATAATGAAGCCATTTGATGAGAAGTGTAGCAAAATCTATTCCATCAGCAGCCAGGTGTCATCTGCTTTAATGAAATCATTGCTTTGCCTTCCTCAGTCCCCAGCCTCTTCTGGAAACAATGCATGGGAAACCCTGGACACAGTGTCTCAGTCCTCCATGGAGGAGGATGGGCCTTCCACCTCACCTGCGAGTGAGAACCACCACCTGGACACTGGCTTTTCCCTAAAGTAAGATACCATATTTAAAACTCAGATTTACAGATCAGCACTGGTAAACAGCTGCACTGATTCGCTGACAGATTAAAGTTCTGAAGTAGCAGCACACAGAAGTAAAGCACAGACTAAGAACTTTTTAGAGCATGAAGGTTAAATGACTTCTGACTGCTAATCTTGTTTTTGATTTGTATTATATCCATACATAGATATTTCAAACATCCTCCTATTTAAGGAGCATTATTTCTAGTATCTCCACGATAAAGCAGATTTAAGTGCATTTGCCTGAGGCCATGAAATTTTTCTCATTCTTTTATGCAATGGATTGTACTTCCTTTAAGTGAACATGATTAATTTCCATTTGCCTGCATTTATAATAGTTGTAGGAGTTACCTCCCAAATTACATGCTAATAAGATGAAAAGATGACTGCTCCAAAATTGCCTTTTGCTTTAGTGGGTATGTTCTCTCATAGCTCAATGTTTCTTTTTTGTTCTTGTTACAATGGGACAGCCTCTCAGAGCTGAGAGAATACACAGTGAGCCTGGCAGACAAAGGGAAGGAGGAAGACAAACAGGAACAGGGCTCACCTCAAGCATCCGGTGTGTTGGGGCAGTCAGTCATCTCTCTGCTTTCCCCTGAGGAGCTGGCAAAGCTTATAGAGGAAGTCAAAGCCCTAGATGAAGAAACCTTAAAGGTAAACCTGCTTTTTATTTTTCTTTTTTCATGCATGATTTTCAGAAAGCTGTAGAATGAATGTGTCTGGTAAACTTTGCAACTTAATATTATGCTTATGCCACTAAGTCTCATTAAAAAATGTATAACAGACTTTCCAATCATTAAGACATATCTTCTGGGAAGTCCTTGACTATATTCCTTTCTCTGCCTAGGAACTTGATGATATTCATGTTACAGTTTTGCATAAAGAAGAAGATACTGGGCTTGGATTCAGCCTGGCAGGGGGCATTGATCTAGAAAACAAAGTGGTAACAGTAAGTAGCATCTTAAAAAATACTCTCAAATCAACCCTCTATCTAAAAATATATACCTTACTGGTTTTCTACTACAGTTTATGGCTTTTAGATAATCAAAGCAGGCAGCTGTATTGATAAGGTTGGAAGGACCACAGTGGGTGAAAACAGGTTCCTTCTGCACAGAGCTGCCTCTCCAGGTGTCTGGTAGCAGTGTCCTGTTGCCTTGGGCACCTCCTTCCCAGCAGCTCTGAAAGATGAGGCAGAACACACAGCCCTCAGCAGGAAATAACCAACACCTTACTCACCTGCTTATAGAAGACCATGCAGGATGGTCTGGAGGAATGGGGTGGGTAAAATACATCAGGGCTCTGGAAGCTGGAGGTAAGTGTCACACCTCCTTCCTCTCACAAGCAGCAAGAGGGTCAGGAAGTAGAATATGCAAGGTACATAGCACAGGTAGCACAGCTTTAGCCATCTGGTACCAGGGCCAAACTGCTCCCCTGGCTGCTGGAGGAGGGATGTGCACAGGAAAGCTTCTCAGTGCAAATTTATTCATCCTCCATCCTGAAATGTGAGAGAAACAACTTATTCCTGGCAAAGAATGAAAAATGCACATGGTGTAAAGTGTTAACCAAGGGATTTAGTGATGTCCTCTTTTCCTCTTCCCTTCTGTGTGTGTGTGTGTGGTGACTGGGCTCTTCAATAGGTTCACAAAGTATTTCCCAATGGCCTGGCCTGTCAGGAAGGAACTATTCAGAAAGGAGATGAAGTGCTCTCCATTAATGGGAAGTGTCTGAAAGGTGCAACTCACAGTGATGCCTCAGCAATCATGCGACAGGCCCGGCAAGCCAGACAAGCTGTTGTTGTCACCAGAAAACCCAAAGATGGAGAAAAAAATCTCAATGCTTCAATCAGCTCTAGTACATCATCAGTAGCAAGTGATGCCTCACAAGAATCTGGTAAGTTTAGTGGCATTATCTTGCAGCCCCCACTTGATAAGAGTTTACTCATCACCTGAAATCCAGGTGTTCATAAAACCAGCAGTGGCTGTATAAACCTGTGAACCCTGATTAAAGACAGCACAGTTAATAAAACATTTCTGAAACAGATATTGAAATATTTGAAATAACTTTACTGAAAAGGGAAAGAATTAATGGATTTCTAAAATAAAAGAACTCCTAAAAAACCCAAGCATGATTCTCTATGTGAATTTCTGTAGATGTACAAAGATGGCTATTGTAGCACACCATCTAATTGAAGGTATAATGACAACTCAGTGAACAGTGATTCTTTATTCTAATATTGTTACATGACTTGTTCTCCATGAAAGAGAATTTCAGTTTGAACCAACAATATGCTATTGTTTGATATAGCAGGTGGCTACATCTGAAACACAGCAAGGTCAGAGTTTTGCAGAATATTTCACTTTCACAATAGTTTTGTATTTTGATTTGGTTTTGGTTTTATTTCTAAAGCATGAACTGGAGATCTGTAGCTTTATTTCCATACTGCAAATTAGCAGCCTAGTAGTCAATAACAACTTCATAGCTAATATGAAGTCAAATATTTTCCTTAGATTTTGTTAACAGATTTTTATAATTCTAGTAAATATCCTGCATTTCCATTCTCCCATTAATTCAAACATAACTTTCTTTCCCCAGCTTCCCAGAGGGCCTTAAAATGACATAATGAGAAATTAAAAGCTTTAGTTTTCTCTTTCATTTGGCAGTTTACAGGACCTTTGCAAACAATCCAAAAGTTAATTTTTTGTAACAGATGTTTGAGCTTTTTAGACTGTGCGCTGTCCATGTGGTAACTTTCCATTTGTTTTCAGCCACTGGGGATACAATCTGCACTGTAACTCTAGAAAAAACATCTGCTGGTTTAGGATTCAGTCTGGAAGGAGGGAAAGGCTCTATTCAGGGAGATAAACCCATCATCATCAACAGGATATTTAAAGGTAAACACACTTAACATGTTCCCAACTCAGGCAGCCTTGTGGGGTTCATAACTGACTGCTGATTTATAACTGTGGAAATGTTATTTTTTCAAATGCAGCATTATATTGCTTGGTGCCAGTAATTTGCCTGCTGGGACCAGGTGGTTTTTAGCAAACATCCTAGTGATCCATTCACTAGTAAGTGAAAGATCCATTAAAGTTTCCTCCACAGAAAGAATTAAAGGAAATTCATTTTCTGTCCCCAGGGACTGCACTGGAACAGAGCAGCCCTGTTCAGCCTGGTGATGAGCTCCTACAAGTGCACACAACTGCCATGCAAGGGCTCACTCGTTTTGAGGCGTGGAATGTAATCAAGGCATTACCTGACGGGCCCATCACAGCCATCATCAAGAGGAAGAATCCCAGCTCTGTTACCAGCAAGTCATCCAAAACTTTGTAAGAGGAGGGATTAGACTACTGCCAATATTCAAAGAAAGGATTTTATTACTTGCAGGCACTTGGCTGCCTCAGCAAGATACTCAGAAAGCACCCACGAGGAGTACACTGGAGCTTACTGCCAGTTACAGAGAAAGCTGTCTGGGATTAACTAAAACGTGCAGGAAACGGGCATGATTCTTATTTCAAACTTCAGAAACAGATGTTACAAAGTGTATAATTATAAAATAATGACTTTGTTAATAATATAGTGGTTGTAATAAAATCCATCACAGCTATAGTACTTTCCTATTTTGAGCTATTAACTTAATGAGTAGCAGAAGCAGATCCTGTGCTGAATTTTGAGTGCTACTCTCCAAGTCCTGCTCCTTACCTTACCATCTCAGCAACAAGAAATGAATCTATGAGCCTAAAATTAAACACAGCCTTAGAGAATGGGTAGGGCAGAGAAAGGGGTTGCAGTTTTGTGTGTCAAAACATCCCCTAGAAAATTCCAGCTTTCCTATAAAAACATAGAACATTCAGGACAGCCAAAACCTGTAAAAGTGACTTTCTACTAGCAGCTGCCAGAGCCCTCTCTACTGCAGCAGGCAAACACAGGGTGGAAAGGAGTTCTCATGGTATTCCAAGGGGGAGGCAGGAAGATGAGGGTAATGTAGTGGAAGTTTTCCTAACCTTCCTCTGGCCAGAAGTCTCAAGAGGACTACAGCAGGAGAATAACAACGCCATTCAGAACAAATCTTACCTTGTAACAATACTTTTTTCTTTTAAATGTCCATGTTAATTTTGCAAGGGAAAGTACCAGCAGGAGTAATTGTGAATCCAAGTACTTCTGAACTGAAATGTTTACTCTGGAAAGGCTAAATAACTTGGGAGACAAACACTGCTTCCTATATGCACTGTATGGAATTCTACCAGCAGCACAGGTACCTATGGCAAGATGGTCTCATGCACCCACTTGGTCTTCCCTGACCTGCTTCATTAAAGGGAGAGAGAGACTCAAGGGCAGGATGGAAGAAGGGACTCCCCAGCTGAGAGCCAGATGGCTGATCTGGTTATTGTCCTTGGCTGCTCACCTTCAGGGAGATGGGAATTTTCTGTACTCTTCTTTGGTTACCTAATCTCACCAGGAGGAAGTTGAGGAGCTCAGGAGCTGTCTTCCATACACTTAACACAATGCCTCAAAAACAGCAGTTAAGAGAAAGGGAAGGAGAATAGGCAGAAGTTATTAATTAAATCCGGGTATTGAACTTGCTGTGGCCTTTTTTCACATGACAACTGTAAATTTATCCTTGAAAGAACATTCTTGACAAGCCATCTGTCCCCACACTTCCAAACACTTACTCAGCTGAGCTCTCTTTCCCAAAAGATAACCTCTATCTCAAAACAAAAATTTTATTAGTTGGTTAGAAACCAAAATAAGAGAACAATGTGAGAGGAAATCTTCTTACACTTTTTTGAATGGGTACCTACATAAAAGTCTTTGCCAAAACATTTCCAATTCCACTTTGGCAGGGCAGAAGGTTGAATATGAAGGGCTGATAATTTCTGGACAGAAGGTGATGGGCACTCAGAAAAGGGGTTCTTAGATTATTCCATGAAGTGTCTCACCATCTTTATTGCTCAAAGCAATAAAAAATAAATTATAAATAGCTAATAAAAAGTCAAATTATTGCAAAAATAATATGCATTACTTGCAGAATAATGAGTGGCAACCTCAGCTGCGCTTCTTGAACTTTCTGCTAATTAAATTTATGATAATCCTGGCAAGACTTGCCAAGATATTATAATTCATGCCTAAAAGCTTTGGTACACTTACAAAAATATTTATAAGCCTCTGTAGTATCAAGATCCACATCTCTTCTCAGTGAACTTGTTACTCTTCCTAAGTATAGAAAGCAGCAATTGGAAATAAAGACCAACCAAGGGCAGAGAACTTTGAGGGTAAACACTTTATGGTGTTCTTATCAAAATACCTCTTCCCTAGGTAGTGGACATCATCAGGGAAGGCTTTTCCCCTCTCTTTGCCCTAAATTCAGAGAGATACTGGAGGTCTAAGCAGCTGTTCAGCTTCCCTGATGGCAGAACAGTGTATGAGGAACCATTTCAAAGGATGATTCAGGAAAAACAGTAAGATATAGCACAAAAAATATTTATTTCACCACACTCACACAGGTTTTTACATCTTTGTATACAAAGCAGACTGGACTAAAAACTATTTCCTTGAAAAACTAGTCCATAGGGTGAGGTTTACAGTGGGAAACATATTGTGCAAGTCCATGCCCTATACCAAAGATAAAAAAATACAGGGGCAGAAAGCAGAGCATATAAACCTTGTAAAATAATCGAGTCACCACAGTAAAATCACAACCTGCATTTAACTTCCTCACTCAGCAATTATTTTTACTTTTGTAATTATGTGTAATCCACAGTAATGTCTGACGTTCCTGCAGCAACCAGCACCATAGATATCTCTTAAAATGGACACACCTTGGCAGAAAACTCAGGTGCTGATTTCCCAATGTAATGTTGGGAGGCAAACCAGTCTTACAAAAATGCCATGTCCTTATGGCCTGTCAAGGCAAAGCTAATGAAAAGATTATTTACCCGTTAAAACCTCTCCCCACAGGAAAGCAAAAACCATTTAAATGCAGTTCAAAAAGGTAATTTCATAAGCCTTTAAAAAAATGGCAATTAAAGTGCTTAATCCTCTTATTTTATTGCCTCTATTTAGTTCAGTTTGTGTCATGACACTGTGAAACCACTGGGTTTGGTACCAGAGAGGGGAAAGGGAGAGTGCCCATCTGCCAGCCCACACACCTGTGCACTGATTAGCACTGCTGGACCTTTACTTACAAAAAAGCACTTAAGGCATATTTACCATCAGTATTGCTGTCTGCTGGAACAAACAAGTGAAATCCTCTACATAATCCCATTTGTTCTGGCTTTCACAATGTGCTGGCTGGACCCACTGAGGCTTCTTAGCAGCTCTAGGAGTGCTGGCAGCAGGAGGGATACATCTTCTTTTGGGGGAGAAACATTTTTCCACAGGAATCTACAGGGAGTTTCAGAGACCAAACAGAGCTGACCTGCACCTGGCTGTGGTGCTAAGTGGATTTTAGCAATGCTTCACCTCACAGACACTGACAAAGGGTGGGCAAGAACAGATCCAGTATGTCTGTCTTCCTGCACAGTCACCACTGCTGCCTCCAGGATTCTTCCAGCCTCAGATGTGGTATTTTTCTAATCATTAAAGTGAAGATTTTCATATTACATAAGAATGCATTGTTCTGCAATGAGTCAGAAATAGAAAAGCCCTGAGACCAACTTTGTATTTTTACCCACGAGCTGACAGGTTCTTTCCTACCCTCAGCTGGTGATGAAACAACAACTCATCTTGTCATGCTTTTAATGCCTTAACAGCTTTGGTCAGGTTGCTGTAAAATCCAGATATGCTAGATGGAAAAAAGGAATCCACCACTGTCTGGGGAAGATAGCCACCAAGATCCGTCTGAAAGAACGTCAGGAGCTCAGTCCTGTCTGGCTCCCTGCAAAGACAATGGAAGTGATTTTATAGACAGTGGTTTAAGAGCATCAAGAGCTTTTCAGTGACTCTTACTTGGATTAGAATAGATACTTGCAAAAGCTTTTCTTTTTTTAAACAAAGCAGACAATTTTCAGTGAATGTAGCTACAAAATTTAAATTTATCCAGGCCCTAATTAGCTACATGATTGTCTATAAATAAATTATGGCATATCAGCCAGATACTCATTTACCAAAAATTAAGACCATACTTGTATATTTTGCTGACTTTCTGAATTTCAAGAGGTCAGAGAGAATTGCACCATGATAACAGTTTCTGTAACATTAAAGACTTCCCTCTAGGAAATGAAGATAAACTAATTCATTGCACAAAACTGAGAACAAGAAGGGCACTCAGTCATAATGATTACTGGGAAGGCAGAAATATACCATTGCCAAGAGGTTGCAGGTCACATGTGGCCACATAAACACACCACACAATGGATAAGGAGGGCTTTAGAGTTTATAACATTCAAGCAGGATGTTTCTTACCCTGGAACAGGTATGCAGAAACAGCCACAAGGATAATTAAAACCTCTCACAAGATTTGGTTGAGGAGGACACAGCGGGTGTTCCACATTGGTGGCTGAAAGAAAAAGCATTGAAGGAAAGTGTCATTCTTCCAGCAGACAGGAAAGAGTCCTTGGCAGGCAAAACTCCAGATGGGAAGCAAACCCACTATTCAAAATGTATTTAAAAAGAACTTCAGTACAACCACTTCAGTGTGGGGCTGACAAGTGGCCAGAGAGGACCATTAAAAGGAACCACTGTGGCCTTAGAATGGGGAAATCAAAGAAGTGCTGAATTTAGAAGCAATTGTTACTGAGCTCTGAAGGAGGAAGCATTGACATTTGACACAGTTTCATCAAGGCCATGTTGTGGGAGGGCACTGCTTTTCTTGAGAGGTCATTTGGGCTGCTTCCAACAAATCCACATCACACAGATACATCACTTGGCTGCTGAAAAGCTGCACTCTAGCAAACATAAATTCCTGACAAGGCTTTTCTGAACAGGATAGGAAAATGGGACATGTGAACAGTGGGCCAAGAAAAGCTCAGACCTGTAACAGTTAAACAACAGAATGAAAGTGAAAAACCAAATAAACATCCTTCTATACAGTAGCAGCCCCTTAAAAATTAGCACTATTTTTTTCATAAAACCAATTATTTTCTCATATAGGACTTTATTCAATGGCTTCACTAAAACCTGTGTAGAAAACGTTAAAACAGGATTTAGCCTAAATGAGAGTCCTTTTAGGAAGTTCTGTAAACTCTTAAAACAAAAAAAACCACACTCAAAATACTCCAGAATTTAACACTAAATTGAATACTTATTCAATCTCAAAGGACAGCCAGTCTTACCATTATCTGAGTGTGAAGATGATTTACATACTCTGGGAACAACAATGTAGAAAGATTATTATATTTTCTCTTCTGATCAAGATCAGGTCAACAACTACTGAACAGCTTGTTACTTAGTTTTATGTTTATTTCTGTAGCTTTTATTTTATAGTTGTTTCTGGTAGCTGTTGGTTATCTCCAAATGTAACATGAACCTGTTCAGAACACAAGTGCCTCACCAGCAGACAGCATTGTCCCATCTTCGTATTGCTTCATCACTACTACATCCACAAATTCCCTTGGTGAAATAATCCTCATGCAAGCTGAAGGGGTTGTGGTTCTGCATATAGAGACAGTCTGGAAATCACAGAACAGAGTTATGGTAGTTATGTTTTCAAAAGTACAGAAAAATCTCTGTACTTTCTGGCAATCCTTTAGTTATACTTTCTAAACTCCATCAAGGTGTTCTACATCCTTTGTTGATGTAAAACATGTTAAAAGGCACCACCATGGTCAATCAAGGACAGGAAAAAACCAGAGTGACAAGGCCTTGCTTCCATGTTTAGAGGGGACAGATACCACAAGGGATGCTGAAATGCAAATCTGGCACATCCGTGCTCCCAGGACAGCTAAAACCCTTGTCCTCCCCAGAACCCTAGCAAAGACAACTTCTTTGTGTAGTACACACAGGATACACCTTGATAACCCAGTCTGTTACCCTGCACAAATATTAATGCTACCATCTGCTTCCCTGATTGGCTCCCAAAACAGAAGTTTCTACCACACTGGTAGGTGCTGGCAAGTCTGTGAATTTCAAGTGGCAGGCTGCAGTATTCCTGAGCTTGTCTATAATGAATACTAAATGCCTACAGGATCTTTCAAAGAAAAATAAACTTCCTGGAACTTCCACAAACATTTCTGGGACTGGTTGTGTTTGCACCTGGCTGCCTCCAAGCACATACAACCACTTCAGATTTGGGATCTAAATCAATGCCCTTTTAATTTTCCTACTTTAAAAAAAAGGAATTAGACTGTACAAGCGTGCCAGCAGAAGCTGCTGCTCATACACAGCCCTGCTCATCTGTCTGCTCAAATTGCAGCATCTCCATTTTAATGACAGATGCAAAGCACTGGGTGCTGAGGCCAGCTAAAGGCAGGGTGTGATGTGCAGGGCAGAGCGTCACTGCTGCCATGGTGAAAGATGGGGCCTGAATTGATGGCTGATGACGTGAATGCCTCACTGTTTAGCTAAGTCTGAGTACTCTCTAAACCTCCTCTTACATCACACTGAGCTTGCTAAAAACAGTCGTGATTAGCTTGATTTGCAGCATTAACAGCAATGCAGTGCAGGAATCTTTAATGTTCTATATTTAACGTTATACATACATACATACATATATGCGTATATATATATGTTATGCATGTGCATATTTTTAGCCAATAATGATTTTCCTTTTCTTCCAGAAGGATAAGCTATTGTGTGTGTGTATATATATATATGTTAATAAAATGTATAAAATTTATGGAGAAGGATAAAGAAAAAAAGAAACAAAACCAAAGGAAAAAAGACTTCTTAACCCAGCATCGTTCAGCTGATCCAGCCAGAAACACAGTATAACTCAAGACTCGCTACCTCCCTGCACATAACATCGGTTGTCTCATAAGGCCCAAACGCAGCACAAATCTACCCAGAACAGTTTTTAAGGAACTTACATCACTTATGGCTTCGATGACCTCGAAGTCCTTCACGTTTTGGTCCCACTTGGTCCTGAGCCCGCCGGCCACCGGCTTTATGCACTCCCAGACGTTCTGTGGGCTGGCGGGCACGATGCCCTCTCCCTTGTACCTGCGGGGCATAAAACGAAACCGAACGGCGCTGCTCTACCCTGCCTGACCCCGGCAGCACCGCGGGCAGGACCCCGCGCCCCGGGAACGAGCATTACTCACAGATTGCCAGCGAACTCCGCCGAGGGTCTCCAGGACACCGCCACCTCACCCTGCGGGACGGGAAGCGTTCAGTCCCCGGGCCGGCTCCCGCCCGTGCCCGCCGCAGCCCCCCGACCCACCGTGCTGAGGCAGCCCCGTCGGCCCTTGACCCACCGTGCTGCAGCAGCCCCTGACCCACCGTGCTGCGGCAGCCCCCGACCCACCGTGCTGCGGCAGCCCCGCCGGCCCCTGTCCCACCGTGCTGCGGCAGCCCCTGACCCACCGTGCTGCGGCAGCCCCGCCGGCCCCCGACCCACCGTGCTGCGGCAGCCCCTGACCCACCGTGCTGCGGCAGCCCCGCCAGCCGTCGGGGTCCCGCCGGTAGAGCCGCAGCTGCTCGGCCGCCGCCTCAGCGCGCTCCGCGCAGTCCATGGCGGGCAGGCGGGGCCGCTGCGGCGCCGCTTTGAGCGCCCGCGCCGCGCCGCCCCTGGGCCGATGGCGGCGCCGCCCCTCACCTGAGGGTGACGCCGGCCCGGCCCGGCCGCGCCTCACGGGGCAGCGAGCGCGGGGCTGAGGAGCGGCAGAGCCCGGACAGCGGGGAAGGCACAGCGGGGATGTGGGACCGTGTGTGGGATCGGAGGCGGAGCGGTGCTGCCTCAGAGATGGGGCCGCCCCGCGCTCGTCACTGGTGTAATCGCAATCCCCGTGACGCGGAGAGAAACGAGCGAAAAACCAACCAAGGAATCTTCAGTATCTAAAGGAAGTGCGAAATTGGAGTGGTGAAAAATGGGATAGAATTTGGAAACTACGAGTAATGAAGGGAGTCTTTTAAAGGCCACGGATCGAAAGTTTACCACTGAGAAGCTTACCAGGCTGGTCTGAGGTTCACCAGAAAATTAATAGAGGATCTAGGATTTAATCCAGAAGTCTGACTCACGTTTTCAAATAACTCCCCTGCCCATGTGATACACTCTAAAGAAACTCACTACTTTCTCTAGTTAACATTTTTTCCTGATTTGTTTGGGCCATAGCATATTCAAACAAGGCACAGCAAGATCTACTCTAAGTAGCAACTCGGTTTGCAGGAAGCTGATTCCCTGCTGAATTTATTCAGGAAGCATCTTCAGCTCTGGCTGCATCAAGATAAAAAGAGCCTCATCTGATGTATTTCTGTACTGTTTTAATTGAAGTGCCCCAAGTACATGGCTTTTGATTTTTCCAGTAGGCAGAGATTTGGGGTTTTGACAGCATAACATTAGGGAATAAATTGGAATAACCTTCTTTTCTAAGATTTGCGATGTATCAGTTGTGATATTAAAGCAAGGTACAATAAAGAGTAAAACACAAGACTTTTCCCAGTTTGAGTGGCTGCATACACGGTTTTTACAAAACCTGCATTGCAGTTACTCTGACAGACCTCCAACAGCAAATAAAGTAGAACTACACATACACCAGCTCAAAACACAATGAGGCTGGAGCACTTTCTCAGACATTTGAGCACACCAGTTCACTAGGCTCAGACATACTTAGATCAACACTGTTTTTCGCTTTCTTTTTGGTGAGTTTTGCCCCAGTTTTTGGATACTTGTCCTTGGTATGAATGACCTGGATGTACTGGTCATTGCTGCTGTTCTGCGGATCACTGCTGGATTCAATGGAAATGGAATCAGACTCTGTTAGAGATTGCTCCAGCTTTTGCTTTGATTTTGGTTTCACGCGTGGCTCAGGATAGTTCAGGTGTACTTTCTTGTAAGCATATGGAGGCCTGTCCAGGTCCAGCTCAAAACTGTCATCCCAGGATTTGTAATGCACTCTGCCTAGATCTTTGCTCATTAGAATGTGGCCATCAGCACGATCCCCAATGTAAAACCGTGATGCTGGCCGAAGGTCAGACAGCGAGCGAGGGCGATGGGATCTGTTCATGAATTCTTTCTCAAGTTCTTCTTCATCCTCCTCATCTTCACTGGGATGAGGGGAATACATCTGCTGTGGTGTCCGAAACACGTATCTTCTGACATGGCGTGGATACAACTCAATAATGTCTCCTGCTTCCTCCTTTCTGAAATGCCTTTGGAGTCGGGAGGTAGAACGGAGCGATTTTTTGCGGGACTCGTTTTCATTAACCAGAAAATACCTGGTAGCATACGGTCTGCATCCTAAAAACACAGGAGCCCCTGCCCCAAGGGCGTCTGAATTTACCTGCCGAATGGCTTTTCTGAAGAGGGGGTCAGAATGAACATCTTCAGTGTGCTTTTTGAAAGTCACTGGTGTGTAGGGCTTTGTTTTGCACAGCTCACTCGCACTCCTATGAACAACACTTGGGTATCTTTAGGAAGGAAGAAAAAGAGAGGAATACTGATATATACGCTTATCAATCAATGGAATTGAAACATATAAAAGAATTCACTGCTCTGAAGTCAAAGACTAGGTTGAAAAAGTGGAGATTATCATATCTCCACTGTTGCAAATTTTTAGAACCATTTTGAGAAACATATCCTAGAAAGTAGGAGATATATTTGTTCTTCTCTAGGAAAGGATAACACAATTGTCCTCTCAAGTTATATTCCCTTTCTGTTTTCTTATTGTTCTGAGAATTGTTCTTTATCCACTTGGAAAAAAACTCAACAAATATTTTAAAGCATCCATCTATTGATATGTCAGACTGGTTGTTTTGCAACTAAAGTTGCACAGATATTCTGCAGAGAGTTCCTTCACTCTGTATTTGTTTTGTTCATGGAGATGGTATCCTGCACAAAGTATTTTAGTTATGTGCCTGAGGGCAAGTCTAGTATTTACCTTTGCTTGAGCTGTGTGTAAACTTCATCAGCTACATCATTTCAAAAGGTTTATAATCCCCTCTCTGTTAAGGGAGAATTAAGGATGTGGTGTCACCAACTATATCAATAGTACCCGTGAATGAATCTGCTTTTGAAAAATTCCTCTGCTGTCTTACAGATCCAGACAGTCTGAATGCATGGCTATTTTGTAAACAGGTATGGCATGGAGCTGCTGGAATACACACCATTTCAAAACCAAAGCAGTCTTACCTGTTTGTGATATGATCATTTCTTGGTTTCTGTACACTTGACACAGAGGGAGCTGGTGTTAACGAGGTCGAAGTTGTGGGAGTTGCATTGGCAGGTCTCACAACATCAGTTGTTGGCACAGCTTGGGGCACAGACTGGGAAATGGTTTGTATCCTGGTGCCTTTGCTCACAGGAGATTCAAAGTTCAAGACACTGCCATTCTTTCGGGGTGTTGAGGACCGAGCAGAAGACTCCTGGCTGATAATATCAGTTTCTTGCTCTGGTCTTTTGTCATTCGCATCCAGATTTTGGATTCTGGCTGGAAAACAGAAATTATTATAGGAACTTTCCAGGTTTCTACATTTAGAAACTGTTGTGCAAATTCAGTGTCTTGAATTCCCCCTTCAGTCAGGGATCCAAGGCCAATAAACCCCCCTGTGTTCATAAAAGAGAAAGTGTTGTCATGCTGGGAGACTTGGTGATAAAGGGGTAGATCTTCATACTACATCTACATCCAAATGCTTTATTAAGAGTGGCATTTCTAAAGGTCACAACTTACCTACTGCCATCTGAACCACCTTTTTCTTATCTTCAGTTCTTTCCTAAAATACATTCAGAAGAATGAGAATTTGTAAATTATTATGGATTAGAGAATAAATCCCCTGCTCTGTAAGGATGAAAAATACAGGATTTGTTTTATGTTGTGAAAGGCTAGAAGTGACTTTAGAGATTTAATTAGGCTCATACTTTACTGAAGACCCCTCAAACTACATGTAAAAGTGCTTTTCACCATACTTACTGTTTGTATCTTCATTCTCAGTTGATTGTTGGTGAATTTTAATGATCTTGCAATACTTTGTAGGTAGTAGATTAGCATGCTAGAAGTGAAAGGGGTGGTATAAGTCACTTCAGACATTGTTCACAGTTTTTCTTTTGAGGGTTTGTAGGTCAAAATGATGTACAAGTTCAGCTGCTGCTCTGTAGCATTTCCTTGTATTGTAATAATGGATTAAAGCCTTCTTTCAAGCAAACATAGATGAAGGAAATGACACTGAAAACACATTTAACAGCAGTTCTAATTTTCACCTGTGTTTTTTGCAGGTATTTTCATTGTGTGTGTAACCTGGGATGCATTTCCAATTGGTTTTATTTGTTTTGGTTTTTTTACTTCTAGACAAATAATTTTGACAGACATTGTTTTGTGTTTTTTTTTTCCCAGTCCAAGGTTACAGAACAGGGACACCATAGTTACAGCTGAGTTTGCACAACCATACCAATGCAATTTTGTTGGCTGGCTGAAATAACACCTTGTTTACCCTGGCATAGATGAGATCAGATCCGGGCAGATTAGGGCCTGACAAAATGGATTGCAGTGGCTTTCAGACAAAGTCTTATAGCTAGATCTCATACCAGAAACAATTACATATGTGCTTAGCTGTCAGTTTGAAGCAGTCAAAAGGAATACTTAAATTTGTAAATATTACATGGCCGGGACCTTAGAGGAAAAAGTTACAAATAAGAAGTGTTGCTTTGTCTTTCTAATTTGAAAAGCCACCAGTGGGACAAACTCTGCCTTTGTCTGCAGTTTACACAAGAAGAAAATGGTACAAAGATACAAGCAAAGCAAAATAGAACTTTTCAGAGAAGCAAAGTGAATTTCAAACAGCTCAAAATCAATATTATTTCCCAGCTGTGAACAATTATTTATAACCCAAATAAGAAAAGACTTCCACTGGAGAGTCTGCAGCAAGTTATATTAAATTAACACTTAAGAGCAGACCATCATAATTGATTCATCTTGTTATAAATCTGGATGACAGAGTAGCTTCTTTAAACAACAGACTGAGCCCTGTTCACTGTCAGAAACTGAACTAATGACCATGAAGAAATGGAAAATTTATTTCTGAGGAACTCTTAAGAGGGAAGAGGTTCTTAAACTTCCTGGCACCATCAGCACTGCAAGCCTTGACACAATGCAGTGCTCTAACAAAGCATCCCAGAAGGAGAAATTCCTTTTGAAAGTCTTTTTAACATACTTCCATTCCTGTCTGGTCCATATACCACACATTCAGTGTTGGAACTGTTGTTTCAGTTGTGCTTAATGGAACTACAACAGTGCAATATTTGTTCCTCAGTATCTACATTTGACTCTCCAGAGATAAGGCCAGTATTAATACAATCAATTTAACCTGCCTACAAAAACCAAAGTACTTACAATAACAGTAGTAGTGCAGGGAGGACAACCACAGGACTGCTGATGTAAGTAATCACTGTGTTGAACCATGTGGGAAAATCATTTTGAATTGTTTCAGAAACAATATCATATATTTTTTCTTGGCCACTATAGGAGATGTGGGAGGAAAAAAAATAATTAAGTTGTAAGGAATCCTGAGTATATTTTTAAAGCAGTGTTGCACTAAATAATAAACAAACGTGGAGGGTGCTTGAATGCAGACACAAGACAGTGATGTTTGGGAGATTTCTCAGTGGCACATTATGTAAATAGAAACTAATTAAATTATGTATATAAAGCAAATGAACTCAGAACTTTGACCTATTCACCTTATTAAACTATAAACAATAAAATATTGGTAGCATAAAAGCATTGTCCTCTCAACTTGTTTTGAATTTACATCTGTAATTTGTGTATTATGAATGATACTAAGTTTATTGTAAGAAGGTGAAATAAAATCTTTGCAATTTTCATTGTCCATTATACCTTACCTGAAGGGGCCGCAGCTTAAGGATGGCTTATATCGAGCAATAGCAAAAATTGTTGGTAACATGCACAAGAACAGCATAAACAGCAACATGGCCAAGTAGAAATTATTGGATCTGCAAGAAGGTGTGACATGTTTCAGATTATACTTGTCAGAGAAAGCCAGAGACAACATAAAAGGTGCAAGTCTGAATCTACCTATCCAGTTCAAGATCAACATGTCTGAAAGATTAAAATCATTCTGCTATAATTAGAAAGTCTGAACAGAGATGACTTCAACAGACTCCTAATGATCAAAATTCTATTTGCACTGCTTTCCAGATACCACTGCTGCAGCCAGAGAACTGGTACTGCACCACTTTAACAAAAGCTGCCCTTACTGCCCAGTCATGTTGGGGGAGAAAAAAAACAACATCACAAGTCAATTAATCTTAAATAAATGTTAGAAATAACTGATTATTAAGAATTAAAGATGCCCAAATTTATTTTCGTTTTGAAAAAAACAATTAAAATACTCATCCACGATTAAAAAAAAAGAGGAAATGTGTTGTGCAATGCAATGGACAGAAGCAGTTATTGCATAGCTTTTAAAGAGAGAAACATCAAGAAATAGGACTCACAACAGTTGACACATGTAGGGTATTGTGCTCTGTCAGATTTGTATGGAAATAAAGCATTTCTGTTAGGCCATAATAGCTATCTAGGAACACTCCCTGACATATTTTTTACTTCTTGCACATCTTCAACTACCTTGCTTCACAAACCCTCAGTTTCTCAGTAACTATGTCTTTTTTCCTCAGACCTTTGCTATTAGTGGTAGTGTGAAATTTGATTGTCAGCTTTTAGAGCTAAAATCTCCTGGAACTTTCTTCATATTGATGGAAGATATTTCCATTGCCTGCATTTGATTTTTTTCCTTATCTTTCGTTCTCATTTTGACTCACCGAGATGCTCTGAAAACCTGCTGATGGGGTACATTGCATGTGAGCACAGCCCAGCTCCTCAGGTACATGAGTCCAATCAGCTTGAGTACATTGAATGCTGGTAAGCAAGGTGAAAAGAAAGCTCCCATCCTGGAAAAATCATATCATATCATATCATGGCAGAGCTCAGGGTTGCCAGAAGCCATTTTGATAGCAATAGAATAGACTAAAAAAAACCCCAAACCTCACACCAGCAAAACAGATTAATAGCTCACTATTAACAGATGATCTATTTAATTAGGATGTTGACATGGTAGTCTTTTATATTAAGAGGTTTCATTTAAATAATCAGATTCACTTAGCAATCAGCCAACAAAGGACAAGAAAAAACACATAAGGACCACATACCAGATCATTCCTTGGTTGTAGACCAAATGCAATACGTTCTCTGCAATTTTGAATTCTCCATATTCTGGCTACAAGAAACACAGTGTAAGATGAATAGCTTTGTCTTAATCTCATTTTCAGGCCATTTATAAGGCACATTTGACTGAAGCATTTTGCAGATAGTACATGGCCTGAAACATCCAGATCAAATACCAACTGCTGGCAGGCAGTGGGAACACAGCAATCTCTGCAGCAAGGGATTAAACAAATTTATTCCTCTCTAGTTTACTTCGCATCTTTAAGGACAAACAGCCACAGCCTTTCGTGCCAACAGCTTCTTGCTAACCAAATATTACATACTGTAATTTTCTTAGAGGGCTCTGTGGTGTTGGTTACTGTTTCTTGGACCACTATCTACATTAGGTAAAGATGTTACAGCTGCAGAAAAGAGGATGTGGGCAACAACTAAGTGCCCTACATGTCACCTTAGACTGTGGGAACTGCTCTATAATGTTATTTTGTGAAAACCAAAAATTTTTACAGCAGAGCCATGTGAGTAGGCTTGAGAAAAAGATTCATCTCAACGTTTATCCTGTACCCTCCAATTTAAACTCAGTATGAGCTGTGCCTTTCCAGATGTGTGCTACTGAGAAATTATTCGTCTGTGGAAAGACTTTAAGGACTTTTAGTACTGAGGGAAGGAGCCTACCAATCTTCAACATCTTAGCTTGATAAAATAAGGATTGTACTTACAAACTTGCTTTCTAGATCCCAGCACCAGCAATCACTCAGATACCGGACACACAGTCCACGGAAAAAATCAATTAGCAGGATGCTTGCGACTGTGAAAATCATGTCGATGATTGAAAGCTTGAGCATCTCCTGAAATACACATGGTTCACACATACTGAGACATTCTGAAAGCAAATGGACTGCATATGGCTCTTTTGCATTTGTAATTGTATTTTTGGCTCAAGCTCAGTATTCTGATAAAATATGAATTGATTATATGAATAATATCCTTTTAAAATTTTCCTCTTTGACTTTTCCCTTACTTGTCTTTGTTCTGTTAAAGAGAATAAATATAATCAAGCTTCCAGGGTGCTTTTTATTGCTTGCAGCAGTAAAATTCTGGTCATGATGGTATCAAACTTTCTTTTTAATGACTTTCTTTTTAGTGTCCAAAAAATGTATCTAGCTAAACTGAAATGGTTTGTTTTTTGTATTGCACACATTCTTTTATTAAGCTGACTCTTGTAAGACATATTTGCAAAGTGTTTCACCATGAGAAAAATCTTATTATTCAGACAAACCCACAACCCAATGGCATAGGATCATCAAACCATAAAAAATAGTTGTTTCGTGCTTACAAAAGAATGTGGTTATCTGATATTTAATTGAGCTTTAAAAATATACAATTAAAATAGGAAAAATTCAGTTCTATACATCTCTAGGCCATTCTGGGGAAAAAAACCCCAAACATTCAAACCCTCTATTTTCTATTAGATTGTGCAGAAAGGATATACAAGAACAGAAATTAATAAACCTCAGAGGAGGTCTTTTCCTCCTGATGTTTAAACAAGACCTTTAATATTCCTCATTCTGGAACAAGAAGCTCAGAAAATCAGAAGCACACTAACATGGTTCTTAATCCAGTGGCCTAGACATGACTGTGACACGGTCAGAGACCACAGTGACATCTGCATTTTTGTGGTTAAAATTTCTCTCTGAATGTATTAGAGCCCCTGGAAGTCACAAGCAATGTACCCTTCACATGTAGGGAAGCAAGAGGTGTCATATTAAATCTGCAGATTTTCTGCACCCCAAATGTGGGAACATGGCACTGCCATCCAACTGTCCCCATTCCCATAAACTGATGGGATTTTTAAACCTTTTGTTGTTCTCCCTCCCTCGGAAAAAGTGAAGAGCACTTGATTGTCTAGAGATTTACTGGGGCAGAGACATCTTATACTGTACAAATGACCAAGAGTGCAGTCTCAACTTGTTTCAGGTCTGCATCTCCATCTCTTGAGGGAGCAATCTGAATCTGAGCACAGTGCATGTTGCTGCTTATATGTCTGTATAGTCTTGTTTCTCTGTAGGGGTTAGAAGGATGCATCCTGTTAAAATAGGATCCATATCACAGGTCTGTACAGATCTGCCTGTGCAGAGCTGAAGACAGAGACCAAACCTGGCAAAAGAACACTTGGACAGCACTAAACATTCTGTGGATACTGAACAAAACCCAAAACTTGTACCTGTGGCCATAGCACTTTGCACAGTCTTTACTCTTCCTACATAATCCTTAGCTAATTTCTGGAATTTATACAAAGAAAAGTTCTAAAATTAAACACAGCACAA
This sequence comes from Agelaius phoeniceus, assembly GCF_051311805.1. Taxonomy (NCBI): domain Eukaryota; kingdom Metazoa; phylum Chordata; class Aves; order Passeriformes; family Icteridae; genus Agelaius; species Agelaius phoeniceus. The sequence continues at coordinate 8,819,036 of NC_135277.1, forward strand.
CACAATTTTAATTTTTTGTCAAATGTGAATTAAGTGGAGTAAGTTGATGACAATAAAACAATTACATACTTGACCAACATATGTCTCCCAGCACTGATCCTGTGGGTTCTGGGTGTTAAAGGAAATTGTTTGGTTAACCAGTGAGTCTGTCAGGCCTTGGGTGCGATGCTCTTCTGACATGACAAAGCCATTTCTCTTAATTTGTACATTAGGAATGGTTACATTGTCATCCTTAGAAAGAGTATTTGTTGCCAAGGAGGTGGTAGAATTACTTGCATTGTTGTTCACATCAGAGTCCTGAAATAATAAATGTCCCAAAAGCTACTTTTTAACTGTTCATAAGTGCAGATGTCTGCACCTTCTACAGCATACACACACACACATTTTTTCATATATTTCCAAGCAGCAGTTAGGCTACTGTTAAACAGCTGCCAATGGACAGAGTCAGATGGAACACCAGAGGGCAGGAATAAAAGCTAATTTAGGTAGATGGAAATATTTGATCTTTAATGATGAGGGTTTTTTTTAATAGTTCAGCAATGCACAGAAATCTATTTATCTCATAATATCAGCAATCAAAAAGACCCTATAAGTAGTTGTAAATAAACATTACTATCTAAACTTAACTTTGCAATCCTATCAACCCATAATATTTTAATAAATTTCAAACAAATTTTCATCTAACTTCATATACTTCACAATAAACAGAATTCTGTCTATGAAGTCTACTAGCATTACATGTCAGAAAACATCAAGTTAAACTTACAGTGACACTCATACTGTCCACTTTATCCAGGAGGGCAATGATTAAACTGTAGAGGTTTCCCAGGTATAGGACAAGAACCCTGAAAAGAGAATGAAATACAGATTACCAGCACTGGTAACCATTGACTTCTCATATGTTCTCTGGTTTAGCTGTACTAAAAGACGAACCAGAACACACCTCTCCTTTCCTCCTTTTCTCTCTACATATTTTTTTTACACTGAATAATGCCATACCTGGCAAGCTGGAAGCGAAGGGTGGTCCTTGGATGATACATCTCCAGAGCTGCCACAAGTTCAAAAGCAGAGGGTGCAATCATTGTGATCAGTGACACAACTACACTGACCTGTGGAACAGAAACATGCAGTCTTTGGTGATGGTCTTCTGTGGAATCTTGGGCTGACTGAAATACTGCTGAGGCACATGCTTTGGTGATTGCTTTTCCTGAAGGAGATGCTTTAAAGAGGTATTGCTGACATTAGTAATAACAGTAGCTATGATCAAAAATTATAGATTAGAATACCACTCAGGAATCCTTACTCCAGATATTGTAGCTTCCAAGTTCTACTTTATTAATTGAAATTAAAAGTTATCATGTAGGAAATATGGTGCTAGCATCTTCCTCTGGAATGGGTGAGTGGCTTTTTCATGCCTATTCACTTCCTACTCTTGCTCATTCCTCTGAATGGAAATAGTCACAGAACATTCAGTATCCCCTGTTACTGAATCAGTTACTGTTATCAAAATCAATTCCTTTCTAGTCCATCAGCCCAGTGTTTGCTCAGCTCTGTAAAAGTAGATGGATGTAAAAGTAGATTTCTAAGTGACAGGAGAGATTAAGTTTTTTGCTCATAAAATAGGGACCTGCTAGAACTGCAGTGTCTGTGGAAGGAGCACCTGCACCCCACTCTGCCCAGCTCAGCTGCACTAACACCTGGCTGCAGAGCTGAGGCAGTAAGTCCACCAAGGCAGATCCACTCTGCCCATTCATTCCTCATTTCTCTGGGCTCACCTCTTGCTATTTACACCTCTGTGCACACTCTTGCTACAGAAAGCCCCCAGACAGCAATCCTGCTTCTGACACAGAGGTGGCATAAAGACAGTGTACCTCATTTTTTTCCCAAAGGGTCAATTCCTTCTTGGTGCGCTCCAGCCTTTGGGATCGATCCACGACAAAGTAGATGATGTAAATACTTCCAGCAAGGGACAGAAGCACGAGGATGTTTGCAATAATTCTTAAGCTTATGGTCACTGCCCTAGGAAAAAAATTTATACAGTCTTATGACACCTTGGTAATTTCTAACAGGGTTTGGAAGCACAAGACAAGCAGATTAGCACTGATATGGGCATTGAAACAGTGCTTTGAAAAGTATCTCTTATCTCATATACATACAAGTTTTTGCTTTTCTTCTTTTCCTGCTCTTCCAATATAGCTTCCTTGAAAGAAACACAGCATTACCATTTTAATAATGTTCAGTGAAAATAATGCACATATCTTTCACAGAAATTAAAGTATACTAATAAAAAAAAATCACATCCTGGAGGTGCAGGCAGATAAATACCACTGTCCTCATTGATTTGTAGCACTGATATGTGATATTAAAAACTGAGGAACAAATACACAGTAATCAGATACTTGGGCACTTTCAGCCATCCATGCTTAAGGAAATACAGCAAGAAGGTTACTCTTCCAGATTTTTTGGCAGGATGTACCTTTAAAATCTGGGTGTCACTAATATAATACAGTACTGTCAAAGGTTATCCTCAGTCATTGAAATAACTAAATATCATAGCTTATTAATTTACCCTTGGCACAATTTGAAGTAATTTTTGTTCAATGATGATGAGAGTACACCAAATTTGGGAAATAAGTTACTTTTGATAAAACCACATATGCTCTTAAATTCTAGATGCAAAATATCTATATTTTTAACACTTTTCTAATATTGAGAGACTTGTAATAAGTCCCTCCATTTGTTATGAGAGATGAAATAAACCATAGAATCATCGAATATCTCAGGTTGGAAAGGACCCATAAAGACCATCGAGTCCAGCTTCCTGATACTCAGAGGAATACTTAAAACTAAACCATTTCACTAAAAAGCATCATCCAGATGCTCCTTGGACTCCAGCAGGCTTGATGCCATGACCACTTCCCTGGGGAGCCTGATTAATAGCTGATAAAATAAAGAAAGAAAGAACGATAAATTGCGTGCAGAAAGTTATAAACCAAAGAGAGAGATATAAAAATTATTATCATGTAAAAAAGCATCTTCTAAAATATGAGCTGTTGTAGATGGATTCCCTGAGGCATAAAACACTTCCTTTGCATAAAAGCAATTATACATTCAATAAATTTCTTTATTTTCCTGCCAAATCAATTTGATTCCAACACTCAATGGAATTTCATCACTAGCAGATTTGTTTCTAGTTATCTAACTTCTTGTCACACATACAGGCACATTAAATAAAACTCTCCCAAGGAAGGACACAATGGCCTTGCTGGGATGTCAGCAAATATGATGTGCCTCTAATACCACACAGATGTGATACTAGCCCTCCCCTAGGCAAATAGGTATGCAAATAAATACAAAAAACCAATAGGAAGTGCAAGGGGATGAGTGGAAAAACTTACATGGCTTACAGTTTAACAAGTTAATCACCTTGAAATAATTCAAAGGTCAGTTGCTCACCCTGATGCTGTTGACTATGGCTGCAGCTTTGCTCTCTGCAGCCTCAGGGTTTCCTATCAAATAGTCCCAAGCACAGAACAGTCTCCAGCAGAAAGTGTAATTTTCATCAGAGGCACTTGCTAAACTCATTCTTGAGTTCTTTGCCATTCTGTAAAAAAACCACAGGTATTTGACTGCTTCTGGTGTGTGAAGATGGTAATAAAGGAAGACACTGGTTTGGTTAATGGTTTTCAGATGTTTACACATTTAGAACTACCAAAGGTTGCAGAAATTAGTATCACTGTTGGGAGCTTTCTGAAGAACATAAAACAAGGTGAGGTGCAGCTCATGAACTTGACTTTACATTTAGAGAGCAATGACTCACTGTGGAAAAGCATTTCAATATTTACAGTCTTTACAACTGACAAATAAAGCAAATAAATCTTACTAAGTGTGGGCTTACACCTATTTCACAGTTTTACAACCTCTAGGTAGGATCCAGCTGAAATATATAATCACTAAGATCACTGTTACAGGAATTAAATCTAGTTTGGCATAACTAGTGATTGTGCACAAGGTCTGTTTGTTTGCTGTACTATTTTAGACCTCAAAATATATATTGCTGTCAAATAGAAACCCAGGGCCATTTTACAGACCTTGGGAAAAAGAAAGAAGACCCCTCCTACTCATGTCAGGTGAGCAAGGTGGCAGAATACTGCAAAACATAGGAAATTAAATTAAGATTAATAGCTTATGAAAGAAAGGGCATCTGAAGGGACAATGTTAGAGGGGAGATGTACACAGATAAGCAAAGGATCACTGAGCTAAGTCAGAAGAAAAGCTGATCCTATCTAGAAATTGCAGATGTGTAGATCAGTGTCAAATATACCAGTGACCCTTGGCACAAACAAGTAGGTAGATTAAAAATAAATTAAAAGGGAAGGTCAAAACTGAGAGCTATTACAGACAGCACTGAAAACATCCCTGGACTGCACTGTGCCAGATAAATAGGTGTCCAGAAGGGAAGAGAAAGCAAATCAGGAGAGGATAGAGTGACCTTGCCCCTTCTCCAAGCATTGCACATCCCTGGATTTATGGCCAGCTCAGGCAGTCTTGCTCTCTCTGCTAAGTAACTCCTACTCCTTCCCTTCCACAGCAAAGAAATTGAGCTTACATTCCAATGGGATGCCACGTACCCACTAAAGCAATGCAAATGATATTACACCTAGGATGGCACTTTTATATCTGTATTTCAATGGAGGGGAATATTAATAATGCTGAAAGCATTATATCTCAAATATAAATTTCTGTCATAACAATATTTATAACAGAAAAGAGGGGAAAGGACTTCCACGGGTATTGGGCCTTAAACTGCACAAAGACAAAGCTTAGAGATGATCTGTGCTGCCCTTCTTTTAAAGGCTGGGAAATGGAACAGAGAGTGAGGATTGCAGCAAGATAAAAGGCAGTCTAGGGTTGAACTCATTCTACCCCCATGATAATAGCAGAGGTGAATGTGTTAATAGAACTACACAGAATAAATACAGAGGAAGTGGAGTAAATACCATTGCTGATTGCCTGAGCACACAAGTTTATGAATAGTAGTAAATGGGCAGTCTTACTTTTTTAGAAGAATGATGAAGCTGTAAGCAAACACAGCCATTCCAACAAGGAAGTAGGCAAGGGGCAGCCTGTATCCAGCTTTCCCAATCTTCCTGTCCCGGCCATAATAGCCATAAAACAGAACAGAGTACTGGAGGTAGCCCTGCAAAGACCAGAGCCTGTCAGTAAGAGCAGTGACCAACAATTACAACAGAACAAAAATAACAGCAAAATAACAAGGAGTAGTTTGAGCCTTGCCCCTAGGGACCAGATGGTGTCCAGGTCTTGAGCAGATGCAATGTGCTCCTTGGGAATGGTCTTGCTGAGCGTGCTGCCGAACGGGGCTCCGGCCAGGAGCTGCGGGAGAGAGAGAAGGTCTCAGGACGTGGGGAAAAGAGAGAGAAGGTCTCAGGACGTGGGGGAAAGAGAGAGAAGGTCTCAGGACGTGGGGAAAAGAGAGAGGAGGTCTCAGGACATGGGGGAAAGAGAGAGGAGGTCTCAGGAGCTCCACGAGCCCATCTGAGCCAGGGCTGCACAGTGGAACCCATCAAGAGCTGCCCACATGGGTGGTGCTCTCAGGGTAGCAAGTCCTGTGTCAGCACTGTGCCAGCTTTAAAAGCCTTTAAATGCTTTCAAGGTGAGCATTTTTAAATTAAATGCGGCAGTGTTTGATCTCAAAATGATAGTTCAGGATTAAATTTACTTTTCCTTAAAAATTTAAAAGTGAATGTGAATACCTTTTTTCTTTTTCTGGTTTACTTTTTATTTGTTCAAGGGATGTTTACTTTTTTATTTTGTGCAGTGAGAATAAAATCAGGTATTCCCATGTTTTCAGATAACACTATTAAAGCACAGGGTAGGTGAGGCAAAATAATATGTATGAATAATTTAACAAAGTTAACAAATTGCCTTACTCATATGCAAGAACTAACAAAGTTGTGGCTGTTCAGAACTTGTAGGAAATGCTTTCTAATGGACAATAATCCAGAGTCTGGAGAGGGATGCTTTGTTTTTCTTAGTGTCATTTAAACTTCTCATTAGTGTAAATGACACTAATAGGACTTAAGTGTACTCAACACCCACTACATCTTTTAAGAATGGTTTCTTTTAGTAATTTTAGTCATCAGATAAAAATATACTCTCTAAAAACATTAGTACCATGTTGACAAAATACTATCTCTAACACTAATAGAAAAAGTCTGTTATCCTTTGGCAGAGAAAAACCTCTTCATAGGGGAATTTATTTTAAATAATTCATTTTACAGTGTACATTTCAAACTGATGCATGACTTGAAGTGTGGTGTTTGTTCCATTGAGAAAGGGAAGTTCAACCGTAAGTGCTTCTCTGTAAATATGAACAGAGTGTTCTTACCTCTGGTAGGACTACAAAGGCTCCTGTCATTATGGTAAGGACAATATTGATTCCAAACAGCCATCTCAGGAAGATGAAGTAAGAGGCAACTCCAGATCCAAAATGACCTTAAACCACAAAAAACCATTATGTGACCTGCACAGTCTATAAAAGCTTGTATCATTTATCCATGAAGTACTTGAATAACAGGGCAAAAAGAAAAACCTCTCTTATGGAGGGCATTCAGCAAACTAGAGAATTTTTTTCAGTTTTAGAATCCCAAAGGGACAAAATTGACTTTTTCAAAAGTTACCCCCCAACTAAGACCATCAATGAGAACTGTGCAGTTTCTGAGGTACCAGGAAAAGATGAAGAAGAAAAATTTTAAATAAAGAATTCACTGCTGAAAATATGAATTTAACTCCCTCCCAAATATTTAATTTAGTATATTAAAAAAATACATCAAAAGACTCAGCATTTTAGTAAGTGTTTTACAAATACCATTAAATCTTTATACTTACTCTCAATTTTCTTTATTCTCATTTCCCAAGGAATAAAGATTACCACAAAATTGTATGCAAGTCGAATAAACTTCTTCCAAAGCTGAGAAAAAAGCAGAGAAATATGACACTTCTTCACATGAAAAAAAGAACCTAAAAATGAAGTGCTGAATATTTTGCTCGTGTCTTATCTTTTATCACAAGAATTGCTACAAACATTGATGACTAAGGTCTAATTAGGAGCATAATGCCTCAAAGGAAATTCTCTTAGAGGAAAAATATGCTTTTTTATTTAACAGCAGCAAATTTAACTACTTCATTCTCAGCTCTATGTTGTGCAGCCACACAGAAATCCTGTGGTTATATTTTGTAGAGTCTTTATTCATCCTCTATTTTTGCATGGTCAGATGGTCTTCCTGCACTGTACACATGGGGGAGAAAAAGTAAAATCCATCTGTACAAAAGTGAGAGCAGTATTTGAGTTATTGAGTTAGAGCTATAACTTCACAGCGTCAACAGGAAAAAAAAAATTGCATTCCAGGCATTATAAAGTATTTTAGTACAGCTAGATATTAAAATCTCCCCTATATTTTAGGCATTTTTAATAGCAGTGTCAATATTCTATCATATAATTTGATCTCCTAAAATTAAAGAGGAGTAAATAAAATTTTAAGTACTGAAAATGTAATCAGTCTCTTTGGCCAAAATTAATTAATATTTATGATGATATGGACATTTAATTGCACGAATGGGAAGTATTTTAATTGAAGACATTTAGATGCTGGGAACTGCAAGGGAATTGCTGGGATTGCAACTTTCAGTACAGGGTTCACAGAGCTGAGAAAGGACTCAAGCACTTTGTGCCAACTGCACTACAAATTTATTACAAATAATAATAAAAAGATGTCCACAGTGAAGCAAAATTTACTAAAATATCATTTGATAGCTATCATCTCTTTTCCTCCCTACTATGTAGTTGAATGGATAATTTACACTCTTGGAACGCAGAGTATGGGCATCTGGCTTTAACAGGGGGGAAAAAAATCCCAAAACACAGCTACAAAGAAAATGTAAAATAATTGAATTGAAAAAAGAAAATGGCTTTCAGTGTCAAGATAGTAAAAATGTATTTTAACTTCAATTTTGATAAATAATGTTGTGAGTGGACTGTCCAATCATGAACACCATATATTCTGCAAATTTAAAAATCTTATGTAAATACACCCAGTAGCTGCATTTTGTACTTAGCACATGTTCAACCACTGAGTTCCTAATTTTGATGATGTAGTGCTTGTTTTGCTGTGCTACAGTTTTTGTCTCCTTGGTCACCATGTTATTCTGTAAGAAAATATGTGGGGGAAAAAAATCTCTTCCAGTTAAAAAAAAAAACAACAACAACAAAAAAAATCCCACACCAAAAAAAGGCAGCTTATTCTGTTGCTGTTGCTGAATTTAGCCCCAATGTAAAGACTATTCCCCTAATTTGTGCCAGGATAAAAGAATACAGATCCCTACACATAATGAGTGCTACTAATTAACTGCTGAATTACATCCCTGTGCTGAATGTCTTCAAGCAAATACAACAGAGGCAATTAGATTGGACACAAACTTTTATTCACTGTGAACTCTAAGATAAAGGCTTTTGTGTTTGTATAGGAAGAATTATATGAGCAAGCACCGAGCCCAGTCTCTGATTTACTGATATTCTGATTTAGCACTTTCTTTCTAGCTGAAGTCCAAGTTCCACTCATATCAAAGGCAAAAAATAGTGTTTAGTTTACCTGCATTTTTACTTCACTGCATTTGCCACACATGCAAAGGCAGAACAAGGAAAACTTGCTCTTTCAACATTGGAAAGGGCCTCTGGGGGCCAGCATCTCAGAGCACCAGATACCTGTGCAGCTCTTCACTTGTTCACATGAATAAAATGCACGGCGTTCTATTGGCCTAACCCTGCCTTTTGGAATTAAGATAAATTAGTAATTAAAAGTCTACTTGCTATGATGACAAAAGTATTCTTGGCTGCTTAGATGACTAAAGAATTCTTCTCTTGGTTGCTTATTAAATACAATTTCCTGCATATTATAAATTTGCAGAAACTCAGGCCAGTGTCTATTTTCAGTGGTGTAAATAGATTTGCTAAGATTTGATTCAAATTGTCTGAGTATAATGCAAGCAAAACCCCTTCTTTAATAACGTATTTAACATAAGCTATTGTAGGATTGTTTTCCAAACTAAAAGCTAGACACATTTTTCATACTAAGCTATTGAACTGTGGCCCCAGTTTGTTGAAATTGCTCTTCAGAGGATACTGCATGATGTTTGTTGTTATCCCTTTCACATCACCCCCTCTAACAGGCATCAATATTTGTAGGCTGTCTGAAAAGAAAGCTTATACTGCATTAACAGAAGGATATTCATCCCTCAACACATGAAATTAGTCTGCAAAAATGTAATTACTAAAATTACAATGGAAAAGAGAAGAAGAAAAAAAATAAAGAAGCTTTTAACTGCTTTTTTCTCCCTCTACAGTCCTGAGCCGAAGTATCAGGAGTGCAGAGCAAACACACACTTCTCTGAATCAGAACTGCAAATGGCTATTGGTGGGAAGCAGAAATTTCAGAGGTTTGAGACCAAGCAGCCTTACCTCTGCCCCTGCAGCCTGGTACCCTCTCGTTCTGGTGAGCCTCCCCTCGTACTTGAGCACGATCTCCTTGGCCTGCCTGCGCGACAGGGGGAGGTCAGTCTCTCCATGATCCATTGCTCACATCTCTCCTTCTGCACAAGCAGCATCTACCAGAGGGCTCCAATGCTCTGAAATACAGCCATGGGCTGTCCCACCATCAGCCCCCAACCCAGGCAATGCTTTTTTTTCTCTGACTATTGAGCTTTTTACTGATTGTTTAAAACCACTTAGACTTTTGTCTGAGAGAACTCGGCACTCAAGAGTTTGACTGCAGGGAGAGCTTTCTGTTCCTCTGCTTTATTTCTCTGTCCTTTTGTTTCAAAGTCTTGCTTTTAAAATGGTAGAACCCAAATGAGTAAAACAGCAAGATCCCCTTTACAGTTTGGCAATTTCCTGTGGATACTGGCACCTCTTCTGCAGGTATGGTCCTGTGAGAGGTACATGTTTATCTGGTCATACACAGTCTTTGACCCCAGCAGAAGGTGGATTGGGACCACCAAGATCTGATTAAAAGGAACAGGAAAACAGGAAGTTACAGACTCTGCCCAAGAGAGAAAAACCTCTCTTTGCTTCCCAGATAACACAAGGGCTCTTGGTAGGGTAGGGATTCCTCATGGCTGCATTGCCATCTGAGCACCATACAGGGTTTGGAGAGAAAATGCCAGATGAAAAGGGCAAAAAAACCCGCAAGCATCACACTGATCATGAGGTGAAAGACCTGTCACAGTTTGGACAGGTGCCCCAAAGAGTTAGTCACATGCTCTTTCACTGGAAATCTGGAATTATATTAATTGAAATCCTAAACTGTGAAACATGTTTTTACTACACTGACCATGTTTTTTAAACTTACAAGTGTCCAGTATTTGCTGCATTTACAACATGCTGTCTGAAGCTATGACCAGCTTCTGTTCTAATACCATGTAATTACCTTAAAAAGGCAGGCTGGTTCTCCTTTTTGGGACACAGTGAAACAATTTACCTTAAAAACATATTATGGAGCATTACCAACAGCCTTCCTTGAGACCATTGAATAGCTGAGTCTCTTTTAGTAGTTAATAGCCAAAGCATGATTTCTTGCTATTTTTTGTGCTGTGACTTTCTAAAGGGAGCCACAGGCATGCACCAGAGACAACTTCACTTACAGACTGTCCACCCAGAGGCTGCTGTGTTCAGCCAGCCCTCAGATCTTCCCAGAGCATCCTCATACTTTCCTAGCAGCTCTAAATCATTCCTGTGCTCCCTCCCGAGGCTGGAAGCACTGTGACAGTCAGTGAGCCTGAAAAGCTCTGCACAGGCACCTTTACCTGAGCGCCCTCAGCTTCTGCCTCATGGGCCACGGCCGGCAGCGGATGTTGGACATAATCTCCTTCTGGTACTGGATGTTCTGAAAGATCTGCTCTGGGTCATGGCTCTCAGCCTTCTCTTCACCAGCATCGTCTTCTGAGTTGCTGGCAGCCCAGCACACACCCCACAAAAGCAAAAAGGAGACAAGTTATTGCTGTGGGATTCCCAGCAAAGAGCTGATTCGAGCAGGATCCAACCTCATAGAGCATTGTAGGAACGAGGGAACTCATACGACCTTGTTGTTTGAAAGTTGATTAATAATTTGGGTGGTTTCTCCATCTCCAGGACATACCTCTTTCTCTCCCCACTACTTGCTAGTCAGTCATAAATTTCCCCCACTCCTGACCATGAATCCCAGCCTTTCTTATTCAAGCATTTCCAGCCATTCAGCTTGTACATCATGCTAGCAAGACTCTCTGTATATTTTTCTGGAACACAGTGCTGTCTAAACATTTCCAGAAAGAGCAGATAACATTAATTTATTAATCATACCCATTATTTTTATTTCAATAATGATAAATAATGATTATTGTTAGAATGAGGGGAGCAGGTGATTCAGTCATGGTCAACATTTAATCCTGTTCCCTGCTGAGGGGCACAGGGGTGTGGACCCCACATACCAAGAATTACTTGTCCCTGTGAAAAGATTCCTGTGCTTTGATGCAGATTTCTGTGGATGATTATTAAATCATCTTTTCTGATGCTGTCACCACATTTGCTAAGGTACAGCTCTTGCAATTCCCTGTTGGTCTATGAAACAGCAGCAATATTCATTCTCACAGGGGCTTAGGTCTAAAAGTCTGTAGTGACTGTTTCTCCCTGAGTGACACAAAGGGATCTGAAGTACTGCAGAAACCACCAGCCAGGAACTTTCCCAATTGTATGGCTATGTACTTGCTGGGAAAGTTTTCTGCAATTTTGCTGAAAAGGCAGCCTTTTAATCACTTAGAAATAAATCATAACTTAAAACATGCCATGGAATAATATTTGGGGGACATAATTCATCAGACCACTAATCTGTTAGTCTGCAGTCCTGTCCCTTCAGTCACAGGGGACATTCAAGGGAAATTTATAGTTACACAGGAAAAGAATAAGAGACTTCTTACCATGCTATACCCTGAACTCTTTGGAGTTACTTTGCTTTACTTACTGTGTTTATGTTTCAGTATGAAATGTGTCTTTGACAAAATAAAGAAAAACAAAGAGGTTTGAAATACATCTTAAAATACAGAGAAGGATTTTTCTCATGCTCATTTCCATGCTACCACACTGTTACTCAAACCAGACTCCCTTCCCCAGCCTGACACACACTCTGTCTGCACGGAAGTGAAAAGACAAGCTCCCACTGCTGTGCTGGACAAAGCAGACTGTCCCTTGAGGAGAGGATGGGTCCCTTACCTGTGGGGAGGCTCCTGGTAGGTGTAGATGCCAGTTTGCCGCTTCACCGTGCGCTGCTTCTTGCAGGACTTGGCAGCTCTGGGTGCAGGGGAGCCTGGAGCTGCTGCCATGGAGGCAGCTGGGACTCTGCAGGGCTGGAGGCAGCCTGCAGCTCGCTGGGCAGGCGTCTCAGCAGCAGCCAAATGTTATTAAGCAGAGAGCAGCGAGTGCTGTGAGCCCTGGGAGCAGAGGATCAGTGCCCGGTGCTCCAGCCTGGAGAAGCTGCTGCTGCCTGGCACTGCCTTAAAGCCACAGCACACTGCAGCCCCACCACTGCCCCTCCAAGGCCAGATCAAGGTGGGAAGCAGAGTTCAAAGAAAGCCCAGCTGAATTCATTCACAGCCAAGTGTGCCTTGTTGTGGATGAGGGACTTGTTGCCTCTGAGTGCCCCCAGAGCACCGTGCTGGCTCCGGGTGGTGTTTCCAACACCGTAGGTGCTGTCGATGTTTCTGCTTCCTGTGCTTGACACAAGGCTCTTGCTCAGGAAAAGCAAGATGGTTTGTGTTTGGGCCTTTAGCAACAGAGAACCATGCCATGTCATTGTCCCACAGGGCTTCCAGTTTCAGTGGTGGAGAGTCCCCTCACACCCTTTCTATGGTCAGCATCGACACAACTTCTGTCAGCATCTTTGTGATGCTGGCCTTGGTTGCCAGGATAGAATAAACTGCTCCAGGTTCTGCTGGGGCCAGGAAAGTGAATTTTTAGTGCTTTTCTCCATCATAGAAGTTACAGATATTCTGGTGCCACTATTAAAACACAGCAAAACAGACCAAAAATACAATATATTAATAGTTCCTGCAGCCATAATTTGATGCTCAGAAAGAGGGTGTGAAAGGAAGAGTTTGAAGAGAGTTTTTACTTGTTCCTAACTTGGTATTTTCTCTCCATAATAGCTCTGCACACAGTGCAGCAACAATTTTGATTGCATAAATCAATGGTCTGTTGTAGTTAACTTTCGCTTGCAGCGTCCGACAAAAAGAACATTTAGTTCTTGCTTCTAAATTTCCTGTAGAGAATAGCACAGGCTGCTTTTTCTCTCCATCCTCAATTAATCTAAAATACTGCCACTTGCTGAAAAGTTTCACTTTTTTACTGTCTATTGTCCTAGACTTATTCAGTTAAATAACTGAAGGGCTAAGTGGTCACAAGCCTTATCTTTTGTTACAGTATTGAAAGAGTAAATTCATTTGGTGTAATTCACTGAATTTCTGAGATGACAAGTAAGGACCAGATAAATATGAGTCTGCATTTCCAAAATGTATCTCACAATAAAGCCTAGAGTTTTCTTGCTGGGTGAAGCTTCCCTAGAAATCTGGGAGTTCCATTAGCACAAATCAGAATGGTAAAAAAATGCCTCAATTCAGAGTTCAGCTGTATTCTGCACCACAGAATGTGTCATATGCATGACTATTGAAGCCTGCTGAAACCCACTTACTGTGTGGGGTTTTTTCTGTCAACTGAACTCTCTAGTCCCAGCTTCACTCTGAGCATCTCTTGCACCCACTTCTTTTAGCCCAAACAGAGACTAAAGCCTCTGGACTCCAGTTTGCAGCTTACCATGGATGCATCACAGAGAAATCTACTTTTTTCTGTACTGTGATTTTTTTTTCCATTTGAAGTCTGCAGAACAAAGGCTGTTAGAGGTTTGACATCTCAGTCTTTCTGTACCATTCCTAAATCCACAAACCTCTGAATGGCTTTCCTATTTGGCTTCCCGTTTATATGACAAAAAAAACATAGCACTACCCTCTCTCTGTCAGACCATTCATCAAGTGAAAGCAAACAGCCAAAAGGAATAGATATCAGCCCAGAAGCACATCTCCATTAGAAGTCTTATCACCTCTTCCTAGCTGGAAAAACAAAAGAACTATTCTGGATTCCAGGAACGCCCTTTAGAGCTTTGATGCTCACAGAACTGCAAACACACCCACATCACCACTTTTTCTGACACGCCACAAGATATATTTTCAATTATATAATTAAAAGCAGGAATATGTTAGTTCAAATGTCCTTCCTTGGCTGTAGTTGTTTTCCTTTGCATCTCAGCCAGTGGCACTGGGGGCAGGTCCTGCTGCCTGAGCTCATGAGGATGAGTGCCCCTCTGCTCAGGCCACTCCACCACAGTCCATCAGCTCCCTGCTTATTCCAGCTATGTGCATAAATGTTAATCTCATGTTGCAGATAAACACTCAGCCAAATGCCCCAAAAGGCAGGTTTTGACACAGTAACAGCCTCAATTCCCCTGAAGACATCAGCTAGACCTCCAGACTCTGCAGGAGAGAAACACAGATCTCTCTCATTCTGTACTACCATTCCTGCCTCATAGTTTTCCCCTGAGATTTTAGATGTTCTACTTTTCATCTGAAGGAACCACAGTGGAGAGATCAAAATCTAACATCATCTATAGTTCCTAGAGATATTTCACAAATAAAGCAGTATCCTTCCATGTCATGGTGTTACAGCACTACCAAACCCATTAAAACACTAACATTGCTGATTTACATGGATTTAATTGGCTGGTGTATGTTAATGTGTCAACAAGGCAGACAAATTTTGTTCCCCTTTGTTAGAAGAAAGCTGAGAGTCTAAAAAAAACAAAGGGACAATTTAATGCTGACATTTATACAGCTCTAATAGTGCCAGTGCTTGAGGCACATACATCATGAGAAGTTACTACCAAACACTAAAAGCACAATGAGCAGCAAGAGACTTATGAATTCCAAGCCCATCTGAGAGAAGGATGCAGGGAAAATGGAAAACAGGCTCCAAGGGCTTAGCCTTGAAGTTGGCAATGTCCTCTGTTGTCCATGGTCCCTGCAACAGCCTCTCAAGAATTCAAGTGTTAACTCAGACACAAAGAGGGTTTTGGTTTTGCTTTTCAACTCAGCCAGCAGTTCAGCAACCAGAACACCCAGCTGCCCATTTCAATCTGCTCTATTGAATCCAGAAACCTGCTTGGGTTTGTTTTAGTCTGAGTGAATACTACAGAGGTTACAGATTTGATTTCAATTGCTACTAACAGGATGTAAAACAGGACATTAGCCTTTTACTGCAAAACTTTCAGCTCTCTGTGTGTAATAGGAAGACTCACATTTGATCCATAGGATCATTTTGCATTTTCAAATGCTTACCCAGGAAAGAGCTGGGCTGGTGAACTCTGCTTACTGACAATTCAAGGAAACAGTGGGCTTTATTCTTTCCCATATGCTCTATTCCCATAGAGGTAGAGTTTAAATTTTACCCATCATTCCAGCACTGCAGTTCAACTCAGGACCTTTTCAAAGTCTCTCTGCTTGGGAGATTCAGAGCATTGCTGACCTCAATTTCAAGGTGAAAAATTAAGAAAGGGAAAAGTTTTCCAATCATCTTTGTAAGAAAAAGAGAATATTATCCCTCCACATCCTCAAGTACAGAAAACCAAGGGGAGGGGGAAAGCATTTGGAAACACTGACCAAGACAGCTTGTGTATTTTTAAGTGAAGTAATTATCAGTAGTGCTGAAAACATTCACAGACCCCAGTGATAGGTAATGATGCTGTAGGGCATCCAGGTTTGTGTGAAAACATTGAAGCTCCTCATAGCTAAAGGACCTTGGCTTGTAGAGCTGAAAGAACTAAGACCAAAAGTCAGACTTCACTTAGACTTCAAAGACAAACATTTAATTCTCAAATTGAAATCTCAGTTCACCTGTTTAGTCCCCAGATATGCAGCTGGACATAAGAGCAGTTATGGGATTTCCAGGGTAACAGTGCCAAAGCCATCGCTTTCACTTACTGAGAATAAAATTGATTTACTGAGCTCTGGTAAATCATTCTCTCCTCCTAAGATTGTTTGGACAGCCTAATTTCATACAGTAGGTTCTGCTCTTCAATTTCAGCATGTTCATAACTCTTGCTGACATTTATCACACTTGGATCAAGGGGAATGCTCCCATTGTAGTTCAATTTTCTTTGTGAATTCACATCCCACATTAAAAAAAATTCCTTTTAAAAAGCTCCTCCTGTGCAGTTAACTGATCTTACAGCATCATGAGATGACTATTTTTATTCTTGGATGAGTTTTATGACTATTAAAATATACATTTCTGTGACAGTACAACTCAAAAGAAAATACATTGAAATCAGGAAATTTTCAGGAGTGTTTTAGAGAACAGTGCTAAGACAGAGGGTAAGGAAGAAAACCAGGGGAAGAAAAGGGGCTGAAGACAAACAGAAACAGCCCCATGCCAAGCCAAACACCCATGGAGGGGCAGAACAGGCATTAAAGCTTCTACAGCCAGTTCAGCTGATGCCTTGGCTTCATGCCTGGCTCACTGCCCCTGGGACTTGTGACTGTACTTTCAGGTGGCAAAAAAGCAATTGGACACCATCAGAAAACTGATTGTTCAAGAATAATACATAATCTGCAGCTTCTTCTGCTATAAGAAAATCAGTGTTTTCTTAGCCTAATGATGAAATCAGTATTTTCTTTGCCAGCAGCCTGATGTGCATCCCATGGACGTGTGCATTTCACCAGAGACCTTTTTGAAAGCCCTGTAACCAAATTATTTTCCAGACTTGCGTGAGTCGTTACAAGCCAGACCTAGGAGTCAGTGAAAATGAAGATAATTTTAGACTATTTAATAAATCAATTTAAAAAATAAAAAAAAAAAAAGAAGAAGTTTCTCATTTTAGAAGAAGAGAGGAAAAATTCCAGGAACTGGCAATGGCAGAAAGTAAGTGAATAGCCAGGACTTTCCAGAGTGGTGATATTTGGGACAACCTTGTTAGTCAAAAGGCTGGAAGAGGTGGGATGTATCTGGAGCAGACAGCCATAAAAATCTATTTTTGGTTTCCTTGGGTTTTGTAACATCCATTCAATTTCCCAGGCTAGAATCCCACCCTAATTTTAAAGGGTTTGGCATTGGAATAGTAAGGTTAGTTCACCTACATTTATTGGCTAACATCTTTACAAAGGAGATGTTCATAAAAAATGGGCAAGGAAATTCAAATGAGCTTAATTCCCTGCATAAAGAATGTTAGTAATTCTATTAAAACCTAGGAGGTTGTTTAGGTACACAATACTTAACTCATTAGCAAACAGTAATCATCATTTGTCCAAGAAAAAAACACAAATGCAGCTCCTCAAATTACTGTCTGCAAAGAGATGAGCTTGTTCCTCTTGCACTCCAGGATATTGCATCAACACTGTGCTTGGGTAAGCTGGGGGTACCAGGCGGTGGGTACAGGATCACCTGAATTCAGCACCTAACACATCAGTTAAAAAAAAAGATCTAGAAATAGATCAAGAAACTATGAGGGAAAAACTCTGAAAGGGTAAAAAAACATAAAGAAAAGACTTGGAGACCTCAAAATATTACACCCTTGCAGAAAATTACTTTAAATATTCTTCACAAAAAAAGTGTGCTCTAAATACTGCAATAACTCAATGCAATAAAATTGCTCATTTCTTCTTACCCTACCCCAAAGACACACCTCAGAAGCTTAAAAAAATGATGTTCAGACTGATGTTTATTAAAAGTAGGCAAAATGTTATTAATTTTATGCAGTCTCAGAAGCACTGTGCTGCCTGAGCTTACTGAATATCAGATGACCTTGAAAGTGCCTGAGTCATGGGCAGTTCAAGCTGCAGCCTAAACAACCATCCTAAATCTTATACATCATCACCTACTCATTATCTGGGCTTTGTACTTTCCTACCACTGAGGGATTTTCACATAAATTATACAGGAAATGAAGCAAAATGCAATTACATTCTCCAACAGCTCCAAGGCAGATAGATAGCAAAGGCTTGCAGCACAGTTCAAGAGTCAGCTTTCAACAAATGTCACCTATTAGGAGGAATCTAAATGAAACATATATCACTAAGCCTCCCACTTCTAAATTATATCATTATCTCATCACTAGGACAAGCAGTTAGAAGGTTACAGCAATTTCAAATAATCAGCTTTCAAACAGATTTCTCAAAGGGACTTTTCATCTTTGCTTTTACACATCACCATTTGGACTTTCACATACACTAGAAAATTCTATTATATTATATTAAATTGAGTTATCCCAATGAAAACATCTCTAGTAAGGTTAACCCAGACACTTAATAATCCATTAGCACCCTTGGTTTTTCAATATAACAAGTTTTCTCATAATGGCTTTTCAGTCTCAAAAGGAAAAGTTACAGCTATGGAACTTCTGAGAGTTCTGGATTGATGGGATTCAGCTGAACAGTGGGAACACTGCAATGATGAATAAAATCACATTTTTCCCCCTGCCTTCAGTGGATGGTAAGTCAGCCCCACAGCCTTTGCATTAACTGCTCATAGCCCAGGTCCCAGGGGACCACATGGAACGCTCACATCTTCAAGGGAGGATCCTTCCTAACCCACTTTTTAAAGTGAGGATCTTGGATGTTTTTGTTGCTTGCATTTGGGGGGCTTTTATGGGTGCTACCCTCAGTGCAAAAGCATTAAAAAACAATACAAAATGCAGTTTACAAACATTAGGTAAACACTAACAAAATCTCAATATATATATTTCAAACAGTCCTTTCTTCCCAGAATCTCACCATGCAAATACCTTTATCTGCTGCTGAATTAATAATCACTGAGCTTATGGACATCAAGTGTTTGAGGCCAAAAGTTACAAGAAAAGCCTCGAATCATAAAGCAGTGAAGAGACTTTCTTAGTTACTGTGGTAATGATCTCCTTCCTGCCAGCACACATTAAACACATGCTGGTTTTTGGAAGTTCATCTATTGTGTTCACTGGTCTCATGGTACATTTTATTTCCTCTGTAGGTGGAATGTTTTGAGAAAGCTCTTTAATAGCCAGCATGGGCTTTGCTAAATTAACCCATCTAAGATTTGAGATGTGTTATGAAGATGCATATGAGCAGCCTCTAAGGCTCAGCTCAAGCAAAACAGTTTAAATCTTAATAAGAAAATTATGACTCACAACCTATCATTAATATTTAGCTTTTTATTATTATTACACAACAAACTAAGTCTGATTTCTTTTTTTTCTCTCCACTTTCTTGTATTTCCTGCTCATGGTATAATCATTAAGTTCTCATTACAGTGTTTAATTTTCACACTTCTAAACAACACCATATATTCTTCTCAAGGTTTAAAGATGTGCAGTTCTTCACTATTTAAAAATATTTCTAAGTTGACACCTAAATGCAGAAAACATATCACAAGAATTGAATAAATTTGTTTAGGTTTAATGAAATGAGTGCAATCTCTTTGCAACTTGTAAATCATCTTAGCTGTAACTAATCCTGGTTTGTTTAATTGGGTAACTGGTTTAAATGCTCAAAGGACTAAACTAAACTAGCTCCAAAATAGGAAGCTATTTAATTCAGCCTGTGCAGACCTTTAGATTTGTATTCTATTTCAAAGCACATAAAGGCGAACAAGAAAAAACTACTGAAAATATTGGTTTATGGTTTAATTAGTCCTTTCAGGATGTGCACTTGTTTTTAAATAGATAACATGTCTATCAATAGGAAAGAAAAGTTATGAAAGTGGTGACAACTGGGAAAAATACCCCAAAAAGAACATGAGTGAAAGGCCTTATAAAAAGTCTTACTTTTTATGAATAAAAGGATTTTCCTTCGAGGCTCCGTTTCTATTCTCACACAATGAATCTTCTGCCACCACAAACACAGATGTTCCCTTAACTCTGCACAAATGCCAAAAGCTCTTTAATATCCACTCTGGGAGGGCTTCTATGTTAATGAGGGTGCATTAACAATTTATTAAGCAAAGTTCCTGCATCTGCTGCTGGTCCTTAGCCTGTCCCCTCTGTGTGGTCCAAGTCAAGCACGGCCCAGGATGAGCCTGCAGGAAGGCAAAGCACATCGAGAGCTTTGTAGGGGAGCGTGGTGAGGACAGCACCCTGCCCTGCCTGTACCATAAATGTGGTTGTGGGAACAATTTGATGCATCCAGGGGTGATCAGTTGGATGAGAGCCCCTTCACCTGCAGGAGGACATCAAATGAACCCCTGCGTGTGACAGGAGGAGAAGATGCTGCAGTCCTGAAGGCAAACTGGATTTGCTGCCTGAATTAAACACCCTGGTAATTCATTTCACCATTAGGTGCTGCTTCCAGACCTGGGCGGGGGCATTCCCACCCTTATTGCACGTGTGACCATAAATCACCATAAAGATCGGAGCTCCCAGGAGAACTCACAGGACCCGCAACCTCCCTCTGTGCTGGAGGATCCGGGCGGGCAGGCAGCGTTTGGAATTTTCCCTGCAGAGAGATCCGAACGCTCCACCGTGTGGCCAAGCTGCTCCCTCTACACGGCTGCATTGGGAATGGTGCTTTACCGCCAAGAAAATTTACATTAACTCGTGGGAAAGAAGCAAAACATCAGAAAGAAGGTGTTTTCAGCTAAAAAAATACCCCTCAAATAAATTCTCCAGATACAGTCACATGTATCTGGTTCAATTGCAGAGCACTGGATGGCCACAGATGAACCTGAGAGCACTGAAGTCACAGGAAAATGATGTAAAAGTTAAATCTCCACTCAAAGTCCATATCAGAGTTTAAAAATCAAAGACTATTCTTTCCATTTGTTAATAGGGCGTGAGCAACTAATTAGGAAAAAAATCTTCCTATATATTATGCAAATGCTATCATCCTTCTTCCTCTATCAGATATACAAACTGCACCACTTTTTCACTTAGACTTGGTTTTTGTTTCTTTACTTTTTAATATAAGAAGCATTAAGAATAGAATGGTTTTTACTTTAACTTTTTTACTTAATTTTTTAGTGAACTTTTTAAGCACTGCTTCTTCCATATAGCATAAATATTCAGTGCCACATTAAGTGCTTAATATCCACAGGTGACTAGAAAAATAAATATTATTGTTATTAACATTTATCAACAAAACAATCAAAAAGAAGGGATATTTAGGCTCCCATTTAGAGAAATAACATCTGCTGAAAGGTGAAGTTCTCCTAAATAATTAGATGTTTTTGATAGTGAAGGGAGGCATTTGATTCTAATGAGTAATGTTTCCCAGAAATGTGACTCCATTGTCTAATCTTCATAAAACTAATCTCTTCTTCTCATAATGATGAATAATAAAATCAATATATTGGAAGTGTCAGAACATAAAACAAGCTTGGAGTGCAGAATATGTGATTTGTCACATTCATGGTGCTTTTTGTAGAAGGTAAATGAAACAGTTGAAACAGCACTGATATTTCAACTGCCAGAGCATACTTCTGAAAATTACTTTCTCAGACTATTAGTATAATCCACAGTTTACTTATTGTGAAAAGGCTCTTTGAAATAAAATCAAAGGGTGGTGCATTCAATACTGAGTGCTCTGCTCCTCCTGCACACCTACAACAGACAAATTCTGTAAAACATAAGTTTTTAAGTACCAAGTCCAGACATTTAAGTGCTCTGTTTAAGCACAAGAAACTAATCTGATTTTCTTGTAACCTGATTTGAAATTTGTAACATAACCTAAAATGAAGAAACCAAATCAATGAGATTAGGAACCTGTACTTCTTTGAGGAAAAAAGCCCCAACAGAATAAATCCACAGACATGCACAGAAACAAAACAACTGGAATCTGAGATGAATGTAGCTAAACAAGATTCTATCATTTGAGATGACATACACTGATTTCCTGGAACATTTAACATCAATGTGATTTGCTGCAGATCAATTAGAAACCAAGAATACCTGAAAGGGAAAGGTTCAAGTCACTGGATCATAAATCTCAATTTTAGAAGGTGAAGATCCTCAAGCACCCATTCCTGAAGGTCACATCCTCCCTGTGGCCAGTGTAGCACCTTGCAAGAAATTCCATGGTGGAAAGAAAAATCAAGGCATGGAAGCAAAGCCTAAAACATTTGTCCCCTGATTAGGGGAAGTGTCTGCAAAATACAACTTGACAGAAGTGGGAAATGTAGCAGGGCAACAACCAGACAGCAACAGGGGGGACTGAGGGGAACAGGTTTCATCAGAGCCAGTGCTGGAACCCAGGATGCTCTGAGTCCCACCACATCCAAACCAGGCTGACAGGGATTCTTCTGACACTGCTGGGATAAACAGATGTTGTCCAAATGTCCAGATCTCAGAATGTGTGAAAGATCATTTAGCAATGAGTTTCACTGGTTGTTCATGGACCATATGTGGTTCAGCAAACAACATGAGTGACACATAAAGAGAAATTATCAGGTTAGGAAAATTCTTGAGAGATTTCTAGGAACAGAAGTTATAGGGGGAACATTGAAATGTCTGAAGATTTTCTTTTAGTAATGAACATTTTTGAGAACCCAGGTAGCTACATCAATAGTTACTACACCTCTGGAAATTACACTTCTATTTTGCTCTCATATCTCATCCCACATATCAGATCTGGTAGACAACTGCTTAATCAATTTTTGGTGATTTTTACACAAACATAGGTGGTTTGGCTGTTTAATCCTTTTCATGCATCTGTTGGGGATAATAGTCTCTGAGCATTTAAATGAGTGCTACAATAAACTGCAATTCCCCGATCAAACTGCAAGAAAAGTAGTTTTAGTTTTGGGGGTTTTTTTTTCAACTGAAGCACAGTTGAGAGAAAAACTTCAGTGGGGGACCAAGGCCAGAGACTTTAGAAAGGCAGTAAAGGCTTCAGCTTCCACAGTTACTCAGCTCTTCACAAAGCCTTTTGCCATGGCCTCCCATACATTTAGAACACAGCCACTTGTCACCAAGAAATCATTTCCACTCTGCCCACCAGGCCAAGGAAACAAGGTCATTAAGAACCAAATGTGAGGACTGGAATCCTGCCATTGTCAAGTGGATGGTTGAACATAGTCAGCTCACCTGTGAATGGTGGTCGTGGGCCAGCTTGCTAGGATCTGCAGAAACCTCCCCTGAGGATTCAAAGAAATTGTATTCAGTGTGGTGAACATATTTCTACCTGGCTGGGTGGACAATCTTTGATACCTTTGTGTCCCAAGCTGCTGGTGAACCACTGGAAGCAGAAAGGGAAGCTTCTCCTGGAATATTTAAGCCCACCTTCTGGAGCTACAGGCTGTCTGCTGGCAGTGGGATGAGCATAGTCAAAAGGCATTAATAGTCCTTGGAGAAGAATCCATGAAGTGAATGGTCTCTACCTCCATCACTTCATCCTGTCAGGACAAATCAGCTTGCTTGGTCTCTGCCTTTCTGTAAGCTGAATAAACAAAACCCTCAGGAAAACAATTGCTATTTCAAGTGAAATGAGCAGTCTTTCTTTCACTGATTTGCCAAGCAAAAAACTGCCAAGAAGATAGAGAGAGGAAGACAGCCAAACAGTTATGAAAAAGGAAATACCATCCCCAAGTTGAATTTGGCTGGTTGACTTGGCAGGATGGGATCAGAAAGGGTATAATCAGAGAGAACAGAAGAACAGAATGCATCTGAGCCGACTGGAAGAGGAAACAGAAATAGATTGTTCAGCCTTGCAGCCTATTGGTGCTGCTGTCAGACACAGCCAGCCCTTCCACAGCTCCTTTGGGAAGTTGTGTGCTCTGCCAGAACACAAGAGATGGAACTTCAGCATGAAAGGGACCTTTCCTGCTTTGCAGCCAGTGCCCCAGGCTCTGCATGCTGTAGTTAAGTCTGTGATGATGAGGGAGAGGGAAAGTGCCCAGGATTTGAATGCAGGTGAGAAATCACCCACAGTACGTGCAGTCACTACTCACCGGTGTGTGCTGTAGGACTCTGCCTACTGTGCCCCAAAAAAATTGATTGTGCCAAGGAAGCAAAGCCTGGAGATGAGCCTGTGCCAGGCAGGCTGTGCTGCTGCCCAGCTCAGTGTGCCAGGCTGGCTCTGCTGGTGGCCAGGCTCAGTGTCCCCACGAGATGGCTGCAGAGCCTGTGGCATCGCAGCGAGCACGCACAGCCCGCAGCTGCAGGGCTCAAAGTACCTCAAATGCATGTGGCACTGCAAGAAGTTCCTCTTTCAAACATGCAAATCCTTGAGACATTTGTCAAAACATCATTAAAAATGATTTAAAAAAAAAACCAAACAACCTGCATTTAATAAATTTTCTGGTTTTTAGATTTTTTTTTCCCTTTCCTGTTTGGCATTTTGTTCTGCTCATTTTTTGGTTATATGCTCCACACAATTCAAATAATCAGCATCAGATTATTTTTTCTTTCTGCTTTTTTGAAATCAATCTTTTTTTGGGAAGTTCTTTTGAAGCTTCTGCATCTCTGTTTTCTGCAATTAGGCTTTTTGTGTTAATTACAATGATTGCCAAACCTTCCACCTCCCCCATGCTTGGCTGCCTTTCCCTGCTCATGGTGCCTATTCATACCACTCCCCATTCCTTTTCATTTTGGATTTTTTGCTAACTGGCCATGCCATTTCCTGGCTTGACACCAGTTGTGGGTCTTGAGCTCCAATTCAGCCAAGGAACATATGCATAATTCTAAATACAAGGTTGAGCAGGGAAAGCTTGGCTGGTCACCTAGCCCTGGAAATGTTGCCCTGACAAGGAAGATCAACAGCACCTAAACAGCAGCCTCAGCCAAGGACTCCCACTCCCTGTGAGTGTGAGCAGCTCAAATCCAAGTTCTACCTCATCTGTCTGAAACAGACAGATGGGTAACACAAACACTTCAGTCCAGGGACAGATACATGCCCTTATGAGAATTGTAATTTTCTGGGGTCTGAAGGACACAGTGCTGATTTTAGCCTGGAAACCTCTTCTGAAATGGGTATTAAATGTCAACCAGAATCCCTTTCTTAGCCTATATCTAATAACAGCCTTAGTTTGGAAAGTCCCACAGTAAAAACCTACATATGATTTCTCCAAATCCATCTCTATCCCACCCTTGGTTGAACCCTGGCTCATTGTCAGGTTTCTCTGCTGTTCAGAATAGCTATACTTGTTCAAATCCATTAATTATGCCAATGTTGGAGAAAATTTTGGCTAAACAGTAAACCAAAGCCTACCTACTTCTACCCAGCCCATCTTTAGGCATGATTACTTACAGATTTACATCCCCATTTTTACCATGAAACCATTTTTTTGACTGTTCTTCTTAAGTTTAAACAAACAATTGATGCCAGCCTCAGCCACAACCACAGCATAGAAGCCAACAACCAATTTTATCCTTTGAATGTGCCCAACCATTAACCAATTAAAAAAAAAAAATCTGCCATCACACATATATTTAGTACATTGGGGTTTTTTACATCCTTTTTTTTCTGCCCCAAGAGGGAACAAAATTATTCAGTGTCAGACTTCTATGGACCTTGTTCATCAGGGAAAAAAAAAGCTCTGGTCTAAATTTTGACCATGAATAAACCTTCATGGCCTCATCTAAACCCAGTCCCTTAATTTTCATTATTACAGTGTATGCAAAGTATGAGAGTCACACAGATATCCCCTCTGGATAAGGCCACAAAGACTTTGTTCTAAGCCCAAATGTGCACATTTAACCTTCTGAAATCAATTCACGTGGCCATTACTAGCTGTTGTTTCATGCTTGTGGATTTGAGGCTTGGCTCTTATTGAAGAGTTGATTGATTAATATCAACATTGCAAAAGCCTCATTTAGCCAGGGGGACATTTCTGGAGTTCAATTTTCTAACTGAAAACCAACCATAAGAGTACATTAAAATTATCTAATTTTGAGCCTCTGAATCTTTTCATGAGAACTTGCACATAGATATCTTTCACATTTATTGTTTAAAAATACTTTCAGTCATTGCATCATTGAAATTAGACATGTATTAGACATGTACACGATTTTTTCCCCTATTTCTAATTATAGAATCTAAAAAGGATTCTCTTGCAGCTTGCTATTTACAACCTCTAAAAAGTGTGACAATTAAGACAATTAAGACAATTAAGACAGAAACCCTCAAACAAGGTCCAGAACCTATACAATGCCATGTATAGGTTGAGGTTCTAGAACTGGGCATAAATATATAAGACAAATGCTAAACCAGGCAAAACTGTTTATTTTAGAAAGATCTCATTACTGAAGCAGAAAGGACAGTTAATCACTTTGCTTCTGTTTCCCTGGGAAACTGTTCCATTAATGGCATTTCCCACCAAGTTAGCACTTTATTAATATTTTATTTGAAATTAAATCAAATTATGATCATTTGAAGAAAGTAATATAATTGCAATTTAATCTCTTTTCCATTTTCCCTTCTAATTTAATTCAATATGTGACAAAGAGTGTGAAAACAGAAGGGGTGGATTTTTTATATCTATACTTCTTAGTTGTGAGAAAAGAGTGGGTAGTTGTAAATATTTGTGGAAACTTTAAATCTTAAAAAACTAATATGAAAACATGGAGCACTTTCATGTGCAATTCAAAAATCAGCTTTTGAGGTGAAACAAAGTGTGCTGCAACATTCTAAGATTTTTCAAAGCAGTTATAATTTTTTATCCAGTCTTGGAAACAAAGGAAGCTGCAAAAGAAAAATTTATCGCTAAGCACACAGATATGAAGAAATTGTAACAGCAGATGATGGATAAAAAAAGATTTACTTCCCCTGCTCAAAAAATTACTGTTTTCTCCCTTTCACTGAGGTTCTGTAGTGGTTGACTGGAGAGTTTAAAAAAACCTGCTGAGAAACAATTTTATTTTATATATATGTATATACACACATACATATATATGTATAAGTACATACATATATTTTACATATATATGTATACGTATATAAAACACATAACAAGCATTTTCAATCAGTGATGAACCTAAAATTTTTAGAATATTTTACATTCTGAAGTAGGATTTCTTTTCCAAATGATGACACATTGATTTTAAATATTAGTAGGAAATTATTATTAAAATATATTATGAATATAAACATTACCTTTAAAATAATTTGTTTTAAACCATAAAATATCCTGCAAGTATTTCATTTTTCTAAGTGTGACATTAATATTAATGTATCTGTATATTGTATAAAATTATGGAAATAACTGGAATATTAAGATTACTATGAAATTGTATGCATTGATACCACTTACATCTGTTGTCTGAAGGGGCTGTATCAGATATTCTGAGCAGAATAATCAAGTGCTGTAGGCTTTTCTAGTTATCTCTTTTTCCAGACATTACTGAAGTCATTGCAAGTGACACAACAAACTAAGCACTGAACAAAAGACAACTCTTGGACTGAAAATAAATCTTGTCTAGTTGGGAAAAAAATCATGTATTGAGAGTAATTCCTTCTCATGACAGAAATGTAAACTGACTTCCAGGCAATGGCAGTCCCAGGAATCCCAGTCTTGGGGAATCCTGGCAGGGCAGCAGTGCTGTGGGTGGGGAGGATGGGATGTCCTCTGCAGCACTCATCTCTTCACGTTGTAAGCCACATTTGCCACCTCCTCTGACAGGGACAGCCGTGCCCTAGAGGTGGTTAACTCATAGGATCCAAGAAATATCTGTACATGAAAAAGAAATGCACTCCATCCCTTATTTGGCTAATTAAGGAGAAAACCAGTCTTAGCAGTTTTGAGAAAATCCAAGACAAATTTAAGCATCTGGTATTTTCCACTCATCTCTTCATTTGGGCTTTCTTGGCATATGAGCTGGAGTTTTGGCTGATTTCCACTACAAGCAGAGAAGAGAAGAAGTCAAGAAGTGTCCTCACTTTCCCACCATTCATCTTCACTCTTTTCCAAAAAAACAGTGATAAGGCCAGAGTAATCTCTGTGGGCATCCCAGGCATAGTGGAGCATCTGACTTCCTTCTAAAAAACATGTACTATATGCAGTTGCAATAATTTTGACATATTTTCTCCACACATCCAATTACTTGGAGACTCTTGATGGCTCTTTTGGCAACTCCTTTTCCTGCTGCCTCCTCAGCTACAAAAGGCTGTTTTTCTTGTCAACCTTAGTTGCATTAAAAAAAAAAAAAAATCCAGGAAGAGATTGCCAACAAATCAGCAAAAGAATAAAAATCTTCCCCCTTCCTCTACAAATATTTTCATGTGTCTACATTCTGTACAAATAACTTTATGTTCCAGGTTTAACCAGGAGTTGCACTGTTTATTGTGAAAAAGAAAAACTTCATGCTATTCATCTTCAAAATGATGGTGTGTGAGAAACATCCAGCCTCTTAATGGAGCTTATTTGACTTCACTTTATCAGGAACATAATTTTACCACAGCTGATGACCAAGATAAATTAAACCTGTGTCTTGCACATGAGGAACACAGGTCTTGCACACATTCCCATTAAACAGTTCAGCTTCACTCAAGCAAGACTACAGTGAAATGTAGTTTGGGGTCTCATGTTTAACACCAGAAGAAGAAATCACAGCAATATAAATTACAGTTTGATCTCCAACACAGACAGTTTAATAGGCCATGATTTAGCAAAGCATTTAAGCAAATGTTTAAATCCCATTGATTTAAGTGGGATTTAAGTACATATTAAGTACTTAGCTGAATTGAGGCCATACTGTGAAGGGACTCTTAGAACAAGGAAAGCACAGTAGGCTTTAGGGATCTTTATTTACAGCTCAGATGTTTAACTTTGCAAATTTGGCTTAGGAACCTGTATAATGCAAAAAAGGAGCCAAGGACAGACTGCAAGAACATTTGGCTGCCCAGGGTCACTTCAGGATAATTCAACATACCAATATGGGATTTAGTTTCTAAAATGCTTTTATGCTGAAATCTACCACATATAATTTATAATTAAGCTGACTTGCCTCAATGTGTCATTCAGCAATTGTATGTACAGATCTCTGATGCTGCCAAATTTCTTGTGCTCTCATTTATTCTTTTCCCATTTTCCCCTCTCACTTTTAACCCCAACCTTCTGGTTGCAGGGTGAGGAGGAGGCATATGGCATTCGCTGTTTGTCAATCAACTCTCACTGCAGAACTAGAAATATAAAAAGCTAAAAGCAACAAGTGTTTCATCCTGGAACATGAAAACGTGTTCAAGATTCAAATGAACAAGAGGGGATCAAAACAGATATTTCACTTAAAGGAGCTCTGTTAAAATGATATCATTTCTCCCATGGATGTATCAAAACTGTGTTGTGTCTATATGGACTTTGCTAAATATTGTAGCTGTAACAAAATATTATATTGACTATAGGAGGACTTTTAGTTATTTATCTTTTCTTCTTGACCCCAAATCTTATCTGACTCTTATATAACTTATCTAACTCTACTGACACTATTGCAGAAGACTGAACTATTTCTATTAATCTTGCAGAGTAGGAGTTTGCTTTTGGGGACATTAATAACTCTTGTTGTCAGTTTTTTTTTTTGGGAATCAGCCTATTTCCAGAGAGCTCTGGAAACAGGAAACAGAACACTGTATCATGTCCAAACACTGCATTTTGTAGGGAAATAAAGACTCATGGAATCACTAATCATAAATTTAAAAAGATTACTTTTGAGAGAAGTTCTTATGTAGCATTATGCCCTGAGACTTATTAGAAACCTTCTTGGTACTGTTTTTATGGCAGGTTCAAATAACAACATGATCAAATTTTAGACATCTAAAAAAAATCCTTTTAATTTCACTGCTCAGGCTTGGCTTATTTCTAATAAAAATCTAGTTATCTAGATAACACTGTCAAAATCCATACTCTTCATAATTCTATAAATAAATTATAAAGAGTATTTTCTGTTAGTTAAGAGGGATGAGCAATGTTTTCAATGCATTTAGTTTGCTGTGGGGAAAGTATCCTAGCAAAACTAATCCCTGATTTATAAATTCAATTTTCAGATTTGTGCTGACCAAGTTTGTGATAATGCTGTGAGTAAATCTCACCCTTTCCTGACTCCTACCAGGTGGTAAATTTTCAGAAAAACATTTTTTATTCCAAGAAGACACAGAGAGTCTGCGTTAGAGCCACTTCCAGTACAGCCACTACAATCAAAGTACTTACAAGTACTCACCCAGCTCAAAAACATACAAGTGCAAGGCCAGTTTAACTACATGATAAACTGATTTTTTTTTTTTTTTATCATTGTGTGAACTTTTCCTGGTAATTAAACCCTGCTTAGGAAGTTGTATCAGCCAGGGAATGTCCTGACCTCTGTGTGTGCCTGTGGAGATGAGCACACACAAACCATCAGCCCCACTTGCTCTCACCTGAGTGTGTGCAAAATACTCAGATCCCATTGCTCCATTGAAACCCAGACATGCTCTGGATTTCTTAGAACTGTGCTAATCCCAGCTTGAACCCCAGGACACAGCAGTCTCTGAGCTGAGGCCAAATGCATTTCTAATGATTAGCAGATAAATTAGGGAAATACTGAGCCTATTAAAATGAACATACTCAGGAATCTAATTGGATAGTGAATTAAATCATTCCTTTCACACTGATTAAACCAATAAAACAGGATGATGATTCGTGCTCTGAAAGTGTATTACCTGATATTTCATCATACAATCTGTCAGAAAACAGAGAAGAAAGAGTCACCAAGCTTTAGCAACAACATTATGGCTATTTAAAAAACAGTCTGTGTTCCCACTGTAAATACCTCAAAGTAAATTTTTACATTACCCAATGTGTAAATATTTACAATGGAAAGAAACTTATTTTTCTTCATTCTCAATCATGACAAAACACATTTGTCTCATTTGCCTCCTCAGCTGAATCAAATCTTTTTGATAGTAGTATAATGTGGCTACAAAAATCTACTTTGGGAAAAGATGTAGGTAAACAACTAAAGAAGATTACTTTTTCAGCAAATACACTAGAGGGTTCCAATACTTTTTGTTTTCACTTGCAGTCTCTCCAAACAGGCTAAACTCCCAAGCAGTAGGAAGCAAATAGCTTGTGTAGCACAGAAAACAGTGGTTCTGTGCTGGAGAGGGGGAAAATAAACACTTTTTTGGTAAACTTTCTGTTCACTATATTACTGCATTGAGCCATTGTCAGTTTTATTCCAAGTTTGTGTCGAAAGTTGTGTATCTTAATAAAATAAATGCCAGAGATGCTGTTCTCATTCAGGAAATACAAATTAATGTCCAATTTCAATTAACTGGGAAGTAGGAATCTCAGGAATTACAGTAGGTGTGAGAATCCATGTGGAGTTAAAATGCTCTCAGCAGTCACACCCCAAACGTCTTTGGGTTTTGTTTGTTTAAATTACCATGTAAGAGCTTAATGCTTTAGGACAACTGTCTCTGTTCTAGAGGGTGAATGTGGGACTGATGAGCTCTAACCAGGGCAGCTGCTCTTGGTTTGAGTCCCGTGAGGAGCAGAGCAAATCTCAAATATCTGCCTTGCATCCTCTGCTCTCTGCAGAGCTGCCAGCCCTGAGTGGAGAACTGAAGCAGCATTTATAGGATGTGTCTTTTTTCAGACCCCAGGAGCCCTGAAGTGCTCGAGCTGATGCTCCACAGGCCTGCCCAAGCCTTGGAAACCATCCAGCAGTCCCAGTGGAGAGATCAGGAGAGATTAATTTCATCTGCTGCTGGAGTCAAGTGTGCTGCTGCAGGGTAAAGCAGCACTTTTCGACCTCACCCTGGTAGGATTAGACTGCTCCTGGTACCAGAATTATTTCAGCACAGAGAAAGGCTCCATTGCAGCTTTCAGAGCAGGCTGGCTGCTCTTGGCCTTCCCTTGGGTTTGTGGCTATCAGTTCATCAGCACTGAGGGCTCCTGGCAGGCACTGCCACCACCCCACAGTGCCACACATGGATGGGGACTCACCCAGGGATGAGACTTTCAGAGCAATGTGCTGGAAACTGGAAACCCAGCTTGGCCTGATCAAGGAATCATCCTGGATGAGAAGGGAATTTACTGAAGGAATCATCCCAATGAGACTGGAAGACTGTAAGCAATGTAATATGTTGGTTATTTCCAACATCTAGGGGATATATTATCCCTCAGATAAAAACTAAACCCATAAGAGGGGAAAAATCGCCACAAACCAGAAAGGGTCTCTGTATCTTCAAAAGCAAAGCTATTTTCAGGCCAACAAAGAGAAGGATTTTGAATTCTCAGGTATAAATATTCAAAATATTCCACAAAGCACTTTGAGAAACCCTTAGACGTGGCCAAAAGCCCAGGCCTTACAGCTATTCCTGTTTCTGTGACATTGGCATCAGGTGTTTTTCTACAATTTTCCATAGAAACCTTTGCCTTGTCCTCCACAGCTTATGACCTGTGCAAGTTCCTGAGAAACAATGCCACAAACACCAGGTTTCCCTGCATCTTTGCTCCATTTTATGGGTTATGCTTTATGGTTTGAATGTACTGAAGTAGACTTAAAAGGAAATTATTTCTTCTAATGTCCTACAAGTTTTATACCAGAACTGGGATTCCATTACAGACATTTCTGCTCATCACAGTGCCAGTTGTCCCTCACTTGCAGAGGACAGAGAGTGTCCATCTGAATTCCTGCTGAGAGTTACTTAAGAATGTAAAGCAACTAAATTAAACAAGTATCCTTATAATCAAACCCACAATAATCTCTATAATTAGCTCTTTTTATGCTTTTTGTTTTTTCATAGTAGAACAGCAGAAGACCAGGTCTTCTCAGACAGTAAGAAGAATCAAGAGCAGAAAA
The DNA here is from genome assembly GCF_051311805.1 of Agelaius phoeniceus. Classification (NCBI taxonomy): domain Eukaryota; kingdom Metazoa; phylum Chordata; class Aves; order Passeriformes; family Icteridae; genus Agelaius; species Agelaius phoeniceus. Next base: position 8,851,914 of record NC_135277.1, read on the forward strand.
TAAGATCACATATCTTTGTTTAACAATTTTTAGGCTCAGAGACCAGCAAGTCTGTGGAAAAGTCAATACACAGACTTGTGGGCACCATTATATAATTTCCTGTTGCTTTTCCAAGAATCCCATGATCATTTAATGTGGCACTTGCAGGAAATATATAAAAAGGAGTATTGAAGACAGAGCTGCAGCAGTGTGATGACATCAATACAAATGCAAATAGACACCATCCAGAGATTATTCCAGGAATGTTATTAAAAATAATCAGCTCTGTGAATTCTGGGAGCCCAGGATGGCTGTGCCAGAGCACCTCTTTGGAAGGCCATTGCCAGCAGAGTACAGAAGGCACAATCCAATAAATGAGGCCATTCTTTTGAAGAAATGCTAAGTTTGATCCATTACCAATACCTGAGGAACCACCCAGATCCTAGGAGGGCAAAGCAATTCTGAAATGAGCACAAAACCACCTGAGGTTCTGGGGAGACACCCATTTGTTCAGATGCAGCCAGCACAAATTATTCACAAAACATTCAATTTTCCTTTGTGCCAATGGTTCTATGGAGCCCCAGGCCTGACACCTTCAGAGTTTTACCTGCATTTGGGCATTGAGGAATGGCACCTGCAGCTCACCCCAGCCCCAGGCAGGGGGGTCTAGGAGCCCTTTGTTCCAGCCTGGCACTGCAGAAACAAGCACAGAAAGAGGGAGGACCAATATTTGCTGCAGTGGAGAGCAGCAGAAAGCAGGGTGGATAATCCAGGCTGTTTTCATCAGGGTTTAATCTACCCCTGTGCTAGCCCAGCTCAAACTGTGTTAGTGTCAGCTGCTACTCTGAGATTTATTAAAAGGGAGTTTTAATGGCTCCTTCAAACAGTATCCTTTGTTTGGAAGAGGGAATTACTGATTGCTGATATTATGCCCAAATACACTTAAGACTCTAAAACAGGCTATGGGCAGTAGATTTATTAGAATCAAGTATTAGCAACTTATTTTCAGTGCACTCAGTGGAGGGGAAGACATCCCCCACCAAGTATTCAATTAGTAACAATGATCTCACAATGTATTCCTTCTGCTGGGACACTCATCAAATACTGAGCTCTGAAAACTGGCTGAAAACACTGCTACCAAGTGTGAAACAGGGCAGTGGGAGAGAATAGGGAATAATAACAATAAAAAGAAGGACTTCTGAAAGTTATAAACCAATAAAAAAAGAGTCTGAACATTCTGAGGTAGAAAGCAGGAGGTGTTAGAGAAATGCCCACATAGGAAAGGCCTCAGGCTTCTTTTCATGGCACCTATCCCAAAGAACTTGGAAATCCATAGGTTTTCTTTAGTGTGTAGTAACTACATGCTAAAATATCATAGGATGGATGAGGTACTGCAGTTCCCACCTTAGTGATTCTCAGAGGAAGGTGAGACATTTGTCAAGGACAATTATAGGACAAAGAGAATGGAGAATCAAAACCTCTGCATAGGAGGAAGAATTTCAGAATTTCCCAGTCCACCTGTAAGTATACTCTAAACTCTCACTAGCTCCCCTGACAGCCAGAGGTGTCTGCAGGATGCACATGTCCAAGCATTCCCCTGGGCCCTGAGCTCAGCTGCTTTCCAAGAACCTCATTCTGCAAGAACAAATTTGCACTGGCATCACAGTGCCCTGGCATCTCCCCTCAGCTCTCAGTTGGTGTATAATCTCAGCTGGAGTAAATAATGTTGTTTCTGTGATACCTGATGACTTTCAGCTGATAACTGGAGAGGGCTCTGGCCATCAGGACAGGAAATGGATTTTCCCTTTGTCTCTGTCCGTGTTACACCCAATTTGGTTTTTCTGTCAAAGGCAGTCAGGGACTCAAGATGGCAATAGAGAGCTGGAAAACTCATATTCCAGCAAAGAGCTATAAATATCCCTTTTGTTGCTTAATGTGTTGTTAAACCACTTGCTAGAGAGGCCTTTAGTGTTAATCTGCCCATCGGTCTCTCAAAAATTCCCATCTAAAATTATCAACAAGTAGTTTGGTCAGTAGAGAATGTTTATTTGCAGTTGCACAACTCTCAGTTTGCAGAATATTATCTGCTTAAAACATAAGCAAACAGCCACAGGAAAGCCAGGACTGTGAAAATTAATTCATAACCTTATTTTGCAGTAAATTTAGTACTAGAAGATTTAGCAACATTTAGCATACTTTGGATATATCATATGCCTTATGGGCAAATATTGTAATTCTTTTTTTTTCAATGGCTATCAGTAAAACATATGATTTTAGAAAGGAATGTGTGTTTTTGCAAAGAAGAGGTTTCTAGTTCCCCGTGTGTGGAACCACCCTGCAATAGAACCTGGATGCAGAATTTCTGGCTTGGCTTTGAGGCTGCTGTGCAGAACTGCTGTGTGCTCCCTGCCAGCTGCTGCCTCCCATCCCAGGGGTGGCAGCCTGGAAATGATGAATGAACTAATTCATACAGTCTGCAGCTGAGTGTCAGAGATATACCTAATATACATTACACATGCCTGCATATAAGGACACAAACTAAATTTGGGCTGCTAGCACTGAAAAGCCAAGGAATTGTACAATTATCACTTACCAGTATTTCCCATGTTAAATACATCCAGAAAAAGGCAACATTTTCTACAAGATTATCCTTAATCAGTCTTTGTTCCTTGAAGATCTTGCAGCAGTTTACCTCTTTCAGCCTAAGTGACTCTGAGTGCTGTGTCAGGGGCTGGGCCAGAGCTGATAAGGGTTTATCCCTTCACTTCTGTGGACTTCACATCGAGCCTACTGCCCCTGCTGGGAGACAAAAAAAAAAAAAAAGGTGTTTTTTTTTTAAATAGAAAAGGCTAATTTATGCCTAAGCTGCTGTTTCTGATCAGAGTAAATGTTGAAAGCTTTAAAGCTGATTACAAATTAAAATATCTGTGTCCCCAAATGCTCGCCCTACTCCAAACAATTGGCTGCTGAGGGGGAGCTGCAGGGACAGGTGTGCTGAGGACTGACACCTATTGCAAGATCAGAAGAGGGCACCAGGGCTTAAGTTATATTCAGCATAATCCCAGACAAAGAGAGAGGGGGGAAAAAAACAGTGAAAAGTGTCAGAAATTTTCTTTTGTTATTCTACTGCTTCTCTCTCATGAAGGGAGAAAACAGGCGGGGCTGGAGGCCCATGGGACCAGGATCTGTGGCAGCTCCAGCACAGCTCAAGGGGCAATTTCTGTCACAAACATTTACAGCAGAGCTGCCAAACTGTGGGACATCACTCCCCAGCCCCACCCCACCCTGCTCGGGTCAGTCTTTGCCTGTTGTTCCTCTGCTGGGCTCAGTGCAGGCAGCAAAGGCAAAGCCACCAGGGTGGAGCTGCCCATCCACCCTGCTGAGCACCAGGAGATGCCCCCATAGAGCAGATTTTACACTGCAGCTTAACAGTGATAAAAAAGCCTCACACCCCCCGACAAAAAGCTCCTTTGTGTCTTGTTCTCCTTAAAGCCATGAAACAGAATAATTGCATGATGATTGTTACTAGCTGTTAAAGCTGATGTGGTGTTTGGAGCAGCACAAAATGGATTTTCGTTACACAGGAGCTTCCATGTCCTGTGCTAAGGAGGGCCATTCATGGTGGTGTGGAAGCACACAACACCATGCAGTTCATATCAGCCAGCTCAGCTGTTTTATCCCCCTCTGCTGCCATTGCAGGAAGGACTGGCTGGACAAAGAGAAGCCAGGGTTTCTCTGAAACACCTTCTGCAGGAATATTTTCCTCCCCTTTGACTCTAAAGAGGATTTAGGATGAGCTGCACCACACACACTGCATCACACGACTGGACATGTGAATATCCACTATTTATCAATAAATCCATGTAAACCTGAGTTACATGACATACAGACAGCTGTACTAGTTGAAGCCAAATTATCTTATAAACATGGAAGACTGCAATAGGACAGTGATCAACACTTTTCAGGTGTCCTCTCCCAAGTCCCAGCTATTTCTGGCTCAGATACTTCAAGTCAGATGTTGTCTTGTTTAAAATATCCCTTGGTAGATTTTTCATGTATGTATTTCCTCCAGCTTCCTTTAGAGAGTTGTAAGAAAGATCCAGGAGGAAATACAGTGAATTAATTTTCCTGACATTGGTTTCTGTTGTCACCAAGAAGAGCAGCCCCAGATTCATCCTTACCCCACACAGAAGTCAGCCCATGCAAGGCTGCTCAGGAGGAGCTGTTGGCCACCATTGGCTTATTAGAGACAAGAGTTTTGTGTCCCTTCCTTGCTGCTGAACCTGAAACTCATTGAACATCCCCCCTGAAAGTCCATATCCACCTAAACCACCCCCATGGGAACATTTGGCTTTAAGCTTCCAGAACTTGGAGAAACCAGAGGCCAGAAAGCCCTTTCAGAGAAGAAAAAAAATAAAACTTTTAAAAGGAAGAACCTTGAACACAATCACTGTTTAAAAACACATTTACCTCTTATTAAAATGGAAAATTCAGGTACAGCATCAGTGTTGGGATTGTAGAATTTGTAAAAGCAGGAGGACAGAGATGGATGTGTAGCAGCCTTCAGAGCACAGACAGCTGTCCTAAAGCCCGTGTAGGGCCACTGCATTTTATCCTTCCTACTGGCCTTAACTGTAGCAAGTATTGAAATACTGAAGGATTAATTTACTAGGAAATTTGCATCCTTAAAACTTTTTCTGTCAATTCTGTAAAAGAATTATTAGATTCTATGCACTAAAATCCCTGAATATTGTACATGAGTTTTCAATATAGCTTGTATTATTGTTAGCTTGCAATATATGCACATGTAAACGATGTAAACAAAATATTTAGGAGGCATCTCACAGTGAGCAACAAATTATGCATCAAGTATTTATTATCTAGTGTATATTCCTCTGTAGGCTGGAGGGAAAAAGCCTTGGCTCATGCCTAGAAAAAAAGATATTCTGAACCCACTGAGAATAATTCAAATTGCATTTTATAAGAAGAAATTATGGGTACAAGAGACCATCTGTCTTTGGTTTTTTAAATGGTGCCTTTCAAAATGCAAGATCCCTAGCCTGAGTCTATTTTATATTTAAAAATAATTATTGTGTTTTACTAAAAATTGAGTGAGGAAGAGCTAAACTCCTCATGCTTCTTCTAAGATAGACAGGAACAGAAGGGGACTGGCACATTTGTGTGTGTAAATGAGGAGCAACTTCATCAAAAAAATTATTCATTTGGGTAGAATGCAGGAAAAAAACCATTAAAAATCAGAGAACAAAACATTTGGATTTCTGAAGCAGCCTGTGTTACAGCACCTCCCCACAGACTGACCCTGGCAAAGTTTATCAGTGTGGTTTCTCAATGTGTTTGAGGGTAGCAGGTCTCTGTAACCAAAGGCAAATCCTGTAAGATGACTTGGTATTGCTCTGGCCTCTCCCTTTGACCAAGACTTTTAAATCTCATTCTGCAGCTTTGAGATCACCTTGCCAACCCGGACAATTATCCTTTCTTTTCCAGAGAGAAGGTGCTAACACTTCTCTTCCCAAACCTTAGGAAAAGAGAAATGTCTGTAGCACAAATATCAGCATGTGAGGAATCCACACGGACCTGAGAGGAAAGGGATGGAAACTGAATTACAGGGAGAAAAAGCTGCTGTGCAAGGGGCTTTCCCAGAGACCTAGGCAGCCTCTGCTCTTCACCTGGTATAGATGTGTGTGGATGCTGAATATCAATTACAAATCAACAACAGAGCATACAGAATTTCTAAGATATAAATTTGGTCACATGGAAGACCTTGTTAGAACTTTTCTTACCTCTTTGTAACTGAATTTTGACACCACTGAGGTTTCCTTGACTGCTATCCCAGGCTGGCTTTCACTTCTCTCCAAAACAATCTCCTTTTGGCTGCCTTTGCTTTTCAAACTCAAACATTTGAGAGAAGAACCTAAAAATTCAGATTATCAGAGAAACAAAACAGTGTTGCCTTTCATCTAGTCCACCCCATGCTTACAGCACACTTGCCATAATTATCTAAAGACCAAAACAAGAGCCCATATCTGGCCTGATTCTCCTTGATGTCAGTGCTCTCACCTCAGAATTAGTCAGGTCACATGAGCACATCACTGAAATGAATTGTCTTCCTGGAGAATTGGCTCTTGACATGCAGAGTCACAGTCACCACAGCAGAGGCTGATGGCAGGGATTAAAGGTAGGAGCTCCCACAGAGATCTAAAAAGGCAGCAACACCCACCAGAAATTTACTACAGTTATGATTCAGGATCTTGCCACCAACGTCTTGGAATGTCTGGATATTTTAGCAGAGACATTCCAGGGGGCATACACTGTCAGAAATATCCAAAGGATTTACACTAGCCAAGAAAAGGGAGAAAACACTTAAGGAGGGTGTATTCCTGACTGCAGTCAAAACCACACTTGTGTAATTCTTAAAATATTGAAATTCATCTCTCTACTCCACCAGTGTAAGGCTGGCCAGGGGATAAGGATTCTTGATGGTACTTTAGGAGAAATGGAAGTTGAACTTGAAATGAAGCAGCTAATTTATGGCTAATGGCTGCTAATGTTGGCAGCAAAATTGTGTGTTTATTGCAAACATTTAAAACTTCAAGGGTAGACATTTACAAAGGTGAGAGTCAATAGTGCCTTCATAAAGCTGGAAAGTAAAAAGACATAAATGAGTATTAATGTTATGTTTAAAAGGGAAAAAAACAAAGTTATACTAATGCAGATGTAGAATAAGAAACACAGCAATTGAAAAAAATAATTAGGATAAAAAGTGTGGCAGTTTAGTGGGATTGATTTGCTCTTTGAAAGTCAATAATAAAAAATCACTGCTTTGAAAGGGAAGGACAGGTTCACTGAAAGGCAAATGCTTGTTACTTTTATTTTAAAAAGCATAAAAATAATGAGGAATAGTTGAAAGCTAGGGATGTACTTTGGGGGAATATGTCTTACCCTAGACATTAAATGGGAACAAAGACCACATGCTTTCAAATTAGGACTTTTAAAGACATGAGATACATATAATATATCTCTTGGAAAAGGGACAGTGATTTTATAGATCTTGTTTAAATTTAGATCTTTGGTATTTTCAAGTATTGAATATGCCATCAGGAAAGGTTAGGAGCAATGTGCCAGCTTCACTAATATCATCCATTTCTATCTGATCAAGCCAGTAACAGATTGGACACAGATTGATCAGGATAAATTTGTGTGCAGTTCAGCTCTCCCTGGAAGAAAGCACTATGTGAAGTTAAACATGGTTTCATGGTATTGGGAAAAAATTATGAAAACAAAACAGGAAAGCAGAGGAATGCCTTGAGACAGTCAGAATTTCTAAATGAATTGATAGAATTGCCCCAACACCTAACACTGAACCTTTTGGGCACACTCTGCTCCCAGGGATTGAATCACTTGTGGATTGATTGCTGCAGGACAGCTGGACATGGACCCATCATTACTGCCCAGGAAATCATCCCAGCCCTTAATAATGTCAGCAAAGGAGGCATGAGGACATGACATGCTCCTTTTGGTATGAGTCTCCTCTCAGAGCACAGTGGGGATTTGGACTGAGGGTTTAATTCAGTGCCAGCTTGCACAGAGCTCTCCCTAATAACCATCCAAGTGACCAGAGCATGCCAGGACGGTGCCTCTTTAATTATAAAAGATGCTTTTCCAAAGACAAAAGAACTACCACCACCCACCCATTCCAAAATCAAAACCAGACCAGAATCTTGGAGAATTTACAAAAAAATAAAACCATAACTCATGTTTAACAGATCAGTGCTCTATCTCTTCAAGCTTTGTGTAGCAGCACATCATTCACTTCACCTTAATTTCACTATTATATTATAGTTTGCCCCACTGTAATTGTCTCTCTGAAAACAGATCCCAAAAAGATTCAGAAAGGCATCTCTCTACCCAGTGTACTGACTGTGCTTATTGATGTGAGTGGTAGAATAATTTACATGAGAGCTATCAAGATATTCTACAGCCAATTTGTAATCTTCTTTTTTCATGGTAGAGAGAGCAAACATTTTCATGAAAGAAGGCCAACTTATTTCACTGTATGGATTTTTAACTTGGGGGATGACAACTTTCCTTTTTGAGATGAAGAAAAATGCAGACCTCAAAAAAAAAAAAAAAAAAGAAAAGAAAAAGGACAGAAAAATCCTCACAGCTTCTGCTTCTCTGTGGAAGATATTGAGAAATACACATTACACTGCAGACCTGTTCCTCAAGCACAGCATACACAAAACAGCATTTGAGGTGATTGAATGGAAGAGTGCACAGGCTCACTCAATATGCTCCTTTCCTTTAACCTCAGAATTTACTGCTTGTAGCAACAGCTAGGAGAAAAATTTGAATTGTGGTTTTTACTGAAGTGCACCACTAACCAGCAGCTCTGCCATAAGAAAAACTGATTACATAAAGCCATAAAGCATTGCAGCATAACAATATACATAATTAAGAAATTAAAAAGTAGTTAGGAAATCTCACCGAGACCTTGGTGGAATTAAGATAAACTTTTGCAAATTGAGGAGCACTGAGACTGGAACAGTTTTCAAAGGGAGGGCAGTGTGTAGGGCTGGGTTTTGTAAGGCAATGCTCATCCATAACTCAGGAAATGTTTTTGGTGAGCCTCATGGGGCAGAGACAGCTCCTTCCACCCTCAGGCCACAGCTCTCAAGTTTCACACTCTAGTCACAATAACCATAAAGGACACTGTTTAAAAAATAAACTAAAAAAAAAGCAGCTCTATTTTCCCACCTCATATATTCCTGCAGTAACTCCCACAGTTCTGAAGGCATGGAAGAAATGGTAATTTCCTACAGGAGAAACCTTATGTGCTAAAATAACGTAACACAGATAATAACAGCTTACTCCTTAACTAAACATTAACATTTCCCTGCAGCCCCATGGGAGGTTGGCAACACCAGTGCAAGTTCCACATCAGAACTTGGATAAAATCACCATGTGTTTGGTCCCTGGAAGGAAAAGTCACCTTTTGAGACAGGTAACTGCTCTTGCTTTCCTGTGGTGGGCCTTTGTGGTGCTGGTGAACAGAACATGACAAATACTCCAGCAAGGCAAATCTGCTGAAGGTGCAAACCACTGCCAGACTAAACTGGAATTATCTGCGTGGCTCTGGGGCCGATGTTTGTAACCAGATACTGTGGAAACACAAGTGAACTTGACCTTGCCCTTATCTTTGGACTTGCAAAATGATCTCTGCTGGAAACTTCCTCACATTTCCTTTCATGTGCCAGATCAAGCTTGAGACCAATCAGATAAAGCAGCATGCCTTGAAGGCTCCACTGCAGCTGTCCAGGCAGTTAACCTTAGCCATGGAAGAAAAAAAATAATCAAACAATCTGTTTTCTTTGCAGCCCTACAACTGCTGCATCACATGATGTGACACTAATTTCCCTACAGTGTATACTTTGAAGCTGACAAGTGTTAAGCTGTGATTAAAAATTCCAAATGGATGTAGGTACCTGTCACTCAGATGGGTCCCTCAGTTGCACTGGTGGCCACAGGAGCAACCAGGAATCCACCAGCCCATTAATGTAGGAGGAAGGTGCTGCAGAGACTTTAATTAGAGGGTGCATCACTTAACTTCCTCAGCAGATACAGACTTGACTCACAATCAGCCTAAATGAAAAGCAGACAGTTATTAGATTACCTTTAGGATCAAGGATTATATGGTAGAAAAATAAAACCAAACCAAACCAAACCAAACCAACCCCCCTAAAATCACCATAGGAAATTTTGCACACCTTCTCCCAGAACTCACAGGTCTATTGTGATCAGTTTTATTACCTGGTTCAGGAAAATAGCTGTTTTATCAGCTAGTTTTCATTTCCCCATGAAAAACCTCTACCAAAACACACTAATTATAATAAACAAACAAGGAGTGTAATTGGATAACTTCAGTACCTGCAGGGGAATTGTGCCTTTTGAAGTAACCTCACGTCAGACAAAAATGACAGCTCCTTCTAGACACTATTTCTTTCATAACTATGCTACTGCTAATTGTAAATGCTTTGAATGTGCACTTACAATTAAACAAATATCTTGTGTCTTGTTAGCAGGACACAAGATTGAGCTATTTTAGCTTCTTTGATGAATCACTCATTCCAAAACCTTTTTAGAGTAATGAATGTTTTTTAAGTAAAATGCAGCTGAACTGTAGAGGTTATTAAAGTGTATTAAACAGACATTCTAAACATTAAATACCAAGTGAACACAGTAAGTAGGAGCACTACAGATGATTTAAATCAAGAACCAAAAGCTAGAAAGTGAATAGAAAAATTAAAAACATTTTCAATAATAGTTACAGCAAATACTCAAACCAGTTGTTTAGTCTAAGATGAAATCCTTATTTGGGACATATTTGACCAAAAATGCCTTTTGATGTTCATGTGCTGGCTTTCTTTCATGGAGGAACAGGAGGAATGTGGGAGAGGAGCAATGACATTTTCCTCTCAAACACTCACTTGTGTGAGTAATTTTACCACATGAAGACTCCTGTTGGGTTTACCAGGACTATTTGTGTAAGGAGTTCCTCATGGGCATGATTGTTCACAGGTTCTGGACCATTAGAGGCTATTAACTCTGCTCCATGGTAATAACATTATTTACATGTTCATTCTCAATGAACAGTCCCAGTCATTAAGAGGAAGTAAGGAAAATATTTCACTGGACAATATATTTCTCAAAAGTACTGTCATTTAAGTTATAGGTTGTCAAAGCTGCTATCAAGCAAGGAGTTGACAAAAAGCAAATCAGAAGTTTGAAAGTCACTTCCTTTTTTTCAAACTTTTTTTTTCCCTGAAAATTGACCCAAAAGAAAGAGGGGAAAAAGTCCCTGGCACAGGAATCTACTATAAATTGTGAACACCCCTATAATTATGCTGCAGAAGCTTCAAATGCAAAACAATTCCTTTTCCCTTTCCCGCACTGAAAATATTATAAAACATTTCCCTTGTTTTGACTTATAAAATTCCACATGGATTTTGATGAAAACAGGAACTAAATAATATAGCATATTACTCTTAAATGAGTATAAAAAACCCCAGTGCTTTCCACTGTCATAGCTATTTTCTTTTGTCATTATAAATACCCACAGTAACGTGGGCTCAGGTTTCCCTACAGAGGATCCCTGGGTAGAGTGTGCTGGTGAATTCCAGGAAAAAAACCTCCTTGAATTCACTCATGGCCCTCCAGGATGAGAGATTTTCCCTTCCCCACACCTTTTTCATTAAATTGAGAGAAGTCAATGCTGGCATTGGATGCCTCCTTGGATTCCAGCATCCCTGTGCAACCACTGCAGCTGTTTCCAAAACAGGAGGAGGGATGACCTGGCTCTCCAGCAAAGGACAGGATGGACTCAGAGTTATCCTATGTGCACATCCACCTCCTGTAACTTCTCTTGCCTTTGCCCATCTTGTTTTTTGCCACTGAAAGTGATAGCTGTCCCACCCAAAAGCAATGGGCTCCAACACACAGGGTTATACCCATTAAAGACCACGCATGACAAGAAATTAATATCTTGTTAGAAACATGACACTGATACAAGGGCATTATAATCACTGAAAGATTTAAGGGGACATGATTATAGTAATTTATCTCTTGATGTGATTACAGTAATTTGTATCTATTAAAATTAACACACATTTTAAATCTCTTGCCATGTTAACTTTTTTTAAGGAAATGATATGCTTCAATTTCATTATATGAAATTCACCCCAAGCACGCCACTTATTGCTTTTCAATTTTGTTGCACAGCTATAACACAACCACAAAACAAAGAGTACCAGATACAGAAGGATTAAGTTAGCTTAATGATCAGAATGAAATTGTGGGTATTTCTGGCAGTTTTAGTGAAGATTTTTTTTCTTTTGAAGGCTCTTCTGCACAAGTGATATAACAGTTCTCTTCCCTTGACATCACCTGTCATAAACATTGCACTAAAGGGACAAATCAATGTAGCTTTAGTCCATACCAGCATTTCCCCAGTCAGATTTTGCTCGTATGCCATTCAGATACATCCACAGTTCCAAACAGCAAGGGAGAGAGGATTTCTGATGAATAAATATATGGAGCAATTAAAATTAATGCCCATGGTGGAATCTTTCTAGGATAATAATAGATAAGCAATAACAGATAAGCGATGCTCACACTTTGTGTGTTCAGAGGAATTTCAAACCAAGAATCACCTCAGCATCAGGTAGCAGATGTGCTCTTGCTGTTCTACAGCTGAGAAAGGCAAGTGGCAGCAACAGAGGCATTTGGAAGGAGAATGAAATAGTTAAAGGGACAAAATAAGAGTAAGCACAGCTTTTCAGACATTAAAATGAAGCTCTCAAGAGGCTTCTTTTCATTCTTGTCTCTCTTGTCTCCCAGTGACATGAGGGGTCTCCAAGCTGCCATATAACTATGCTAAAATCTGGGAAGAGTGTTGACCAACTCTTCAGTCCACTAAGTTTTACCCACTAGCTGGGGTTCAGCTCTTAATGCTGTCCAAGCACTTTATCCTGGATTTGAATTCTGATTCCTACCTTTGGAGAAGGACCTGTGAGCAGTGGCAAGCACTTGGGTTAGATGATGAAGGTAATGAAGGAAAATAACTAACAAACCCCAGACGCAAGTTAGATGGAAAGGTCACAGACCAAACAGTGCCAAAGTAAATTGAATTTGGCAAAGGAGAAAAGAAAGGGGAATAAAAATAGCACCAAATTCGAATTATCCCATGTTAGCACAACCTGGAGCACTCCCTTCCTGCCCAAGTCCCACAATCAAATACTATTGATCTTCCCTAACTTCTAACAGATTTCAGGCAGAGGAAAATCAGGTTCCAAGAAAACAAAATCAAGTGCCAGAACTGTGATATCTATTTCTGTCTCCTTTCCCTCTTAGGTCTTCCTGGGCAGGCCTGAATTCCACCAATTTCCCACTAATCATCATTTTAATATTCTACATTTACAGTAGCAAGCCAGAGCTAGCAGCATTTTCCCTTCTATCCTACACTGGCGTAGTTTCAAAATGTTGTGCCATAATTTCACAAATCAGGCTGGGGACACACTAAATTTGTATCTACTGTTGGCAGCAGTTTATACCAAAGAGGCACTGTGTCAGGATGCTAAAATAGTTTTTAAAAATCCAGGAGAATGTTGGGTACAGCACACCTTCCAGTAGCTGGTTTCAAGCAACCCATGTGTAGCACTGTTACACTGCTGTCTCATAAGAGCCAAACAACTGAGCTTTGTCATAGGCTGGCTTAACATCAACAATGTCTGTATTTTTAATTTATATCTAAATCAAAAGGAGTATTTGATTCCAGATAAAGCATTTAAATAAATGTACGTAACTGCTAGAACCAATTACACAAATTATGTGAGGACGTGCGAGAAGGAAAGGTCGAGGGTTAGTTTATATTAAAATTCATGACAAATTGGCTGTTCTTTTAATTTAAAAATACACACTTTTTCATTTGTTAATCTGATAAAAATACATGTTTAAGAAACTTCTCTCCTACCAGATATTGATTTTTATGGCTCACTTTGTACAGTTCACACAAAAGACAAACGTGGTTTATATAGTTATTTTTGGACACTTTCAAGGATTTCCTAAAATGCTTTCATAAATTGTTTAAAAATCAAGTTAGCCCCTTTAGAAAAAAGAGCAGATAACCCAGTATTGACGAATTCTCAGGTGTTGGTTCAACACCCAACACCTCCAGCTTTCTTTGAAAAGAAGATCCATGTTATTTTCTGTGTTCCTAGCTGCCCAGCTTCCCCTAATTCATCTTAGAATTTTGTGCTACTCTGTTTACATTATGTATGAAGGTAATACTTCCTCCAAAGTAGAAAATTTGATTTCTTATGATGTATAAAGTAACAAGAAGAAAGTGGACCTAAACTAATAGCAGAGGATTTAATTACAGTAACTCAAGCAAATATTATGGAACGCATTTTAAAAAACAGGTAAATTGAACTGAATTGAGCAAGGTGATGGAATGAAGTAACAGCATCAAAGCAAGAAATGCTATTTCATTATTTCTTTGGATTCAGGCCACTGGATATAAGCAGCACACAGAGACACTCCCCACTTCTTGCAGATATTTCTGGCAGAGGCAGAGGCTTGGTGCTGTCCTGACTTCTTGTGTTGGCAGCTGACATTAAGCAAAGTCACCCCCCTTGCTGGAAATAATGCACAACAGAAAAAGGACCATACCAACTATAGATTAGCCCTGCTCCAACCTTTTGAAAGAAAAAATGTCGTGCTAACTTTGAGATTTAGATGAAGCAACATGCCTGTATGGTGAGAAGTAACCCAGCAAAGAAGCTGCTTTGACTGGTTTCTGTTTTGCCAGCTGTTCAGCCATTGAAGGGCTGTACTGCAGCCTGTCACAGAATTTTAGTCGACAAAATAAACAAGAACAAGAAGCCTGCAATACTGGGATAAATATTTTCTTCCCTTTTAGTCTTTTAAACAACTGATCAGTGCTATTTCTTGAAATAGCAACATGCAGCATAAGACAGGAAATTACCTCAAACTTCATATTTTTCAAGATGTCTTCCCTTCCCAGCTCTCAACCCTTCTGTGCAGAATCACAAATTCATTATTCTATCACCCTTTTCCACTCCCACTTACATCATGCGATCAGTCCATGCCAACAGCCTCACCATGACAATGACTGTGAAAGGTTCAGAGTCTGTCTCTGAAAGAATGACTGACTAAACAATGACAAAGACAGAAAAAAATTCTATGAAGTTGCACTCACTTTCCCCCAAAAAGCCACATCAGAAGGAAGGAAGGAAGGAACGCAGCTTGACTGGATACACTAAGGAATGCATTTAAATTTAAATTAAAACCTGATTATTGTCATAATGCATTTGTATTTAGGAAACCCAATGATTAACTGAAGAGAAAGTCAAAAGAAATGAAGTGTGGCCTACAATGGAACTGTGGAGGCAGCATGCTTATTTGACTTGAAATGCTGCTATCTCTGTGTAAAATTGTTGTAGGTTTTGATTGGGCTTTTCTTGGTTGAGTTTGTTTTGTGTTTTAGTTTTCAAAAGACTCAACCTCGTGAATGGTATGTGAAAAGAAATTTCAGCGCCAATTATTCTCTGCAGCTTAGTAAAAAATACATTCTTAATAATGCAGGTACCATGAGTTTAATTTATTTTGAATATATAATGATGCAAATGCAGCCAAAAAATATTTGTTTTTCTGCAGGTAGAAGGGAAATCAGCTAATGTCACTGTAACAGAATTTCTTGTACAGATTTCATCAACATTTCTAATCTATCTGCAGCTGCCTGAGCAGGTGGAATGTGTTTGGAATAAGAGCAATATTAGCTTTGCAGTGATATGTCTATAGATGAGAAATTCAGACATTTTCTCTGGTAATTTGCATGTGTCTGTATCATCACCAGTGATGCTACTAACATTTTGACTAAACCAATGATACATTTGTCAGTGTTGTGTTAAAATTATCTTTTATTAAAATAGCATCAGCCATTCATTCATTCTGGAATTTTTTTTAAATGTTCTGGGTTTTGGTGGGGGGTTTTTTTGGGGTTTTTTGTTTGTTTGTTTCTTAAGGAACCAATGGACATTTATATAATATATAAAAAATTAAATAATAAAGAAACAGCTTGGACATTTATATAATGAACTTCACTTCCAAGTGAGGCTGACCAATATTTTTCCCTGTCACTGCAAATGAGAAATAGGAACTCAAATCAGAACTCAGTCTCCAGAAAGATGAAACAACCAAGTACTAAAAGCCTGGAGGTGAAAAGTAATTGGCATGACAACTTCTGGGATGCATATAAAATATACTGAAAGGGTCAAATAGAATAGGAATTTCTGGTTGCTATGATAACAAACAACCATGATGATATAATTTTCACCTCCAGAAGTGTTTGGACAATGCTCTCAGGCAGATGGTGTGGTCCTGTGCAGGGCCAGGGCTGGATGAGCCTTGTGGGTCCCTCCCAGCTTAGCCAATCCTCTGATTCTGTGATAAATGAGAAGACCTTGACTTATCAGTATTTGACCAGTAAATTAAAAGGGGCTTCAGGAGGTTTTTTTTTTTTTAAATAAAAATTGTCAAAGGGGAAAAGAAAAATTCATCATCAAGGTACTTCTGAATTAGGCAATCCAACAAAGTTGGCAACCATCCCTTTTCCTGTACTTGCTGCTAAGAATTGCTCCAGACATTTGCCATTGTGTAAAGGCCCCTTTCAATGGGTCAGTGCTCATCAACTTCCACGTGCCCTTTCAGATCCTTCTCCTCTTTCTACATGACCATATTTTCATTTTCATGTTATGTAATTACAATGCAATCCTTTGATTTCCACTGCTCCCAAAAAAGACAGTAAAAAGCATGCAGCAAGGTAATGAAACAAACTTATCTAAAAAAAAAAAAGTAAAGATTCACATGTTTAACAATATTATTTCCTCCATGGCAATGATTCTCCTCCACCTTTTAATAAAAAGCAGAAGTGTCATAGAATATATATGGAAAAAATCATCAGTGCCAGATGAAAAGGGTTCCAGGTAAGTAGCACTCCCAGTTTAGCAAATTGTAAAGGCTCAGAGTTGTTTGAAGCTGAGACCCCACAGACAACAAGCTGCCTTCAATGCCAGCATTAGCCCATCTCCTCCCGCCCTGGCTGCCCTTTCTGGGGCTATTTCTGTAAATATAACAAGGTATTAGATTGCCAAGATCACCAGTCAGAACACTTCAGGTCCTGACATCTACTAAGAGAACCATTTGGGCACAAACTTTCATCATTTTAGATGTTTTGACCATGAAGTCATGGGCAGCATCACCCTGGGAGTCCTATTTATAGCTCTTGTGCTTCTCTGTAAGGTCTTGAATTAGAGGTAAAAGATTACTTCACTCCTTTCATACACAGTAGCAAACTTGTTGAAATAAAGTCACTTCAGTTGAGTTTTTAGAGCAAAAGGAAATCAGGCATTCAGAGCGCTGCCTTTTAACAGCAAAAGGAGCTTTTATTCTTTTTATAAATATCATATTTTATATGGGGTTTATAAATATACTTGGCAAAGAATTTCCATCCAAATGTTAGCAATTTCATATCTTTCATTTAAAGGATATTGACCCAGTTGATTTGTAATTAATTGCAGGCTTTTTTCCCATTAGCTTATCGATTGAGGAGCCTGCAGTGCATTCCTGACTGCATTATAAATGACAGCTTTGCTTCCAGGGTACATTTGGTTGCAGTTAATTCCCATTGTCTACATTTTTCACATTGTAAGAGTTACCTGCTCTACATCTTGCCAAACCATATCCCTTACAGTAGAGAACTACAGGTCCTTTGTTTTTGTAGATCTGCTTCTATTAGCAATAAATCCAATTTTCTGCTTATTCAGATTTAAGAATGCAACAGTGAAAATCAAAAATGCCTTCATTCTTGTGCTCTCAAAAAAGGCCTCAGCCAAAGCTCATGAAACCTTCTGGAGGTTTTCCATTGATTTCAGAGAGCTTTGAATCAGTCTGATTCAAGCCCAACTGAGTAGGTTGTTGCAACAGTAGGCTTGAAGACCATACTTTAAAAAAAGCCCCACACCTTCAAATCATTATTGTAAAAAAATATCTTTTACTGGAAGCTCAGTAAACCTAGCAACAGTATAAAAATTTAAACCTTACATAAAATAAAAGCAAAACATCTAGGAAAGGGGTAAATTCCAATTGTGTTCAGAAAGATGGAGGCATTAGAAAACAGTAAGTGCATTCATATAAGCTTGTTTCTCAGTAAAGGTAATTTCTCTTACTAAAAACCCCAACCAAACAAAACTTGTGTTTAAATAGCACTTCCCTGAATTCACAGTAGTGGAGATCAGTAATATGCTTTGGAGTTCTCATGTAATCCACAACCTGGACCATCTTTGGTGTCTATACAAAGAGAAGCCAAACCAAAAAAGCAAAACCAGTAAGAAATTAAATTTAAAAAAAAGTAATTTAGTCTAGATTACATCTAGATTGTGGTAGGAGAGAACAGTATCACACCCTAAATTTTGTTTCAGGACCAAGCCAAGAGCAGCTCTCATTGCAAAAAGTAGAGTCATTTCTTTTTCTGTTCAGGGAGGTGCAGTTCTGCATGCTGGTTGTAGGCCCAGATGTGTGTCCTGAGCAGCACCTCTGTCAGGCTCATCCTCAGCAGCCCTTAATTCCATTTTAGTTGTTTAGAAATAAGCTGCTTTCCCCAAAATGCACCTTCTTGGCACGACAAACTCAACATCCTGAAAATGAAAGGAATCCTTAAGTACCTAAATTACTGACATGTTCAAGTCATTACCAAGAGGGAACATCTCCTGGAACACTGGAATTATGGTCCATTCTGGCAAACACTGAAGCACTGCATTTCCACCCAAAATGGGAAGGCTTCTGAGGCCAGTCACATTTTAGAGGTCCATCTTCTCTCTCTTGATCTTCACAGCAGGATTTCCACTAAAAACCCAACTATGGGGGAGAAACTGATGTCTTGCTTTTATAGAAAGGTTTTCCAACAAATGAGATAGAATTAAACTAGAGAGGATAAACCCATTCCAGCTGAAAAAAGCCTGCCTCAGAGGTGGTTTCTGTGCCAGCACAGGCTAAACCAGTTCCTAAAACAGAACACAGTTCAACACCAGAGAGTTGTTTTACATTTCTTTCAGAGTCTTTGCCAACAGAGCAGCATCAATTTAAGGGCTCAGCTGCTTTGCATCCTGGGCAGCACAGCAACATCCATGAGCACTGTTCAGCCTGGGCACTACTGCATGAGCAGGGACAGGGTCCCCCATGTGCAAATTCCTCTTGAACTCACAAAGTTGCCCTTGCACCACGAGCACAGCCAGGCCCATTCACTGCTCACTCCTGCAGCACAACCCGAAAAATTTCATCTGCTCACACAAATCTGCCTGACAGGGATCAAACTCCCCATCAAACCTGGCTTGACACAGTCCTGCCAGCAAACATCTGTAGCAGAGACATGGCCTAAAAGTCACTGCTTTAAAGGGAAAGGCCACCAGCTGAGCCTTGCTTTCTCTTTGATCTTTTTGAATGTTATATCAAAGCAATCCAAAGGGCCTCAGCTGAAGGGGTTGTTGCTGCACTGAAAAGGCAAAAACAGAAACACAAGAGGAGGTGAGGGATGAAGTGCACAGGCACACAGAGCACCCTAAGCCCCCCAGAAATAAAGGGGGTTCTGCCAGTATTAACTTTATTGTGGGTGCCTGTCACTGGCTATCTAAAGGCCAACCCTGCTGCTTGTATAAAACCCAAAATGTCTGAATGCATCTGGCCAGGGATTACATGTCCATATGTGCAACCAAACCATTAATTAAATAACTTATTTTTGTTCTGCCACTCATCAAATTTCTTTCAGAATGGTGTCAGTTAAAATGTTTGCACAGATGGCAGCTTCCAACAGCAAAGACTGAATACCACATACTGCAGACACACAGTGTAAAACTACCATGACACTGCACTATTTCAATCTATGCACCTAGTTGTTTCAAGCCCTTGAAAAATGTTGCTGTTTAAACCATAATTTATGAATGGTCTCAGAGTAATCTGTGGCTGCAGTCAGCACAAAGTCATTGATCAGGCTGGATCCATTCAGCCTTTTTGGACAGAGGCTAACACTCTGTGTGATGGGCTGCTGTGCAGGTTCCCTGTTCCCAAGTGGAAATCCCACCTGCTTTTCCAATGCACCAGCTGACATCAAAGACATGCTGAGATGTGTTCTCACACAGCCCAAAGCAACCTGAAATAAGCATTCTGGATATCTGTGAATGCACACTCATTATCACACAGCAATTTCTGTTTACCTAGAGACCCTTGTCCCTTTCTCCAAGGGAGCCAGCCAGCCCCTGCAAGGAATGGCAACCTTGACACACATGAATTTGACACAGCTCCCATGCCTGCTGTAATTCCCTGGAGGAAACAGATAGTACTGACCAGAGTTCCTCAGGGGTTGGGCTGTGTCTTGTAGTGTCCTTGGAAAGCAAAACATTACCACTGTCAAAATAATGAAAAAAGGTCTTTTGGAAAATAAATTTTTGGAAATTTTTGGAAAATCAATGACCAGACCTACTGGGTGTTTTCCCTTGCACAACACAAAGAAGCATGAGACACTCCAACTATCTCCCAAGGAGGATAGAAACTCATAATCCATTAAAGCAAATAATTAGAAAAACAGAAATCCCCAAAGGAATCCTCTTGTATACATTTATTAACAAAACTAATCTTAACTCCCGATTATGCTTTCGAGGAATAAGGAAGAGGATTTTAGTTTTCTTGGCAGTCCCACTGAAAACTGGCAAGATGAAGAACAAGTAAGAAAGGTCACTTCAATAGCTGAGCAAATGGCAGAAGCAGACTACCAAAAAGACAGACATGATCTTACATGAAATGTGCTGGACAGAATTAATTCCCCCCAGCAAACTAAAAAAGAGGGCTGGTCCATATTCAGCTCACAATCTTTTTGCTTCTGTTACATCCCATGTTGCCTTCCATCTTTGCTGCTCAGCAGCCTAACATGGTCCCTGCCCCTGCTCTTGGCCATTCCCATTCAGGCACAGCTGCCTCTGAAGCACAGACACACACACTGACATCACACACAAACACCTCCCAGAAAACAGAGCTGAGGTCTCCTCTGCAGTGCCAGTCACTCACCTTGCTCTGCTCTACATCCTCCTGTCTGCCCCCAAAACCACTTTCTTCAAATTGACTTTGTGATGTGGACTCTTCATTAGAGAAACTAAACCAGGCTTATAGAGTCCTACACACCTTTAATAAATTACTAGAGGCTAACTTGACCCATGCCTGAGAGTGAAATATCCTTAGATTGCTCATAACTGGTTATTTTTTTAATGAACTTTTTTATTTACAGCATCCCTGCTGAAATCCTTGATGTTACACTGCTGTGCACAAACAGCAAATATTTTTTTTCATTCAGTGTTTTGGCACAGACAAGCTGACTAGCAGTTAGCAGCATTAAGCCAGGCTTCTCAGCTGTGTAACAGGTATTAAGATGAAATCACAGCTGCATGGGTTTTGGTTTACAAATCTCCTTCTCTGGGTGAGGGGAAGGACAAATTAAGCTTAGTCTCAACTGACAGCAATTGCAAGGATTGCAAACATAGTATGTTAGGTCAAATATACAATTACTCACTAGAAAGTGCTTTTGTGCTTGAAAATCAGTCTAATGGACTGTCTCAGTGGCAATGGCCTTATTTGTGCATGCAGAGCATGACAAAGGATACAGGTAAACTGCCTGGTTTTGATGAAAGAGAGCCTCAAAAAAGGCTGGAGGTGCAGACAATTTATAGATGGATTACAGCAACATAGCTTGTGCTGGTCAATCACAAAAGTATTAACTATATTAATTCACTTTAATGTAGTAACTGCACGATCCATCCTAAAATATTTATCAGCTGGTTTTCCCTCATCCACAAGAACAAACATTTAAGAAGATTGCTTAAATGGTTTAACTGAATGGATTTAATGCAATATTTTAGTGAAATTCAGGCTTCTGGACAAGATGCTTCTGTTTGCAACTGTGACCCAAAGGCAGTATAATTCAGCATTCCCATATAAAGTTAATTAATTGGCTTTCATTCTAATTTGTCATGTT
Source organism: Agelaius phoeniceus (assembly GCF_051311805.1). Lineage (NCBI taxonomy): Eukaryota > Metazoa > Chordata > Aves > Passeriformes > Icteridae > Agelaius > Agelaius phoeniceus. The sequence continues at coordinate 8,873,563 of NC_135277.1, forward strand.
ATCAGAGACAGACAAATAAAACCACAGGGTGGAAAGAAAGAAAGCACAAAAGAGGAAGAAAAAAGGAAACTTCTTCCAGTGAACAAAGCACAATTTATATTTTGGTTTTTATTAACCAAATATGATTAATCTGTGTTCAGTAGAGCTGGAAAGTCAATACACAGCATTCCTATCAGCAGGGATACATGCCTCACTTCTCCAAAGGATGATTTAATGGGTGTAAAAATCCACTGGGATATTTTCAGTGTGACATTTCTGCCATGACTTTATCCAAAACACAGAGTATCAGCTCTCAGGAAACATGCCACTTCCTAACTCAAAGGCTTCAGAAAGACTCAATGGCAGCTCAGATAGAGCAGGAATTTCAGTGACAGTTTGATCATGGGGTTTTCATTCCCTAGAACGTATCACAAGAGAGCAGTGTCAAAGCTGCACAGGCTGTAAAGGAAAGAGCAGGTTTGCAAACACAAACTGCTTTGGGCCTTCCCCTGCTCCTGCCTGCACTGCTGACCAAGGACATTTTCAGTGAGAGGAAAATGCAAGTGGCTGAATCGAGTCAGATCCTTCTCACTGCAGAAGAGGGGGGAAAATAGTATTACCAAGACCAAGGCAGCTGAAGCAGGGGGATTTCAGCTCATTATACTTGTATAAAAATATTCTTAAATAATTCCCAGAGAAGTAGAAAATCAGGAAAACTTATGTCAGGCAAAGCCTGGCTGCTGGTCAGAAACCCAAGAGCCAATTTAACCACATCTGACCTATCTGGCATGGGTTTTTGTGGCAACTGGTATCAATAAGTCACCTTAATGTCAAGGGTGTGTATTTTTTTCAGGAGTGGTCAGGATCTGATTTTTTGAATCAGATGATGCTGCCATTAATAAAATCTATAGTCCATAAGATGATTAATTAATGTGACTAATATCAACAAGCTTGAGAGCCTATGTGTCAAAGACAAACCAATCATTCCTTCCTTTGCTCTTTAATGTATTTATGGTCTTGTGCAGAGGAGGAAAACAGTCATTAAAGGAGAAAGCTATAAATAGTAATGGGCAAGCAACTATAGCAATTTATTTTTTACCATAGTGAAATAGGAGTTGAAGCAATTAATACTGGAATTAGCCCATATTAAAAAAAAAAATAAACCAAAAAAAAACCAAAACCAAAACACAAAAAACCAAACCAAGCAGGAAGAATTTTTTTTTAAAAAAAGGGTTTCTCAATCCCTACTTTATCATGAACAAGCTGACCTTTGGGGAAAAAAGGCTGGGTCGCTTGGAACAGGACCAGCCTGGATTTCTATCAAAGCACTGGCAGTGGTGTTTTTTGTGGTAAACCATTGGGATTAAAAAAACAAAGCAAAATTATATTCTCATTTCTTAATGTCAGGCTTTTGCAGAACTCCTGTAAGAACACAGAACATGGTTGGTTGTGTAGCAGCAACCCATTAGTGGTGTGAGGCCCTTTTCACAATCCCTGCCTCATCACTTTATCCATCCCTAAAAAAAAAATTACCCAGCACAAGAATTTGGAAGCCTAGAGGACAAAACACCCAGCAAAACATTCAGACAAGTTTAGTCAGGAAGAGTTCAGGACATTTGAATTAGAAGCCTGTTGATAGGGTGGTGTCTGCAGCTGGAAACCTTACCCAAAACTCAGCATAGGAGCGCTTTGTGCACTGCCCAGGGCTAAAAAATTCATAATGGCATCCACCTCCAGAGCAGAATTTTTCCACAAAGACATCTGAAAATACTCCCCCAAAAGAGGCTCCAATCTGAGCCCTGACATGACAGAAATCTCACCACTGCTGAGGACAATTTGCAGTAGGCAGGACAATGCCTCTACAAGAAGCTATTGAAATAGATGCTGCTGCACTGGGTTTTGCTATAACAGCAAGTGAACTTGATCACCAATTTAAAAGTGTATTCACAATTGCTATTTGATATTTACAGAGAACCTTTAACCAATTCAAAACAAATTAATCCTACACAGAACAAAGAGCTCCTATATCAGCTTCACAGAGGCATATGACATGTTCTCATCATGCACATGAACAAACAGGAAAGAACAGATTTATTGTGAACTGGGGTTTTTGCTATAAATTAAAAGGCTGTTCCCTTTTATATGTCATGTGTATTTAATTTCACTCCATAGGGTAATCCACTGAGAATTCAGAGAGTGCCAAGATCTACTTTCCCCATTCCTTTTATTTCCTTAGGCAAATATCTAGAATTAGAGACAGAGAAAAGATGAAAAAAAAAAAGAAAGGCCAAGGGAAATACAGAGGTCCAAGAAAGAAAGTAAGACCAGTCTAAACAAGGATTTTTCCTGGTCTGTGCAAGCAGCACTGATTATTTATAACAGGCAAAGGCATCTGTCTTTGATTATGATTTCATGTATACTGAGGATGGTGGTGAGCCTAGTGTGTGCCAGAGAAGACTGTCATCCTGCAGTTTGAAATTCTAGTGAGAAAAATGAATCTCTCTCCCAGGGAGAGCCTTCTACCTTTGACTAACTGAAGGACAAACGGAAAGAGCTTTTGTGCCAGGAAAAACAAAACTGCAAGCTATTACAGAATGTAAGGAAATCAGATTCAATTTGCAAGCAAAGACTGAGTCAGAGCACACAAATTTTACAGAAATATCCTTTGAAGTGTAACTGTTCAAAGGTGTTTCAGCCAGTTTAAATTTAAAACTGAGGAATCCATATGATGGAAAAGATCAGCTTTCCTTTCTACAAACCTTTGTTTGGTAGGCTACAAACAGCCTTTGGTTTTGTGTTACTTGAGAAGCATATGCACAGTGGCTTTAGGGAATAAAAGCAGCCCAAAAAGGCACTAGGTAAGTAAAGCACGAGGATACCCAGAGGACACACATAAATCTGAGCGAGGCACTCTACCATCCCTCTACCCATGACAAGATGCTCCAGCCTAACAAGCTATTAAACTGGCATGTAAACCATTAAACCTGCTGAATCTGTGTACTATGGTCCCTTTCAATGCAAACAGAAACAGCTGGACCTCTGCAGCCCAGCCAATCCACAAGGGGAGGGATAAAAGCAGCCAGAAGCATCTTGCAAGCAGAGGCTTTTCTCTGGAAAAAGACAGAGAAATGGGGGCTGTTTCAGTGCTGTCCCTCTTGAAAGGGTGGAAATTCCACACTGCAGTGACAGCCCTAAAAACTGTCAGGACATGTGACACTTTGCAGCCTGAGCAAGTGCTCTGAGCATTTGTTTCATTTTCTAGGGCTGAGAGAAGCAGCTTCCAATTAGTCCTTCTTGTCCTTGAGGACACCCCATCCCTATCTGAGATCAAATGAGCAAAATGCCAAAGACTTCAGGGCTCCCTTCTCCCCACTGCCAGGTACATCAGCAATAAGCATCACTTGTTCCTCTCTCCTCATTTAGAACTAGATCTTAGCCCTCAGTTACAATCAGAAACCCTTTCCTGCCTTTTAAAAAAGCCACCAGGCACCCTAACTGTGCTACCAGTAGTGCCAAAAAGGACATCTGCTGATTTGATGGACAAGCTACGGTTAAGAGTCATCTGAAATCTGTACAGCCTGTCAAGAGGAAGGAGCTGACAGCATTTTGTTGACACATTTCCTCAAAGTAATGTGCACTCTTAGAGATTTGATTTTGAAATACTTTGCATTTGAAAGTTGCCAAGTGATAAGATGTCATTTGCACTGAAACTCCATTTTATCAGTTTCTCATCAGCTTGAGCAAACTAGAAGGAAGGAGTCTAGATAATTTTTAATTATGGTGGCAGGGTAATTATGGAAGTTTAGCCACTGGAGTAGAATGCTCTCAAAGAAAAGCTGTTTTATTGATTGATTTGCTACATCTGGTAACATATATAAAAACTATAAAATCACATTAAATTATTTTTCTTGTAGTAGCTAGTCTTTTAACACTTCTCATTTAACACACTCCATTAAAAAACAGAACATAAATTCAGATAAAATAACAGAACTCCAGTCAGTAATCACCATTGGATTTCTTCAAATAATAGAACTTCAGGCCTGAGCCTAGACTGTAGATGAGACTGGGATTTTTGCCATTTCAGTGCCACTGGAATGGGTTCAGACTTGGGGTTGGTGAGTTACACTAATAATGATAATGAATGATAATTTCTATCAGGCAGCCTGGGTTAGCAGGGAAAGCTGTCACATTCTTTTATGTACCTGACATCGTGCTGAGAAATTGCTATCGCTGAACAAGCTGACTGAGGGCAAGTGTGATAAAAGAAAATGTCAAACTGAATCCAAACTATTTTCCTATTCTCCCACTTCACCTCTCTCTTTTAGAGCATGCTTAACCCCTCAGATTTTATTTTCAGACCACAGCATTTCCTAGACCAAACACCCCTGCCACTTCTCAAACCACTCCCAAAATTTCTTTCAACTCTGAAAATGGAGGAGGAAACCGCTTAGAAGACTCACAAGGGACAGGGCATAAATACTGAAGCCAGTATTTATTTATTTTTTGGAAGTGATTTTAGTGATGGGTGCAACACACCCAGTAACTCAAATTTATCAGGAAAGGCTATTCAGCATTTTAAGACTGTTGGGTTTCTCTAAGTGCCACAAATAGGGCATATTAAGAATAAGGCCACAAAATTCCTAAGGGCATTAAAGTATTTTAGAGAATGCCCAGTGGCAGCATGCAGTGAGTTTGCTTTGCACATTTTCAAAATTTGACTTCATATATTACCTTCTTTATTGATTTCTGTGTGAAAGGGGAAATCAAGTGAAGCATCTGTTTCCTTCTTCAGGACAAAGCCCCGGCAGGAGGAATACAGCATTCATTTTTTGGAAAGCCTTAGCTGAAGGGCTTTTATCCTTTGGGGATATAAAAAGATCATTTCTCAGAGGGCACAGGTGAAATTTCAAAACCAGCAGCACTGGCTTCTCAGACAACAATGAACACCCTCAGGTACCCCAGGCACTCAGTGTCTCTTACAGACCTACCTTTGCAAAGCCAGGGACAAATGGAGCTTCCAGATCTAAAACCTGCAGCTGAACAACTTAGAGGTTAAATGTCAGTGTCTAGAGAAAGCAAAAGGCTTAACAGTGGTGGAGTACCTTACTCAATGCCCAGGTACAATGATAAGGCTGCAAAAAAAAAAGAGAAAAATAATACTAACCATTATCAGGTGCTGTCCCATTTAACAAAGAACAGGCAGGAAAATTTCTCACACTCGTACACTTAACTTGCACCTGGCAAGACAGGTATGGTTACATACTACTACTACTACTACTACTAATAATAATAATAATACCCCTCCTCACTTCCCCCCTCTGAGTTTTTCTCTCTCTGGAATTGCTCAAGTGAAATCTCTCACTTAAATGCCTACCTATGTTCTTAAATGCAAACTCATGCAGATACTCCATGGGCAAATGGGAAATAAATGTGAATTCTGATTCAAAACTAATATTCATTGTTACTCATAAGAACTTACAAAACATCCCAGATATTTTATATGTTTAAATGGGCAGGAATCTCATCAGACACAACTAGAATTAATTTGTTGGTCTGAGGTGATGCTTTTGATGAGTGTAGCTTTAAGGAGTGTGTTTGCATTTCTGCTCAAATGAACACTTAAGAAAAACTGAAATAAAATGTTGCTTGCTATGCCAGTCTCACTAGAATGGGATCTACAAAAATTCCCATTATGTTCAAAGTCATCAGCAATCAGTCAGTGGGACAGAAGAACTGGGAGCTGCACTTTTAAACAACATATCTAGGTTGTTTCTTTTTGTCTTTAGTGCAGACTTGGTGCAAGAGAGGTAAGAAAAGAAGTGTAGTTTCAGCATCACAGACAAACCTGGCCTTGGATCTGCAGAAATATAAAATAAACATCTGGTTAATCAATTTTAAACTAAATAACCCTATGTCTTTTAACAATTAACAACAGCGCTAAAATATAATTCAAGTTTGATTATACTCCAGCATTCAAAATTGGGTGAATTTGTCCAAAATGGGGTGAATATTTGTGCATGACTCATAAAAGCCCTGCAAATCCCAGCCAGCTCCGGAAAGGGTGACACAGCTCCACCAGCATCTCGCCTCTGCCATAATGAGCTTTAATTATGTAATTATTTCACACTTCAAGTGATTTGCACATGTTGTTCGTGATCCTAGAAGCCATAAGTAGTAACATATGAGAAATTATGAGGCTCTGTCCTCAAAGCTAGATGTCTGCAAGTAGCAGGAACAACAGAAGATCCTTAGAAATCTTGTTAGAGCTGAAACATCATTTTCCTGCAAGATCATAACAACTCTTACCCAGCTCAATCTTGCACTTTTTGGATATTCTCTTTTAACAGGATGCACCCCTGCTGAGGCCTGAGCTAGATCAGCTCTCCACACTCAGATAGACTGAACTGCTCAGATTTAAATTTGTGTTACTGAAAGCTGGAAGGGGATAGACAGCAGAACATAATTTGAGGTTTAACAACGAATAGAAAACAAGGAGATGCTTTTCATTGCATTAGGCATATTAAAGACTGAAGATTTACTGCACACACACACTCTCTGGAAATGATCAGTTATTCTACCTAGGTTAAAAAAACCTGCAATTGTCTTTGCAAAACAAATCATTAGATTTGCATACAATCATACTGTGTAGCCACATGAAAATAAATTATATTTCCTGCTTGCATTTCTATTGCAGATTTAATTGATGTAACAGTGCAGAAAACTGAGACAAAATTTTATTTCTTCTGCCTTTTAATTACCATCTGCTAACATAAGATTACATTTCTTAAAGTGACTGGGTCTACCTGCCAGCTGAATTTTTCGCCTGATTTCCTCAAGCTCTGGCAGCTGCCTTCATTATTGGTGAAAATGGCATGGCAAAGCTAGCATGAAAAATGAGGCTAAGCACCTGTCACTTCATTTTTCTGCAAAGAAACAAAGAAAACACATGAAGCTCTCTGCTCTGCACCATCTATACTCAGCAACAATTTGCTGCAAATAGAATAAAGCATCGGTTTGTTCTTGCACAGAGGAAGAAGCATGACATATAAAAGCACCTCTAGCAACTTACATTTTTATGATAATCAGAAAAGATAAATCTCTGAATAAACAGTGCAAGGAAAGAGAACAAAGAAAGTGTGCTTCTATAAATAGAATCATTCCCCAAATACCAACTCTTTGGTGATAAGAGCTTTACTACTGAACTTCACCGAACAAGCTGCTGTCAAACCTCTGATTATTCCCCTCCACAGCACAAAGAGCCTCCTATTACAGCATGAATCAGCCAGGTAACTAAGCACATTAGGCCCATGAGCAATCTCACTGCAATCACAAGTGTTTGGATGCTCCAATATTTTCTAGAATTGAGCCCTTGATCCCTATGAAAGATGGATAAGACCTGATGGGTTTCAAGCCAGTGCCTGCTGGAAAAGGTAACCATTACATCAGAACCAGCTGTTTGAACATCCTTGGAAACCTGTCAGCTTTTATGAGTGGGAGAACTCACCTGAAAAGAACCCAAGAATGGAAACTATGGAGGAGGGCAAAGAAAGAGGCATAAAAAGCACATTATACCAGCTTGTTTCTATTGAATTTTCTGCTTCATCACAAAGTAAGCGTGGCTATGTCAGCTGCTCTTTTCTAAAGGCAAAATAACCAGATCAGGATGCCTGGAACAATGCTAAAACATAAACCACAGCTGGATCCCCTATTTTCTTCAAGCTCAGAGTGAACATTTTGGCCAATTTGTACCAGGTCTGCACCCTCCCCAAAGTACAGAGCTACAGCAGGGGCTCTGATTGCCTGAGAGGAAAAAGAGTGAATCCATGAGATAATTCCTTTAAACAAGTGCAAAACTAAAGAGTATGGGCAGATCCTGCTATGACTGAGTCAGAACCTGTTTTTTTCCAATGTGTGGACTATCTAGAATCACCTGCCACCTTGAAGAAACTTTATCTCCACTAAAATACCCCAATTGTGAGCTGTGATGGCTCTTAAGAAATACACTGCACAACCAAAAGGAACATGTAACTACAGAATGTTCTGAAGTAATGGGAATTTTCTGGCCAAGAGTTACCTCTGTGGTATAACAATACCAGGAACTAAATTGTGACACAAGATGTTGCTGATTTTGCTTGAAGATAACTTTCTGCCAGGCAGGATGCAGAGAGCAGCACTACTTACTTTGTACAGTGACAGTTGAATCTTGCAAATGATAAAAAAGTAAAATAAAATAAAAAAAATATACATAATGATTTGATGCTTCTGCAATTGTGTTTTCTAACGTGTTTTTCCTCCATCCATTGTCTTATTTTCTGCCAAATTTTGAGGAAGCATCTGCAGATGATTTTGCTCAAGTGTGGCAGGAACTATGAACAATCCTAATTTTACAAATGGTTCAGAAGCTGCCTAAAGGAAAGGCTTCAAGTTATCAGATGCTCAAGTTTGTTTATACAAGGTCACAAAAAACTGTGATGCATTTAAATATAAGCTAATCCTTTTACAGAATTCTCAAAGTATTTTATTCAATCAGAAAGACCCTCATTGCTCCCATTTTAAACTCTATTTTAATCTCTTCTTTTTTTTCCCCCCAGCAGAGGCATATGAAACAAAGCTTTGTATTATGGAGATACTTATCTTTGCTCCATGAAGTTACTGTAGTCATCCTCCAATCCAAATGATCCATGAATGAGAAGCCAAATCACCAACTTTAAACAAAAGTTTGAAGCTATATCTAAAAGGTATCCAAAATACTCACTCTGTGAGATTCAGTTCTTATACAAAACTGAAGTTGTCCTGTTTTCCTTTGGAAATGAATATGCACATGTCCAAAAATTGAATTTCTTTCCTTCTGCTTTGCCAAAAGAAAGATTTTTAGGAGGAAAAGCCATGAAGAGATCTGAAATTTCAGTCATCCTGGAATGAATAGAAGAGTTTATGGGGTAAATATATATCTTATTTCATCCATATTTATGGAATGATAATTGAAATTTTTTGCATGACAATCTTTGATGAAACTCACTTGAGCATCTAGTGGGAAGTGTGAGGAGTCTTATTGGTTTAATTCTTTTTAAAGACACTTCTAAATTTTGTGAGACAGTGACTGAAATACCACACCAATTTCCCAAGAAACCCTCAGCAGTACATTTTAGCACTTACAGCAGTGAAGAGTTCAGGGTCAGATAATAGCAATACTGTGTGGGCTCCTGTCATCTTCACTTTCTTTGCCATCTCTTATAATTAGTGTGTTAAAACACACATTCTGATGCTTGCAACAAAAAGAAAAATTACATCTTTTAGCAAGTGCCAGGATGCTCATCCAATGCAATGAGATGGAGCTGGGCCACGTAGGGACCTTGTCCATCACACATTTCTTACAACAAAAGCAGGATTTGGTCACTGCTTGGGTGAGAAATTGGCAAATACAGATGTTGCAGGCAACAAAACCGGGAGTTCAGTAGGTGGCAGCCTTCCCTTGGAGTTGGTGTGGAACCAGCACCACGCGTGTTGAACCCAGAGATGTTCTGGGAGGAGGCAGATGCTAAAGAGAGAATTTTACCACACGAGGGCAAAGATGGCAAAGTATCTTCCCCAGATGATCAGGGGCAATCCAGCCCTGTCCAAGCTGCCTTTCTGGGGCACAGCCCAGCACATTTCCTCCTGTCACTTCAGCAGGGTAAGGAATTGGGTGGTGTGTGCAGGTGGTTTTGGTGTTCAAACCAGGACAATATCAGCACATTGCTCCCAGAGCATGACACCACTTCCAAAGCTCCAAAGCTCACTAGATAAAAGCTTTAATAAAAAGAAATATTTGTCACAGCTATTCCTCATGACTAAATACATCCCTGTATGGGTGGATTCTTTAACTTTTCCCTTTTGGCCTTACTACTATTAGTTTTAATTATGAAAGGAAAATAAAATCAATATATTTTTTAAAAAAACCCTACCCCAACCTCTTTAAAGCAGTCTACAGTATTTTAAAGATGTGGCAAATAAAAAGCATGCTTTTCAGAAAGACATACAAAAACATTCAAACTTGTGCCACCACAGACCAAGACTGAAGTATGTAGTTAGAAATGCACATGGATTTTTAAGGTGCTCTTACACATTAAATAAGTTATGCACCATGGGCAAAATAACCACCTATAGGCTTCTGCCATTCTTTTAGCCAATTTCAATATGGCAGCTTTTGATCTGTAGACTCACATTCAGAAACCCTCAGACTTCATGTATAAAACAATAAGCTCAGTAAACAGTCATTTAAGCCTTGATTCTTAAAGAAAAGTTAATAGAAGAAAAACAATACATATAAAAACAATATATATATAAAAACAATATATCTCATATATATATATGATGTGTACTTAATTTGAAGGAAAAATATTCACCTTTTCTTTATTATCCCTTAGTTGAAGGTAAGCAAGTGTCTTTCTATGGCATTAAGAGTGTTTAAGGATTTGATGTCAGAAGTGTGGTTATCTATAAGACAAAGAAAAAATTACCAGACTTCATCATCTTGAGGTACATCTTTTGAAAAACAAATAGTCATGTTTCTGAAGCCATAAAAGACAGTTCCTGTCATCTAGCTTGACTACCACATACCACGAGCCAAATATCCTCTCTCAATTATTTCTGGATTGGACCCACAATTTCAGACTGAGCTATGGCAGCTTCTTCAAAAGGATACTCAGACTTTATTGAGGGAAAATATTCATCTTCCTATTTAGGACAGTCTATTGATAGCCCTGACATCAAGATTAATTCCAGTCTCAACTACACCCCTCTATATGCCACAGAGCCCAGTCTCCAACCTCTTGTCCACATTTTCCACCCTGTTTCTTCTGCTAGGCTTTCATTATCTTTTAAATGCACTGTACCCTAATGCTGGCTGGGACTTACTGCAAAACTGCAAGGCTCAAAAAAGAGGAGATGCACTCTTCTCAATTACACAGAGCATTATTCCATACAGGAATACAACATTCTTAAACTCTCAGCAAAGAGGTAGTACGAGCAAAGGTGATTTTTTTATATTTGGTCCTTTGACTAAATCTGTGGTTTAATAAATGAAAGAGCTGAAGATACCAAAAGCTACTGAAGGATTGACCCAACACTCCATAGTAGCTGACAGAGCTCTTCCTTTCCCAACCCTAATTTTAACCACATTTTTGGCATTCCTTGACACCTTCTTGACTATGTTCATGTTTTTTCAGAGAAACTGTTTAGCTGAGATTCTGGGCTAGCAATGCAAGAGAATGGAAAGCCAAGGGTTTGCTTTCCCCAGAGAATGGCCAGAGCATTCTTTGACTTTCTGAAAGGCAGGAAAGTCAACTCTTGTTATTTTGAGGTGTATTGGAAGGTTTCCTTGTCTGAATTTCAGAGGGAACATCACCACCTTCTCTAACCAAGCCCCTGAATTGCAAAACCTGACCTAAAGCATTTCACCGAGGCACAGGGAGAATGCCAACAAACATTCTGACAAATATCAGGTGCAGGCATTTTGGTTAGATAGGAAATGTTCTGATATATTTGAGGAATGTGCTGAAAATGCAGTGTGAATACCAAAAAGCTGAGTAGGTCTTTCAAGTCATTTGCTGTCCATATGCAACATCATTATCTAATATCAATCCAGTCTTTCCCAGAGAAATCAATATTAGACTGTGTGCTAAGTTCATATTTTATTAACTACTCCATAGAGCAGAGAGTGCATGTGCTCAGTTAAGCTCCCTCACTGACTGTCACTTAAAGGTGATGAAATCTTTTAGGTCCAAAACCTTTCTCAACATGCTACAATTTTACACCAACTATGACAAAGTTATTAATAAAAAGAATAGAGGGAAGATGCAAGATAGCATCCTCTCAGATGACCTGGGCAATTTCAAACATCCTTTCTGTTCTCATAACATAAATGTGGAGAAGGAGCAGAAATCAGGATTTATTTATACACTACACCAATAATCTGCACTACAGCCCTGTACTTATGTAAAAGAATAAACTGTTTGAGGCATCACAGTTACAAAACTTTGACTGGCAAACTGCATTTAGCAGGCTGCTGGGAGGTCTGTGTAAACAATAATAATTTGTGTCAGGACTTATGTTAAGGGTCATTGTGACTTCTTAGTGTAATGATGCTAAACAGCATGACTTTCTTATTAGTAGATAATACATTCACAAGATTTAATAACAAGTTATATTGTGGTCCTATGACAAATTCATCACTGGTTATGAAACACCCCACAATTGTCTACTATTTCCAGCCAGCTCATTTATATTAAAGTAACTTTGGGAACAAAACAGCTTCTGTGGTAATTCAATTTTATAGCATGCTACACTGCATATTAAGGTGTATATCAAAAATTTGCAGGAAGCTGTACACAGACGCTCGTGACTCTGCAAATCAGAGTGAGATTACCTTCTAAACCCAGCTCTTTTCAGAAGTCCAGTGAAGGTCAGCAAAGACAAACCAAATTCACTTGACAATTTTGGGGCAGGACTCTTCTTGTCTCCAACAAGAAGATCCATTTACTTTTTCTTGGTATCTTCCTTATGACATTTTCCTACTGTCATAGCTTCATCTTTTTGCCATGCCTTTTTTCCAGCTACTTCTGACCATGAACCATTTGATAATACATTGACATCTGCTTTTTATCTAAAAATCAGTTATTCACTCATTCTCATGGGACACAAGAAATCTCAGACTGCAGCCTACATGTAGTCAAGTAGAGATGAGTGACCAGAAGAGCACTGGTTATTTATACTCTGTCCTTCCCAAACCTTTCCAACAGTCAGCTTTTGATGCTGTCCTCAAAGAGCAAAATCTATATTTGAAGCTTTTTTCTGCTTTTAGGCTTTATATACCTTTGCCATTCTTCACTGTGTAGGGCTCTTTGCTTTCAACTTCTTTTATTTCCCTTACCTTCTATGCCTGTTTCAGGCTGGCCCATAAATTTTATGCAATTGATGTAAATTTATTTATGGTCCTCAATTCAAATCTGGGCTACATCAGGACTGTATGCATGCAACTAAGGTAGTTCAGGAATGAGGGGGAAGAGAATCTATTGGTATATTTTGGTCTTTTTCTGTATATTGGTATAAATTGGTCTTTTTCTGTAGAGGATTTCAAATGTAGAATGTTCTGATTCTGCTACTCCTGTCTTCAGCTAAGAACTGTGTTCTACTACTTCAATAAATATCACAAGACTCAGACCTTACCAAGAAAGTCTTTACAAAGACTTTAACAGAGAAAATCAGGATAAAATCCCATGATGGGAAAATCTACTTTCCTTTTGCAGAGATGGATATTGCAGGTTGGGAGAAATGAGAAAATGTCCTGGGTGAAAGGCATGTGAAATGACCTGGGAATGGCCACCCAACCCATGATTAGGTATTAGATGAATACCTAATCATCTCCATTGACTCCTATATATTTATCACCTCCCCTCACCCTCATTCCCTACCAGAAGATTTACCACTATTTCTGTATTTTAATTATGATTCTTGCTCAGACCAGAATTAATTTTGTCAGAAATTATCTTTATCCCCCCCCTTTCTTGATATTTTTCTTCCTTCACACAGTTCAATCATGTCTTGATTAAGCCCTTCAGTAGGAGCTCTATCATCAGCCAGATGCTATCAAAAGATTTTTACCTTTCCATCCTTCTACTATTTCTCCCCTAAGTAACAAATTTAACAGCATGCTGCTCAACCCCAATAACACAAATACCTGCAATGCAAAATATCATTTAGCACCATGTTTCATCACTGAAGAGGTTGAAGCTTTACTATTCTGCTACTCTTACAGGAAGTTTAACATTTTCCCTACACTTTTCAGGTCTCTTCTATCAGAACTACTCTATATTTATACTACTCCTGCTTTTAATTTACAGCTGTCTTCTCTCACTCAAGTCCAACCTTTGCCTTGCTGGCTGTCTGTATGCAAGTCACTTTTCACAGTTCTGTAAAGCATTATCTCATTATTCTGTCTCTCACCGTTGAGCATTTTCAGACCCTCTGTGTGAAAGATGAGATATAAAAATAAATTGAATTGGAATACATGATGCTAAGTCCTGAACTTAAACAGACTACACCCACAGTGCATATATAATTTGACAGCTACAGGCTATGCTTTCATGGCATACATCAAAAGGATTAATGCAAGTGAAATAAAGTCCTAACCATCCTGGGCAGTCTGACCTAGACATCAGACCCATGGCCACAGAACCCCAGGTTGCTGTTAAACAATCTGCCAAAGAAGAATTGGGGTGATTCCAGCAAAATCAACTGGGATGATTCCAGAGCCTAACTTCCAAGTTCATCTGGAAACATTCCTGTCTTCTATTGCTGATGTCCAGGCAGCATCCATCCTTCATTCATAGAACATAAAAAAGCATTTGGGGGCTCACAGATTTCTGTCAGACAAAACCAAATCACAACAAAAACCCCACAACAGAGGCAGGATGATTTAGAGCACTTCTTAAGCTGTGTAGTATGGAGGTTTGGGTGTTGGCTTTGGTAAAACTGGACAAATATTTTCATTCTAAGGAGGAGCAGCAAATATGAAAATACTGAGGATGTAGGTTGGCATAAGGAAAAGGAAAAGCTTCATCCAATTGCGTGGGTTTTAAAAAAATCCAGAGCATTTTTGTTTCCCATTGGTATTCTACTGACGTAAAATACGGACAGAGATATAAGTAATTTCATGCATCAAATCCTGTAAATATGATTACTTGAACATTAGAAGAACACAAAGTTTATCCCATATCAATGTGTACAGATTTAAGAGTTATAATTGTTTCACTTTGTGGCAAAGCAATAAAAGAATACATCAGAGAATCAATGGAAGTCGTTCCAATTGCTCTAACTTTAGTTAACTCTCCTGGTGCAAGAGCTGTGACTTTGAAACTTACCTTCCTTCATGTGGTCTTTAATCCCAAAAATAAGGTGGCACTAAAGTGATATGAAGAATAAATAATGAATGTATTTGGACTTTTTATTTACAAATATATATATATCACTATGATCTAAATCCATCTAATAAAACTTAAATCTGAAATGGTTAATGTGGCTTTTGTTTAAATTCAATAATTAAAATTATTTTAAATGATCAGATTTTAAATTGTAGACACAGATTTTAAATATAAGACACTAATATTCTAGGCCTTTCTGAAAATGAAGTTCCACAGGACAGCTTTTCTTGCACTGACTGCAATAAGATTAAACTTGCATGCCTGCTTATTAATCTGCTAAAATATCAAGCCCCAAGATAGACATTAATTTTTGAGTATAGGAAAAATTATTTTTTACTGCAGCGAAGCTCAAAACTGTAACTATGTCAGGACTTTTTATTTTTAAACACTGAAAAAAAAGTACTAAAAAAGCCTTTGCATGTTCCTTCATAGTGCTGAGGCACACAGTGTATTTCCCAAAAACAAATATCTCTCTGAGCCTAATGGGATGTCACATGTGACGTGGTCCTTCATCATTTCATGTAGATTAAAATGGCTGGAAGTTATTCAATTTTCAGGATTTATATTGCAAAATATAGATATTTTTAGGCAGAAGAAACACCTGCTTCCACCACTTTTTTCCTACTCAACACAAGTGATGTTTATTGTGGGTTATGTTCTCCCTCTAGACAACAGTGACATAACATTGGTAAAGCTGCCTGATAATGTAGGAGGAATTTAGCCAAGAGCAACAGCCATTGTGAAGTGGATTCAATCCTTTCCACAAATCTCCACTAAAAGTAATTTAACTCAGGTAAAACTTGATATTTTACTCAAGCCTTCATTTAGAAGTTAGTTACCCACCAGTACACATATTTTAAATCCTCGTGGCATGTATTGAACAAACTGAAATAGAATAAATGTTTTTAAAGAGAAACAAAGGAAGATTATGTACAAGCTGGCAAGTAGAAATGTAACAGGAATATTTATTGCAATTATCAGCCAACTTTATATTTTAATGATCTGGGTTTAAATTAGGGAGAAGCATAAAACTTGCGCTATAAAGAAGCAATTCCATTTATTCCACTAATAAGTTGCAACCTGTTTCCGTTTTATGAGCGTGCACATAAATGTATTCAGTTAACTTGAATTATGTATGCATGCCTGAATGTTCATGAACCATTTCTAATGGCTTTAGGTTATTGCAAATCTGATATCCTGAGAGTAACTTATCCACAAGTATGTATGGAAGTGGCAAACTCAGCCCTGTGCCCCATTTGTCTGTTTCTGCTTGAGAGTGCCAAGGAAAAGGGATTTTAAACTTCACTTCTGCTGCTGCAGATGGGTGGCCTTGAGCTCAGGGGCTGCTCTAAGAGGGACCTGATGGCACTGAAAGGCTGGTCCTGCCTGCTGAATTTACATAGCTTCTGACAGCTTCCTGTGGGGAGATGAAGGAATCCAGGGACAGTTCTACAAGAGGGAGAGATGGTGCCTGGGAAAGGGACGTGATAAAAGAGCACTGTGCTGCTTGGAAAATTATGTTAAATTATGCTTGGGATTTGTAAATAATGAAGCAACAACCAGAACTATTCAGCTTCTAGACAGAATCTATTATTATTATTACCACCATCATTTTAGAATTCTGGCTTTCTTATTCTGTTACCCAAGTGCTGAAAAAAGAAAATAAGTTAATCACTGAAATCATTATTCAAGAAAATCTATGCATCTTTATCAACAAAGAATTGGCAGATTACTGAGTTTTAGTTTTACTTTATGCTACATTCACCTTTCTCTTGTCCACAGAGCTCCTCTGTTCTGCAAGTAGCAGACTGATAAAATGTGCTCACAGGTAGTACAAACCAGAGGAATACTATTTAACAATAATATTACTAACAGAAGACAAGAAAAAGAAAAGAAAGAAATAAAGATTCTTGAACCAAATCTTGAACCCAATGCACAGCTTATCACGGGCCAAAACAGGAATATAAAAGAACAGTAAGGAATTTAAGCTATGTAAAGGATTGTTTGTTTGACTGCTGTGTGGGTATGATGAAAAGGACAACAGACAAGCAGAATTTTAGAAAGAAAATCCAGATGCAGGCTGGGCAAATGTGGGATGCAGCACAAAGAAAATCCTAGACAGAGCTTTTGAGTCTGGGTACCAGCTGAAAACAATCTCCTGTTTTTGATCCTCCTATGCTCAAGGAAAAGGTACTTGGCATGTCTTTTTAAATAAACAGGATTAGATGAAAGACATTTGTCTCCAACATCAAATTCTCCTTCTAACTGGAACAAACTTGTGAGACTGAATGCCTGACTAACTCAAAACCAGTGACAATGTTTTTTTGAAAAGCCTTCCAGTATTTTCATTAACATCATATGCACCATGGCAATGAGGTGGCCTGCATTTTAGCAGTACAAAAAATAAAACTTCATATTACAGTTTTACCAATAAGCTGTAAAAACACCCATTTTGAAAGTCACAGTGAAGTTTGATAACCCATTACAGTAAATAACATTTCTGGGGGCTAATCTGTAGTGATGACTCAAGACATACAATCTCTTTCCTACAAACCTGATTTCTGGCACTGGAAATAACTGCACAGCTGTGAGATTTGCTGACTCCAGTATTTAACATCAAGAACTTGGAACACAAGATCTCAGTTCTAATCAAGCAGCTATATATGTTTAATGTAATTCTGTCACTGTAAAGCACAAGCTCTCCTTTCTTTGAAGAGCTCTGATGAAGGACAGATCCAGAGCTGTATTCTAAGGAACAGCCTGTGATACTTCTGTGTAAAATGAGCAGTACAACCAAAATTCTGAATTTATGGGCCACAGAACATGAATAAAAGGACACATACTTAATATCAGACTTTTCCTTAGAGGTCAACAAATTACCAAAATGTGCTGATGGGTCCATTTTACAATGTAGAGGATTTCTCCAACTGTTGTTATTTTCAACCAGTGCAATATGCCTACAAATAAATTATAAGAATTAATATCAAGAATAGTCATGGCCTTAGAGAAGATTTGGGTCTAGGCATTCTCAGACAAAACACATGACTAAGCCATCACTATCAGCAATACTAATTTTTATCAGCTTGTGAGGGCAGGACAGAAACTGCCTGGCTGAGTAATAGCAAAGGTTCACTTAATTCTTTTCCCATCTCCAGCTTTGCCCATGATCAGATACTCTGGAGGAAAGGGTGACTATGCTGGCAAAATTAATTTTAATGTTAAACCTCATCTGTGTGTGAAGGACCAGCCCAGGGAGTGTCCATGCCCACACAGAATCCACCTCCCTGTGGTCAGCCCAGGTCCTCGTTACACTTCCCAGTGGCTGAGCTGGACTGGACTCCCAACAGCTGCACGCATTCCTTCCTTTTCCTCAGCTTCATGATTCTGTTTGATTTTGTTGACTCTGTGGAAATGGAGCCAACTTTTCTGCCAGTTTTAATGGATTTTGCCTTGAAATAAACAGAAAAATGCCCATCTATAATAGCTGCTAATTTAGTTCCTAATCTGTGTTATGCCAGACAGGAAGTTTCTTTGGCTGACTCTGAGGGAAACAGTAAGAAACACAGAAATGAGAAAGGGCAAGATTTATCTAGGAGGTGGCAGCAGCTAAACTCTTCAGCTGATGCAGCTGCTGACATTTCCAGCCATTCAGTGCATTCCTCCCTTGGGAGAATAAAGCTAAGAGAAACTACTTAGTATGAAACTACTGGATGTCCATTAAAAGTCATTCTAGTGGTGAAGATGAAGAGGCTCATTGGCAAAATACTTTTTGTATAAATCTAAAAACAACATTAAAAGCCATCCAAAAAGCAGGCAGTTAAATAGATTCTTTCACACTGAGAAGCAGCAGTACATGAGACTAAAATGGATTCTAGGAAAAAAAAATTACTTTTGATTCCAACCACTGATAAAGAGATTTCCCAGTCAATGTCTGCGTAATGCTGGAGAGAAGGAATTTTTTAAGAAAGCCCTAAGAGGTCCTAGAAAATACGATTCAAAGAACAGTTTTAGAAGCAAAATTCTAAGAAATTTTTAGGGATGGAAGATGACTTTCTTGTATTAACACATCTTATACAGGATAAACAATTAACAAATGGCCCTATTCTAATGAAGTATGGGACTTAAAGGTTCTTTCTGTTCAAACACTAAGGAAATTATGGAATCTGGATAGTAGTAACATCTGATGCTAATGAACTTTAAAAATGAATGGAGATGATTTAAACTAGTTCAGAATTAAATTTCCTTAAAGACTCTTTAACTAGCCTATGAAACAGGATAGGCAGTTTGGGGAAAAGAATCTTTGTAAGATACCTGCCAATGATGGTATCCAACTCCAATAAATGAGAATATACCAAACATCTCTCTGGACATGACTCTCCCATGGAACATTCACTTGCAATTCCATAGCCCTATTCCCTTATGCACAAAATATTTCTGCACAGTAACCCTTCAGGGTACAACTCAAGGCCAACAATTCAGTGCCCCAGGCTTTTCACAAAACAGCAACAATCTCTGCTCCCAGAACTCCAAACTTGCTAGCTTCCCTATATGTTAGTCCTGTTTCCAGCAGATACCTCTGGGAATGGGTGAAGACTGCATGAAATAGGAATGGAAAACAGCTTCACAGAAGTACAATTCTGCCTCCATAAGTAGATACCATGGTCAAGTCTATAATTTATGTTCCCTCTAGACACTACAGTCACAAGCAAGGCAATGCATTCCCTGATTTAACCAGATTTTCTAAGGGCATGGGTTTAAGTGCTGCTCACTGACCTCCCTCTTCATTTGAGTTCACTGGCCATAATGAGGTGCTGTGAACTCCACTGTTAGATTTACGCTTTTGTTTCACATTCATCTCATCTGCTCACCACCTCTACAGCTGGACAGAAAGTCAAGACATTTAGCCCTTTATAAAAGCTGGCAAGATTGATAAATCTTTTACCTTGTTATATAAGCCTGAAATGAAAAGCTAAAAGAGACAAAAAACTTAAGTGGGAATCTTCGTCAACTTCTGTGAATGCCATTTAAGAAAACCGAACAGAAAATAGATGTACACGGAGAAGGCGGTTAAGGAAAACATTTCAATTCATTTTCAGCAAATCTGGTTTTCTAGTTTGCTGCTGAAATGAAAGCACAAGTGGCAACAACTCCATGCCTACGCTTGTTATTGCCTACTCAAGAATCAAGTGCTCTTTCACTCAAGACTTGATTGTTGGAAAGAAAATAAACTGTCAACCGGTGAGACTTTTTATCTAGCTGGAAAGTGAGAAAGCCTTGCTTGCTGCTGCTAGTCTTGGGATTTCATCAAAATGGCTTTTAGAAGCACATTCTTTTGCAGTAATCCTTGAAGGAGTTCTCTTAGAGGAATAGCATGCAAGGAGATCAGAGGGAAAGAGCCCCCCACCCAGGCCTGTTTTCCTTAGTGTCCTTTCCCCTGTAATTGAGACAACATGGTTCAGCAGTGACAAAAAAGGGATTCCAGAGGCTTCAGTTGTCCCCTTAGTTCTATAATGCCCTGGTTTTACACATAGGAAAGCCATTTAATCTTTCTCTACTTCAGTTTTCCCATCTGTAAGACATGACAGATATTCAGCTTTTAATGACACACTAGGAGGTCTCGGATGATGTCTATTTACTCAAGCTAACTTGCCATAAATTAATTTGGCATTTGATCAAGCCTCATGTTCTCTGTTCTCTGACAAACAGCCTTCTCCGGTCTGGGCTGTAACCCCCTTCCATTCTCTGGGCAGCAGTTGCTCTCTTTGTGCTGTTCACCACCCAAACTTCAAGCTAAAGATCACTTTGCATGAAAAACGTTCAACAAAAGCTTCTTGGCCTGCTACTGACTGTCACACAGGTGTGAAAGTCTTCTGGGAGTAAACCCTAGGAACAGCTCCAGAATTCATACAGCATCCCACTGTGCTCATCACTCACTTCTGGCTCTCTAGGCAGCACTTCAGCAGGAGATTGCAAATATTGCTAATCCAAAGAAGACAGAGCAATGGGGATTGGAGCAGAAACTATTTTAAGTGATGTGACTAATAAGTCCAAAATGACAGTAGCTGTTTCATTAGATTTCATTTATTAGTTGCTTGTGGAACAGCTTTCAATGAGACCTATACACCAGGGTCTACATATTAGTTAATAATATTTCAAGGTTATACTTATCCTAAAAAGATGTCTTCTAGATAATTAAAGGAAATTGACCCAGGTCAGTATTCTTATTAAACAGCGACACTAAAGACGATTTTCATAGACCAGATTAAAATACACATAATATGGGCCAGTGTCAATATAACCTGACAGGGAGAAGACAATGCAGGACAGCACACTGGGAAAAAAAAAGAGTCATAATTTTACTGCTCAATTTAGCCCAAAAGACTGGGGTTTATTCACATGTTTAAATAATACTGCAGATGAAAGAGTAATACATGCAGAAGTTAGGATTTGTAGGGCTAAACTGCATGCAGTTTACACAGTAGACTGTGCAGGCCTTTCCTGTATGGTTTAGCAACAAGAAGCCCACATGGCAGGTTAATCAAAGATTCATTTACCCATTTAGCCCTAGTGTCCTGACTTTGGTAACAGCCAAAGCAGATGTTTAAGGAAAGGTTATGAACACAGGACAAGCATAGGGTTGGTTTATCCTGCCAATTCTCAGCAAACCTGCATTTTGGAAATTTCCTGCGCTGGAGCCTGGCCCTACATCAGTATCTTTAATGGCTCTTCATGAACTAATTTTTCCATGAGTTTATCTAATCATTTTAAGAAACCATTTCTATTTTGGCATCTTCAGCATCCTGTAGCAATAACTTCCACAATTTAATTAGGTGTTGCCTGATCACTTCACTTGCTTTTTTTTAAAGTGAGAATAAATAATCACTATGTCTTCACTCACTTCATGCTCCTCCTAACCTTATGTAGTTCCAGCATATCTTGCCTCCCCCTTATTAGTCACCTTTTCTCAAAACTGGAGAAACCCAGGTGACTGAATCCTCCCTTGCACAGAAACCATCACATCCCTCTGATCACATTGTTTTCTTTTGCACCTCCACAACTTGCATCATATTCTTGAGATGGGACAGCTGGAATTGCACAAAGTATTGGAAAATGAGGTTGCACCCTGTATTTTATTCTAAATGTGGAAAACATTAAGAACATCATTTAAAACCCTCAATGCATTTATAGCATGCCCCAATTCCCCCTATTCAGCTGTCACAGTATGTCTCTGTTCTTCATGTTTTGTCCTCAGCCCAGCTCTGTGCTTTCCATCATCCCTTCACCTATGCTCTGTCAGCACCACATCTTTCTTCTTCTCCTCAATTTCTTCTGACCTCAGATACAAGACAGCAAGCTCCCTGACCCATATCCCTGAAAATCTGGAGGATTTATGGTGCCTCTCCCTGTATCCAAGCTTTGTGCACTACCCAGACTTACATGCTGCATAATATCTATTGCTACTTTCTTTTAGCCTGTCCCTCTGCCTCAGCAGCTGAAGGCAGAATTCTAGCTTCAGAAAGATTCCCTGCACACTTTTCAGACATTTTAAGGTAAGTTTATATATATAAAAACACCACAAGGCATTTTTCCTGAAGAAGTAAAGCTAAGATGTACTTGCTCCCATACAATCCCAAACATAGTTAAATAAATCAGGCATCACAAATTGGGGGTCTTGCACTCCTCACAACCATATGGACAAAGAAAAGTTCCCTTCAGGGCAGGCTCAGCTCCTGCAGGGGGCAAATTACCCTTCAGAGGTGCTTGTATCTCATTGACTATATTGAGAATCTAGGACATGTGTGATCCTAAAATTAACATCTCAGTTAAGTGAGATGACTCTGGAATTTTGCATTTCTAGGACAAAACAACCTGGGGTTATATGAAAACAGAGCAGCAGTTAAGAACCCAACCTAGACTGCCTTCATCCCAATATCCTAAACCTTACAAGCAATTCCTTAAGTTTTAAACCCACTTTTTCCTAGGTAGATTTTGTACAGTTAAAGGCAGATCATATAACAATTGTTGTGGACTGTGCCAAGCAAAATCCCCAGGGTGCTTGCTTCTGTTGGAAATAATTGCCAAAGTGGGCAATTGAATGAAACTTCAGCTATCAGGTTTCCTACTTTCCCTATAAACTGTTATAAACTGGGCATTTCAAAATGGTCTAGCTCATATCCAAGTGTTTCTTCATGGCAAGGATTTCTTTTCAGCAACACACAGCTAGAGGTCCAATAAGCAGCAAAACCACAGCATCTGCAACCTCTCTCCTCCTTCTGAATGCTGTGCAGTTCCTACATTTGAATTGCATTTCTTGTCTTGGTTTCTCAGCCTTCTAGAGTTACTTTTATGCAATTGCCTAGTTAGCACAACACTTCTTGCCATCCCTTTCCTTGAAGCAGCCTCATACTTCAGATTGACACAATAAAACCAAACCTCAAGAATCTCTCACACAAATGGCACAAAGACCAATTGGCCCTGGGTACTGCTTGTTTCATTTTTATTTTTCATTTTTATTTTTCATCATGACTGTAAACCAAAATGAACTGAAGGGAGTGAAACCACAGACACCAATGTACATGTAAGACTTCAGCTGAAGTCTCCAAAAAGGCAGAAGTACCCATTTGCTCAGGGGAACCTAATCTTTCACCCACATCTCCATAATCCCATGACAGCAGAGAACACATTTGCCTGCAGAATTTTATCTATGGATCTACAGTATCAGTTCTTGTATGAGGGTGAGACTCCACAGAAAAATTAGGACAAACTGTTTATATCCCACTTGTAAACAGGGAATGACAGGAAAAGAATTAAAATACCCACCTAAAGTAGTAAAAGCAGGAATCAAGGAGCTTAGTATCACAATACTCCATTTTTGAGCACAACAGCATTCAATTTAAAATCAAAAATATTGAGTCAAATTGTACTGATAATCCAGAATGTTTCCAGGCAAATGCTACACGAGAATGTTTGCTTTTCCTCTATTTCAGATAAGGATGAACAACTTTCTTTTTCCCCTTGGTATTCTAGGACTATTTTATCCATCTGCTACTTGCTTATATTTCTTGCAATTATGATGGGCTACATTTGGTTTACTCAAGGATAACAACCACACATCCCAAAACTTAATTAATTGAAAAAATAAAAAACCCTAAACATTTATCTGGATTAATCTCCCAAATGCGTTTAGGTTGTTTTTTATTCTACTATCACTTCTTGCCAAGGAAAATTTGTATTAGAAATGTGTATAAAAAAGAGGCTGAGTTATTGCAATTGAGCACAAGCTCATCCATTACACCTGTCCTATGAAAACACTTCCTTCAGTGCTTCTCCCCATTGCTGTGACAACAAAAGGTACTTCTTCCAAAAGGTGCAAGTGTTTGCTAGAATTTAATTCAAACACATCATATCACACTGCAGATTAAAAAGCAAGAATGGCAACACTGCTGGAAAGCACCACCCAAAACTATTACATATATATACACACACACATATATATTAATGTTGCCATTTCATGAGACATCAAAGAAGATAAGTTTTTCACTCATTTGAACAGACATTATTTGCTTTGCTAACTAAACCCCTGCCACAGTGGTATTACTTTAAAATAACAAATATGATCAGGAGAGAGACATGAAAGTGTGACTCCAGATTTTCTCTGCATTAGTCAGAATGGTGAACACAGAGACCAAATGCCAGAGAAATAAAACACTACAAGCTCACAATAAAAGCTGAGTATAGGATGCTTCTGAACAGGCAGCCACTGCTTTGTTGTAGAGCTTGTGTGAGGTGATCAGATCTGTGGTTTTTGCCATCAGGCCAGAAGTGACTCCATGTGTTGGACAGGTAGCCCTGAGTGCTGTTTTTAGAAATGCAGGCAAGGAGAACTTATTGAAGGCATTGAGATGTAAGATCTCTGCAAGTTAATGTGTGATCCCCACAAGTAACAGAAAAGAAGACAAAATTGTCTCTTGTCAAAAGTATTGCCTGAAGTAGCCCTACTACAAATGGCAGAAAAGTAATAATTTCACAGAATAATTGCCAGCACATATTCTTCCCCATATATGTGCTCTGACCTCTTGGGCTCTTTCTCACTCAGTTTTCCAAAGACAGAAGAACTGTCCTCTTTACTATTTCCCAAGCCTCCATGTCCCATTACACCAAAATTTTGGGAAGACAATTTGGCAGCACTTTTGCCAGTTTAGCTTTTGAAAAAAAAAAATGTTTTTCCTGTTTGCCACTTTGGAAAGGGGTATTTATCTGAAAGAATAGAGCAGGGATGGTACTTTGTGAAATGGCTGCTCACATGGCTGCCATATAAACAGTTCCTTCCTCTGTTTATGGACCTGCCCCAGTCCCAGGGCTGTGGCCAGATTTGGACATGCCTTGACAGGTCTGTGCTTTAGTGCTGCTCAGCATTATGTAAGTCTCACTCCTCCCAAAACAAAGGAGAGCAAGCTCATTTCCCATAGTCCCAGACCCTCGTGGGAGGAGGATAAAGATCTGGTCTGAAACACAAACCCTGACACAGAGCCTGATGTGCTGCCCTCACAAACTCAGCCCTCTCTTATCACCACACGTGGCTAAACAAAAGCTGGATGCTTCTGACTGAAAGCAAAACCAGGTTTTCAACTCCTTTCCCCATCAATACTGAATCCAATATCTAAATTTAGATTTGAAAAAAGCTTCTCAAAGAGAACTAATGAAAATTATATGACTTTTCAAACAATCTATTAATTTTCTCTCTTTGTATTAAGAGGCTGTTTCAAAAATGGTTATGGCTGAATTCCAAAACCCTGCACTAGAAGATATGCGAGGAGAGCACAAAACATCTTCTATAAAAAGATTTTTCAACTGGGAAGGTAAATATGTCCATTTACCAAGCAGGCTGAGCCTGCAGATGCAAGAGGCCTTGCTAAAATAATTGAAAATGTAAGCTGCATGTCAGAGCTGGGAGCAGAGCTCTGCACACACGCTCTGTCTGCAGTGATCCCAGCCGTGGAACTGTGCCCACCCCAGCAATAACCGGAGTCAGAGGAGGGATCCATGCAGACAGGGCTGCTCCACAGTCTGGCTCCTGCACCCTGTGCTGGATATTCATCCTGATCTCAGCAGGAAAGCATGTGTTTGCAGAGCTGGCTTGGGCTGCACAAAGTTAAACTCTTCATTAAATTTTCTACTTGGCAGTAGTCAGCAACAACTTTCGAGCATGCTAAAAAAGTTTATTTTTGAGCTCCAGATTTATACAGTGGAGTGCAGCACATGTTTTCTGAATCAATGTTTTTCCCCTCCTTCCCTGTGGAGATCAGGGCTGCAATTTTTCCAGAGATGTTTAAGATTAGGAGTCTAGCCCCCCTTTTCAGAAATTCCAAATTTTAACTGGCTATGATCCCTGCAGTGTAACCATTCTACTACTGGCACTGTTTTTAATCATAATTTTTGGTTTTGATGAGTTCATGATCGAGTGAGAGGCACTACTTGAGAAAGGAAGGTACAAGCAAAGATTTGAGGTTAAAGATGCTTGAATGCAGGCTGCTATAAATAATTAATTTTAACCTTTTTTTTTCCCAATCATGCAAATTTGATCTTATTTGGAAATAACCAGAACTTTTACAACGACTTTTCCTACCTTCAAAGCAGCTCTTTTCCAAACACCTGAAACCCCCAAATTTTTAAACTACCATTAAATATCAAGTTCACAAAAAATCCTCTACTAAGTGAGTAGTTACCTTACTAACTGGATTAATTGCTAAAAGCATAAGCTAGCTCTTAGCAACATATAAACCCCATGGAATGCATAGCTTTATAAAATACAGATTGAACTTTTGAAAGCTCAGATTTAACTAGCTATTGGCTGACTGTAACACACTGGTTATCAATAAATTCAACTTGTGTCACAAAATTGATGGTATACATGTACAAGTTAACACAAAATCTGGCAATAGTGTATTTTAAAAAACACTGCCATGCAATTTTTAAACAAGCTGAATTAAAATTAAATCTCGGAAAACCTGTCAGCACCTATAAACATAGACAAATTGACCTCTCCACCACCCCCTGCACTCATTCTTGCCAAAAGAAAATTACACACAAAAGATGAAATCACTCTCAAACCTATCTGCCAAGCCCACAAGGGGAATTCAGATCACATTTTCTATCTATAAAACGTCCGTTTTAGCCACTAAAGCAGGAGCTACAAATATAGAACATTTAATGCCAGTGTCAACTGTTAAAATCAACTCCATAATTTAAAACCTCTGTCCCTCCTCTGCTCAGTTACATATTGCAACCAAATCCACTTTCAGCTGAAATCCTGTGCATCAGTGACTCCCTTTTTCAGGGCACAGAGACTTCCTACTGAAGAAACAGGGAGGACCATTGCTGGAGGAGAATGAAGCACCTACAGCAAGCTGCAGATTTAATTCTCCACTAATTCTGCAAGACAAAAGTGTTGTCTTAAAGCACAACAGGTTATGTTTGCAGTTCAATCAATGCTGACATGACAAAATATATTGACAAGGTTGTCAAGAGAGCACTTTCCCCAGCTGTGCCCTGCTGGGTTACCTAACAGTGACACCGTGTGAAGAGCTGCATGTCACAGACATCTTGGGATTTTTCCTCCTGAGAAGCTGAGAGGCCTCAGGAACAAAATGTAAACAATGGTTATCTGCTGCTTTGGGATGCAACAGGTGAATCTGTGATTGGTCTCATGTGGTTGTTTCTAATTAATGGCCAATCACAGCCCAGCTGGCTCAGACTCTCTGTCTGAGACACAAACTTTTGTTATTCATTCTTTCCTATTCTATTCTTAGCTAGCCTTCTGATGAAATCCTGTCTTCTATTCTTTTAGTATAGTTTTAATATAATAGGTATCATAAAATAATAAATCAAGCCTTCTGAAACACTGAGTCAGATCCTCGTCTCTTCCCTCATCCTCAGACCCCTGTGAACACGGTCACAGCTGTGCCCTGCTGGGTTACCTAACAGTGACACTGTGTGAAGAGCTGTAACCTTTACAACCTTGGGGCTGAATGCTTCTCTGCCAAGCACAACGGGAGCAGCACCAATATTCCAGGGCACAGGGAGAGTTATCCCTGCTGCTTGTGCAGTGCTGGGCTCTCTCTGGAATCTCCTCCGTCTCCCCCCTTTCCCATCACCAGTGGGATGTGCAATCCTGCACCTGAAGGCTGAAATCTCACATTCACTGTGCTCCAGCCCCTCAGGGTGAGCTTATGGCTAACCTGGGTAAGGGAAAGCTCCCTTCTCATAGGAAAATTACTTGATGCAATTCTCAGATGTTACTGATGCACTGAGAAATAGCTGAAGAGCGAGACCCCGAGAAGACACTTCATCACCCTCCCAAGCACCATGGAAAGAACAATTTACTGGTTTCTTGAGCAGTGCTGATACATTTCCTCCTCAGAATAAAGCAAATCAGAGGCCCAGCAGCATCTTTTCAATCAGGGCATCCTTTAAGTTGCATTAAAACAGTATAAAAGCAAAAGTTCAGATATAAATTATTAACCACATTAAATCAGTTCAATGGCAGAAATTTGTTTATGGTTACTTAATAGGTGCAAATAGGGGACATTACCAAGCTGCCGAGAGCCTTCCAACTGAAGCAACAAATTACAAATTTTCAAGCCCCCTCCACATTATTTCAGCTGCACATATTTTAAAATTTTTAACTTGGTGGAGTTATAATTCCAGAGAAATCATTATTTCAAAAAAGAGAAAATTAAGTACAATTAAATTTCTACTGAATTAAGTAGAACTGTAACAGCAAGTTGTGGGAAAGGACAGCAATAGGGTTTACATAGCAAAATTTTCTCTTTTTCAAACAATGCAACACTTGTGTAGCTACAATGGAATGCTACTCCCACTAGATCTCAACTGCACTTTGCAAACTAGCACATGTAGATAGACAAAATAGGAAGTGTTCTTGGATGGAAAGTGCAGCTTTTCAGTTGAATAAACTGTGGCTGTTCATAAAACTAAACTTCGATGTAAAAAGGTTTATATAGTAAAAACACATGCAGCTGAACTCACTGTGCTCAAACTTCAATTTTACACACGCAAAAAAGGGAAAATCAAGTAAATTAGGACATTTTTATGAAAAGAGAAGTATTAGTGGTACTTACAAGGACTAGCATTTGGAATTAGCCTAAATATGCCAAAGTGTCAATGACAGTTGAACCAGCCACAGAAAATCTCTTTTGCTTATAAGGAAATATAAGGGGTTCCAGGCATCTAATTTGCAGTGTAAGCTGATTTCAGAGTATTCCACTTTAGAAAAAGTAATCTATTACAAGAAACTACTACATTAACATTTAGTTTTCTCTTTTGTGTCTTTATCACTTCCTAAAAATTAAGTGAAGACACATAAAATGTATTTCAAGAACGAATATGATGAAACTGATGTATGACATGGGATCCTCTGCTACACAAAAAACGCTTGGAAGTTCTTTTATGTGCAAAACATCCTTAAAATGGAAGGAGAACTGCCTGGGAAGCTCACACACCTACAAAGGAATTGCATCACAGGGAGGATACTGGACTTGTTGCCAGTCCAGGCACAACTGGGTGTCCTGGTATTCTCACTGCCACCAGGATTTTACTGGTCTGGGAGCAGAGACCCCAACTAAACCAAGTTCACACCCTCCCTGTTGCTTCAGTTCTCAGCAGATAAGTCAAAAAAGCAAAAGAAACCAATCAAAATTTTGCATGGAGTGTGTTTTTCCCTGAGTAAATCAAGGTAATTGACATTACAGGTAAGATTTAGGCCTTACCAAGGACAGCCAGCACCTCAAAATCAAAAGAGATAATTATCTAGCAAAAACAATGTATTGAATACCAAACAAGAAAAGAGCAACAAAATGGAAAATGGAAAGTCCTTCAAAATATGTGACACCATTATCTTAAAACCTTCTTTGCTGTGTGGGAGTTGAACTTTGAGGAACACCCTGGGGTTCACAGCTCGTGCAGCTTTTGCTGCCCTGCACTGTTCCTGAGAACCAGGAATGTTTTATTGGCAATGCCTTGGCCTGAGATGATCCATCTGCACACTCTGCTGCCACACAGCTCTTCCAGGAGCTGCCAGCACTGCCCAACCCTTCAGACCAGGTGGGTTTTCCTATGCAGTACGTCTCCTTTTTACCAATAATTCCTCAACGTTTATATTAAAAAGCACACACCATGCACCAAGCAGACAGATTGCAATTAAGCTAGTGGCTACAGATAAGGGTAATAAGCAATTAATGATAGAAAGTATCCAGGCACCAGGTTTCATGTTTTCCCCCAAAATAAGAAGGGGATGTGTTAAAAACAAAACACATAAACTATTAGTGAAATACATATTATTACTGCCCATTTATCTCTTTATGAGTAACTGTTTGAGGAGATACAAATACCACAATATTTAGGCACATTTTCTTCCTTGGCACAGGTGGCTGCTGGAAAATAATCAAGTCATGAAATGCTCCAAGTTCTGCTTTCTGGTGGTTTAATCCTTTAATTTTTCCCTTACTCTTTATATAGGCTTTAGAAACAAATTAATCCAACAATTTTGAACTAACACACGTCTATGAAGCTGGCTCAAGTAAACCTCTCCAATGATCCCGATGAAAGTAATTGTTGAATTTCTCATCATCTTTAAAACGCATTTTTCTCTGAAAAGATGCAGCTCCCTAATTAAAGGCATGAAGGCAGTTCTTAGAAACTCTGATTTTTGTTGGTATACACATAGGCAAACCCAGCAGGAGCCCCTAAGCCTGGCAATCTATCTCCTCCTTTTAAAGCAATTTTGGGATGAGGACAAACAGTGGGAAAGGCAGATGGCCAAAGTGTAGCTATCAGCAAAGGCAGGGCTGAGCAGAGGCACACACCTCACCAGAGACACACCAAGCCATCAGAACCTTGAACCTTGGCACAAATAGATGTGACCTAAACACTCCATGATCACAGGTGGGACAGTGCTGTTTGGGAAGCTCACAGCAGCTTCTGAGCAGGGAGGTGTGGAGTTGAGGCCCAAGTGTGGAACCATTGCATGGAAAATGAGCTGTAAGCTTCCTCCACATTGTTCAAGCTTCCTCCACATTGTTCAAGCTTCCTTCAGCTGCCAAATCCAACTGAAAGTTTTACAAGGAGATACTTTCCAATGTTGTCACTATCAGAGACCAACTTCCTTATTGCTTAAATAGGGTGATGATGAGCAGGCCACAAAATCTGAGAAAGGATTAGATGGGCCAGTCTTGGGTGACTAGTCACAAAATTTCCTTTAATTCATTGCCAAAACCAAGAGAATCTGAGGACCAATGCAGCCAGGAATATCACAAGAAATGCACTTTTCCAGAAGGAAAATAGACCTACTACTTCTCATTAAAAATGAACGTACACAAAAAAATAAAAAAGTATTGCAGCAATATTTTCTAAAAGAGCACCTAAAACTGCACACCCATTTGCTTTAAATGATTTCATCTCTTTGGTCCTCTGGGACTTCCAGACATATTGACAAACTAAACTGGTCTAACTACTCTGGCATCTTGGCATGTAATCATTTAAAACAGAGACACTTCCTAACTTGTGCAAAATTGAAACATTTGTTTGAGAATAATTAGTGCCTTAGCCCAACAACGCTTGGCAGATTTTTCTCATTAGTTGAGAAAAATGATTGAGGCAGGCAGACAAGCAAGCAGACTTTGTCAGGCATTCTGTGAAAATAATTTGGACCACACACTTGGCTGCAGAGCCAGATAATGTATGTCATTCTTTGCTATCTTAACAGGTAGGATTAAAAAAAAACACAACAAGAAACAACCATCTGGCACATGAAAACTGAATTGAGAGCACTTTTCACATCTTTAGCACAGCCCTTCCGTGTTCTCTGTGCAAGCCACAATGATCAAGTCATCCAGTGTTAGGCCCCCACTTATATTCTTTTCTATTCCCTCAATTTCCTATTGTACAGTCAGAACCAGAGCTGAAAATATTCATTGTGAGTCACAGGCTGTGCAGGTCCCAGAACAATATTTGCAGAGTATTCATGCTGGGATAGCCAACTGTGCTTGCCTTCTCCAGGGATGTTTTAACGTGCAGAGCATGTTCAAGGCAAACTGGGATCAAGGAAATATCAAATCACAACATGTTTTAGTAGGCTGTACAACTTCCAGACATGTTTCCTCTCTGAGGTCCTTCCAGAGATCAGACTACTACAAACAAAGACAAAGCTCAGGGTGCCAGGTAACTTAACTGTACCAAACCAAATTTCATTCTATACATGTGTAACTATTTGCTATTTCAAGTTAAACATTCATATATCAATGCAACTAAATTAGGCACAGGATAGATAAAAGTTTTTGTCCTCCAGATATATCAAGAACTTCTGAAGTGTATTTTATACTATTTCAGTGAGAAAGCAAATTTCAGGCTTTAACATGAAATCAGCTGGTCAAACCATCAGATGTAAACTGATATAGTACAATTTATAAATGTCAAATTATGAAATACTTACATTTGCTAGCAACATTTACATATTTCCCATGTCTGCCTGCAGCCTTTAAGTAGCCATTTGGCCTATTATGCTTAGATAACCACCTGGAACTCCTCCCTGGGAAAGTTCCCAAGTCTAGACACTAAAAATCACATATGTTTCCAATTATGAGAAACTATTACTATAAGGCCAACATAAATCTCCTACATCAACAATCAGTTGCCAATTATATCACATTCCACAATATGCCTTCTTACTATAACTAATTTATGGAATGCTTAGCCTAGAAAAATCAATAAAATTAGAGAAAAGGCGAAGTAAAAATATCAGACCTTGACATCAGGGTGAACATTTGAACCCAAAAGTTAGTTTTGTATGGAAGAAAAGCTGCAATGAGCTGGATCAACAGAACTATAAATTGTACAATATAAAAAGGTTCATTGTGCAAGCAGTGTTGGCTGTTACCCACAGTATCCACCATACTCAATCCTGCATCATGCAACAAGAGTCTTTAAAACACATTTAACAAAAGATTGGTGGGTTTTTGTCTTGCTGTGTTACACATCCACTACACAAGAGGCCAGAATTGCAGTAAGGCTTTTTTGAGCAGTGTAACAAAATCCAGTGAGATCTGTTCTGCTTCCTGTCAATCACTTTGAAATACTTTTACCATGGTTGTAAACAGCAACTGCCAAAAATCAGCTGAGTTTTAGGAAGCTCTAGAAAACAAAGATGATTCAAAATGAGATTAGTGGGAAACAGCCTTTACCAAAAGCAAGCTGCTTACAGGAAGAATGACATTTTATACATCATATATATACATATAGAGAGGGAGATATCACCCTTTACAGGACTAGTAAAAACACTTGTAATTCACCTAAAGTATTAGAGCATTTTCCCTTTGTGTTTCTCACTGAGTGGATTGAATCATCTGCTTTCTATAACCAAGCAGTATCACCTTAATGTTTATGGATGTCACTATATTAATTTAAGCACTATTTAATTCCTAATGAAAAATTGTGATTTTTTTCAGTACAAACAGTGTAGTTTCATTTTTAAATTGTGAATTTGTTCTGAAAATGATAATTTCCCTCTGTTTACCAATGGGGAAGGGCATCCAGAAATAAAAGGATTGGAGTCTTTGTTTCCAGGACTAAGGATTCCTGAAGATTTCCAGGCAAGTCAATCAGCCTTTTCAGATTATATGTAATCAAATATATTAGTTTGTTTTGTTGGCAGTATCTTATATAGAAAACATAAAATGCAAGGAACAAAAAACTTTGCTCTTTTTCTACTTGTCCTTGTTTTGTTCTCTCTAGCATGCAAAGTTGATCAAGGTTTTTTGTAGTCTATCAATTTTGAAAGGACAATCTCAGGTCCTGCCCAGATTTTGTCATGACAACGTTAATTTCAGCACAAAGTCCAACTTAGATTTGGTCTAAACAGGAACCAGAGTGTCCCTCCTTTGCTATATTCAGACTATTTTAGTCCAGACTTCTGTAATATATTCTACTGGAATGTTCCCTTTTGCACAAATAACCAATATGCAGTAATGGAAAAAGAGGTCTAACTACAGAAAGCATGGAGGACAATCTTTTCACATCTAAATCAGACTAATCCCTTGTTCCTCTAGACCCCTGCTGCTGGAATACCCCAGCATCTCCTGTTGTCAGCACCTACATAAAAATAAGAGAAGAAGGAGAGCAAAACTCTACAAAGCTGTCTTCTGAAATTACCAGAGAAAAGTTTTGTATGTGATTGCACTCATTTAAGTTCAACAAATTGCTGGCATTCTGATGACTGCAGAACATTCTAGGGAAAATTGCACTTGTCAAATTGCTAAAAGTATTTCTGTTCCTAAATGCCATAAATTACAATGAAAGTTGGTCAGAATCTTAATTTCAGCAACAGTTCAGAATCAGAAATACTCTGATAGAGGGAAAATATACAACATTAAGGCTGCAGTTTGTCTACTTCACACTCATTAGAAGTTGTTCCTTGGAACATAGGAGTCACCTCAGTAATGTTTCACTAGGAATTATCTGGCATGAGACTTAAATTTATAATAACCCAAGGAATATTTTCTTCCTTTATAGGATTTTCCACAAGTTAATATCTTCAGCAAAGCAATAGTGCAAGAAAAGGGAATTTTGGTACAGGAATTTCAAGGTTAGTCTCTTTTTCTCAGTATTTGAGGTCTATAAATCTTCAAAGCATGGAGATGCCAGCACACACCTCTCATTTGAGAGGTCCATCAGTAGTAAAATATGGAGAGTAGTTACCACCTTTCACACCTTAGAAGTGATCTACATCCCAAAGAATTGTGAGCAGCTCAGTGTTGATGAGACTACAATAGCAAAGCACTTTGGTACATTGTGCTACCATTACCTTAGGAACGGTGCACATTCAATTTTGTCCTTCATTCTTCCTCTTGAAATGGAATTATCCTCTAGGTTAATGTATCTGCTTGTATAAACTGCTCATTCAAGGTTTAGCAAAGGAAAAAAAAAAACTTAGATGCAAATGAATTGTTTTAAAGAAATTAAAATTTCCCCCAAACAAAGGATGGTTTTAAACCCCACAATTTCTTAGTATTATTGTTAGATTAAACCCAATATAATTACAAACCAAACAATTATCAGAATGCTAATTTCATGGTCAGCACACTAATTCATCTCTTTTCTCATTTCCTAATTATTCACCTTATAACACCAAGTTACATTACTGCTTACCTTCAAGCAATTCCTGAAAACAACATTGTTTGAGGCAGAGGAACTCTGAGGTGTTTTTAATGATATCTTCAAAGAGTAAAAACTTGGCACAGTACTGAAAAAGAAAATTCATGCTTAACCTGAAAAAAAAAACTTGGATTAAGATTAATCATTCAAAAGCAAAACATACTTGCTTTTTATGTTTTAAGAACTTCATATACTGGATAGTTTTTGCATTAATGGCCTCACTTCTGTCAACAATTTAAAACTTTATATATTTTAATTCACTCCAACTGACCTTTTCCAGACATGTTCTAAAGGAAATCCCCTAAACATCCAAGGAAGTCCCTCTTTTCTGACAAGTGGCCTAGTATTTCAGAATTGTTTTTTTTTCCTATACGTGTATAGGGCTTAATATCAATACAAAACCACTAATGGCTAAATCCCATTGACTTTTGGTTACGTACAGACTTCCCACCTACCAGGATTACTTCTGAAATTAAACAGATATCAAAAAATACAGATCAATAGGTGCATTTTCAAGAGTACATAATGGTTTAGACCATGTTTCATACATTCCTGTGGAAACTACATACCTCACCTGGTTAGACCCTTCTGAAAATCCTAGAAGGTGCCTGTAAGTGGGAATTTTAATCCTGATCCTTCCTATCCATGAGTGCTTGACTTCACATGCATTACTCTTTGAGCACCATTACTCATTTTTTATCATTTAAATTTTAAAGTCTGCAGTAGAGATATCT
The DNA here is from genome assembly GCF_051311805.1 of Agelaius phoeniceus. Classification (NCBI taxonomy): domain Eukaryota; kingdom Metazoa; phylum Chordata; class Aves; order Passeriformes; family Icteridae; genus Agelaius; species Agelaius phoeniceus. The sequence continues at coordinate 8,909,459 of NC_135277.1, forward strand.
GCATATACTATATTACAGCTGTACTGGCTAGATGCAGTTGATTATTTTGGAATTAGGTTATGACATAAAAATAAAGCAGCAAAATCTCAAAAACTTTCATTGACTTGACAGAAAGAACTGCAGTTGGGAGACTGTGAGAAGGTGGTTGTTTTGATTTTCCAAACCCACAGAAATGCAATATTTAGTAGCAGCATGTGACAACTGCATTGGCAGCAATTCCAGAAACCACAGACGTGCCCATGCCCCACCCACTGTGCCAAACAAGACACTCAGCACTCCAACACCAGGTGGGGAAAAAGGACATCAGGACAGGGAGAAATGAGGATTGATCCTCTGCCCACTGCAGGCAGCGAGGATTTTATCACTGCATTGCAAGCAGTAGAACCATTAATTGGCTTACCTGCAAGAGAGAGCATGAGAGCTCTTAAAAAGAAAGGTAGGATAAAATAAAAAGCAGCACTGATGTGTCAGTAACCATAATATAATCAGGGATAATTTGTGACCTAATTGAGAAACAGAGGCAGGGAGATAAATTTCCCCAGTGCTGTGTGAAACATTAGATGCACACCCTAATAAAGATGATGAGATTTGTGTCTCTAATTTGGCCTGAAGTGCACAAAATGTCCTATCCACAAATATTTCTCCAAGTGCATTTTTCAAGTTTCAGCAAAGGAAGGAGTGCAGATTATGTGGCTTGGAATGAAATGAGCCATCCATCAATAAATACAGCAGCAGTAATAAGGAATGAAATTAGTTGGGATAGTCCATAACCAGCAAATAAAAAAAGAGAAAAAGGCAGAAGAGGTGATGCTGAGGATACCCAGTTAACATGAGGCAAAATGAATGATAAATAGGGAGAGGCACAGACTGTGAAAAAGGAAAGTGTCATTCACCAGTAGTGACACACTAACACGCTTTGCCAGGATGGATGGACTCAGGGATCAGAGGAGGCACAAGGAGCAGCTGCATGGGTATGTTACTGACAGACAGACAGACCTGAGAGAGACCAAATGCTTGTTACATCCCAGTGTGAATGGGGGAGACAGGTGACTGATTCCTAAAACAGGGCTATGGTCTACTAAGAGATGAAACTGAAACGCTGTAGAACTTTGGCTCATATAGCTGCAGATGCTGTTTTAATCTAAGAAATAATACAACATCCCAAGTTCTCAATGAGAAGGAAATTACTTTCCAAGCTTTTCAGAAATTAAGCTGGGGAAGCAAGCAGGTATTGACATTTCTGGTTAGACACAGATCCCTCAAGACGAGAGTGGCAGTGAAACAGGGAGAAGCTCATTTTTCCTAGAGCTAAATCCTGACTGAAGAAAAACACATCACATTTACTTCAGAGACCTTCCTTCACTAAGCAAGGAAAACAAACAAAATCCTACTTTTTGCAAGAAAGCAAAATTCTAATAAAAAGCATTAAGTCAAACTCTTCTAGTTTTTCAGACTCTCAAGTAAACTTCCACACCCTGGCTACTAAAACTCACCTGAGGCAATCCTGTACCTCTTCTGCAATGCTCAGCAAGCCAGTGGAACACTTAATGAAAGACAGGATGTATTTGTAGGGCACTGTAAAGAACATTGAAAAAGGAAAAAGGTAAAATCACAGAGAAAAATTGGATTTTGCTAAGTTTAACTTTGATATCAAACCAGAAACTAACTTTTTAATCACCAATGAGAAGTACAAAGCTGACAACAGCAAGCAAATTATTTTTACAGCATAGTGTTCCTTACAGTGCCCTTTTCAATTGTTTTCATTGCAGTGGGCAAAATCCCACAGGCTCCAATGGAGGACAGGTTCACCTCTCAGGTTTACTATAAATAGGAAAAAAAAAAAATCCCCTGTTACAAAGACCCAATAGTCAGAGAAAGAAGACAAAGAGCAGGAGCACAAACAGATAAACCAAGCTGAAAAAGCTCCCAGAAGAACACAGCAGGTTTCACCTCTCCACTTCCAGACAATGTCTAAGTCATCCTACCTTCCACCTCAGGAACCTGCCACTTCCACTAGAGCACACAGAATTGAGGACATGCTCTGTGTTATTCACAGTACTCAGATGAGGAGGCTCCTGGGAGGAGACAAGCACAGCACGCTCTGAGAGATCCCTCAGAGCCCTGGGTGCTGGCTGGAGGATATCCCTGCACACAACACTCAGCACATCAGCTAAATTGGGTGGAAAAGCAAATGGCACTCAGCAAAGGACCCCTCTCAGATGTGCTGTGTCAGGAGAAGGCTCAGATGTGAGCTCATGCAGCTCTGAGGCAGGACTGCAAACATCTGTCAGGCACAACAGGCTCCACTCAGTGCTGGGAGGCAGTTCCTTTAAATTATTCCAACAGCAAAAAATAATTTCCAGACCAGCTTTGACTTTCTAGGAGAATTCCCCAAGGGTGGAGAAGCCACCACATGATATTTCATGGAATTAGATCAGCAATTTGCCAGTCCTTGTGTGGCAATTGGTATGGAGGGGTGTGGAAAGAGCAAACACTTCAGTATGTGGACAATACCTCAAACAGCTAGAAATACATGAAACCAGCTTTTGTTTAGCTCTATTCTTACACCAGGACGAGTCTTGGCCTGTATTTAGTTGAGTACAAGATGATTTACAGATTTTTTTTTTTCCTTCTAAACTTGTATGGGACAGGGAGTCTGAACTGGAGATAGAGCACACATTAAAGCAGAACCCTTTAGGTAGGATGCACCATTATTCCCAAGAATTTGTGAACATTTTGAAGCTCAGGATGTGCTTGGTAAGAATTCTCGACATCTGGTCATGTGCGAGTCCAACATCACTGAGGTCTGCGCCCCTGGGATTTCACAAAGCAGCTGCAGAATATTGCCTGGCTGCCCTCCAGCTCCTGGGACCCTGAGGATTGTGTCTGGCAGGACAGAGCAGGCCATGTGTCTTCCCAAAAACCTGCTGCAATGATGAGAAATCACTCACAAGGTAACAGCGCAGGAGAAGCAGGGGCAGGACCACATGAAGACATTCATCAGTGTAAGGAATGAGCTCCAGGGTCAGTACAGACAAAATAGCAGCCAGATCAGAGCAGGAAGAGAGTGATCTCAGCTGGTATCATGAACTGGGGAACAGCTCTCAGGGGGTTGTAATCACTGAGGATGGGTGAACAGCTTTTGATATCAGCCATTACACACATCCCTCCAGATGAAGAGCTCCTCATCTCACATGTTCCTGTTTCAGGGATGCATGAGAATAAACTGTGGCAAGCATTATAACAATCCATCTCGCTTCTGAGCACACTTGAAAGGCCAGGAAAGCTAAAATTAAAAATAAATAATATAAAAAAGCCATTCTTACTTTAAACTTTACCTGCCAAACCTTTGTCAAAACCTAATATATACCCCAACATCTGTTTAATCTTCGGCATTAAAAATGCTTCTGCAATTTTAATTACTAACATTTGAAAAATCAGTGACAAGGAACCAGACAGTTTAATTTATCCATGAATGCAAGTAGTGGGCAGCAACATGAAGGAATTTATCTCAAGCTTAATCCTAGGGGAAATATTTATATGAAGAAGAAAATCATAAATCTTAAATTACTGATATTTACTAGTGAGGCAAATCAATTTAAAAACGGTTAAAGAAATGCTGAAAAACATCTTGACTACCATGAAGAATTCAAAGCAGTTTTTTCAAAGATAAGCTCAACTATAAATTTCAATTTTAAAAAATCGGCTGAAAAACTACACTAGAAAAATCCATAAAAGATAAACTGCTTTGTGAGCTGTGATGTGAAACTAAAGCATGAATCCTGGCTTCATCTAAGGGGGAAGCTCAGAAAATTGATGCCCAGGTGACCCAGACTGCCCCAGCAGGGACACAAGCCCCCACTCACCTGTTGAAGGCAGCACTGCCAGGAGAGACAAAATCCTTGGGCACCAAGGCCCCCACACCCTCATGGGGCCAATCTGACACAGATATGGGATTTTTGAAAACAGAGGCAAGAGTGTTCGCTGTAAGGACCAGCAGATGAATATAAAATTAGGAATTAAGCTGATAGTGCCCTCTCACATTTGTTTTAAAAATCACTGAGTGACCCACTGCAAGAGCAGGTTTGCATACTTAGCTCATTTAATTTCATGTTTCCATGTCTGTTCTTTTATCACTGTTGCTAATTACGTCCTTGAGCATATTCCTGCCAGCAGAATGTTTCTGCTCATCTCCTTTTGGCCAGGGACTAATGCAGCAAATTCCACTGCTTTTCTTGGGGATTCCTCCATTGCCCAAAGGGTCCTTCTGTCTCATCCTGGACAGATTTCCTCCAGACCTTGGGACAAAAAGGCAAAGTGGGATAGTGAGAAAACAGGACCACTTGCAACAGAAGCAGGAGAAAACTTATTGACATGATGATCTCACTACATTCAGGGGAAAAATGTTCTTAAAAAACCAGGAAAACAACTTCTGCTTAAATGAGCCTTGGCAAAAGCCTTACATGAGAGATGTTTGGAAGTACAGACCCTCTGAAAGGTGAGCACTGCACTCACCACTGTCTATTGATTTCTTGCTAGAGCCTCAGCTCTGCAGAAACCAACATTTCCTTAAAATACCAATGCTGAAAAATAGATCCTTTTGTGGAGGATTTGGGCTTGGTCAAACCCTGAAACACCTGGCTGGCTCAAACACTGAATGTTTATTGTTTGGAGGTTTTGCCAATGAGATGCAATGCAAGCATTTTCTCAGCATATCTAATATTTCAGAAATAAAACCATATTTAACATCTCAACCTATTTACAAAATTAATGAATTAAATGTATTAAATATGTTTGGAAATTCTCTATGGTTTATTTCCTAGACTCTATGTGAACAACCTCATTGTAAAATATTGCATATAACAGGTTAAAAGTGGCTGAAAAATCGGTCAAACATGTTCAAGCACAGAATAACATCAAACTTAATTTACCTTCTATGCAAATAAATAAAAAGGAAAAGACACCTGAACAATATCCCTGAACATTGTGATCTGTTGCACAAATGAGAGGGCAATAAAATCAGACCTACATTCATTAATTAATTAATAATAATGGGCAGGAGCTGGCCCATCAGGATTCGCCTTAGAAAAATCCACATCAGCCTAAACCAGACCATTCTTGGTTCCTTCTCCTGTGCTGAGGTGTGAGCTCTGGGACCCAGCCCTGCAGACACAGGGACCTGCAGCAGCAGCAGCAGCACCCTCCTGCCACCCTCCATGGCTGACAAAACCTCCTGAAGGACAAGATTCCAACAATAATTAGGAATTTCCAGGCATGTGTTCAAAAGCTTCCATGCTGGTGGTGTTGATTTGTGATTTTAATGCCTGAGAGTTATTGCAAATCATTGCATTTCTGACTTGTGCTTATTTATGGCCAGCTCCAAATCAATGAAAATCTTAGAGAGTTACAGTCTGCTGTCTGAAAGAGTAGGAATAAAGTGCATTTTATGGTGTATTAATTACTATGATCCAGTGGTTAATCTCTTACAACACAATCACAAGTGTAGCCATTGCTTTCCAGTATACTTGTCAAAGAAACAAAGTGTTAATAATAGGCTTTTTCACTATTGCCTCTGGTTTAAACCATTGCTGCAAGGCAGCAGGAAGCTTTAATTTTTTTTCTTTTCACAAATTATAAAATCTGCAAATTATTAGAGTGCAAATTAACAAGTTTCTACTGTGTCTAGTTTATGTATATTTAAATCCTACTTTATTGGCTCCTAATTAAGTACATGTAAGGAACCTCAGTTTGAAATACCACCACACTCTCCTAATCCCTTCATCATTTTCTCTACACAGTCCCTTTCTGATTTCCCATTTCAAATTGTTTTCTTTGTAAGCATTTTAAAACTAGCTTTTACTATTTCCACTTTCTAATTGCAAGCACTCTAAGATATTATTTTATCCTAATAGAGCCTCCTTCTTTGCATGTGCTGTTTCTAAACAGAAGAGAACTAAGGTGAAAGGCATAAAGATCTTATGATACACCATTAAAGAAACTTGCATCAGAAGCAGAAAAAGAGGTCAGATGAGAAGGGAGCTGATGGACTCTCTTTGGACAAGGAAATGAGTTTCTTAAGTATAAAAATGATTTTAAAAATAGTGATAAACTGTATGTACAATTTAGTTCAAACTCAACAGATACCTTTGGCTGGAGAAAAACAATGAAGTGAAAGGCTCAGAAATGTCACAGTCATTATTTCTGAAGCACCTGCATTCTTTCAGGCTAGACTGACAGATGTTGGCCTTCCTGCACTCTGCCCTGATTGCCCAGGCACTCCAAGGGCAGCTCTAAGCAGGGCTATGGTCTGTGCCAGGATGCACATCCTGCTATTTCTCCTCTTACTGATGATTTACTTGGCATGGCAACACTTAAATTACCAGGCCAGAGGGAGAACCAGGGCATGGACACACATCACTCCCTTATTCCAGTTGTAACTGTCCCTGCAGATCTTCTAGGAGCTGCTCACAGACCTCCCCTCCTAAATAAATAACATCATTTTGCCAATCCATTTGCTTTGTCAAAAATGGAGCTCCTCCAGCAGCTACAAAAGGGCTTTAATGTCCAGGCTGGGGAAAGGAGTAGCAGGAAACAATAATATTTTCACTCAGCTGAGCTGCAGCTGCAGGAGGATGTTTGAGGGTGTTCAAGGATGCTCACCTGCGGCTTTGGTACCAGTGCAGAAATCAGCATTAAGGCAGTGTGCTGAAATACACTCTCCATTTGCAGGCCTTGTCCTTATGGATGCACACTTTTATCTTCTGAAATAACAGCTAAGTTTGGCAAATCCGTAGGTCACAACTCTTCTTTTCTTACATTTCATGGAACTCTTTGTTAAGCTGGAGAAGATAAGTCATTTCATGAATAAAAGCATTCTTCTATTCCTAAATTATCTATAAACAGACTGATTTTTATAAACTCATGGATTATTCATGCATAAAAATCCTGTATTCAAATATATTACTGCCTACAGTCTGTTTGTTTACTACATGCTGCTCTTACAGCTTCAACTATTTATGTCATACTCGATTGTAAATCACATGGTATTGTTTCTGATCCAGAGCTGGATGAATGAAAATGTTATAAGGGAGAAGAAAAATAAGGGACTTTAAAATGAAGATGAAGCAGTTTTGAAAGCCACCTTCCAGAGAAACCATACACTTAGAGTCTGATATGTGTAAATATACCTCAAGAGAAAGACTAAGGTGGGGCAAAAAATCCTCAATCATTCAGGCAGCATAATATTCAAATTTTTGCAGTATTCATGTAAGTCCAGCTATTTTGCTTCTGTATCACAGGGAGCACATATGCTGGAGGAAATACAGTAAAACCCAGGTCCCTGGAGCTCAAATTTAAATCCTTTACACACAGCAAAAGTAAAATGGAGACTGAAATGGGGGAGCTGCAATCTGTTCTTGGTTTGCAGAAGCTTCTGTTCAATTCATTTACTGAACAGCAAATCTTCTGCACTACAGCATTAATGAGAATAGATACAAAAAGCTTTCAAACTTAAACAAAGAAATGGCTGCTACTTTAGGGTATTTTCAAGCATTTCCCAGAGATTAACGTATGAGGCAGATGCTCGAATACCAGCACACAATACTTTAATTTAGTTCAGCATCTCTGCAGGCAGTGGCTTCTCCATTACTGCTGGTTCCCAGAACACAAGAGAATGTTATTGCAGGGCACTTTTAAATTAAAATCCCCAAATAAGCTGTTAGACTTTACACACATCAATCTTTTGTAAATACAATAAGGCAGATTTAATTGGTTTTACTTTCATTTTATAACAAATGTTACTATCTATTATATAAGAAAGCTATTTTTAAAAAGACCCATAAAAAGGATTAGAAAGCAATTCTATAAGTGATAAAATAGGGGCAGAGAGTTATTATGGAGGAATGTCAGCAAGTGCCCAGCTAAGGTTGTTTACTCAATGCCAAATAATCATCTTTGGAAGTTGAAATAATAAACTTAAATAGTTTCAAATTAAGTCTTGCAAGAAATGGAGGAGTTATTGAAGCAGTAGAGGAAATTGGAAAAAAAACAACCCACCACATAAAATGAACCCACATAACAAATATTAACATGATGACAATGAATGCTTTAGCCAAAAGAATGAGGATGAATAATGCTGGGCTAATAATGACTGGCCTGATCTGCAAAGCTCAGAATGGAAAGCAGCTTCATGGAAATGGAGGTATTTGAGCACATGGTCTCAGTCTGAACCCCAGTTAAACCTGAAAAAAAATTTTACAAGCTGGTCTTGTGTTGATTTTTTGTGAACAACACTTCAGAGTTGTGGATTTCTAGAGTTAGAAAGGATGGCTGACAATGTGCAAGAGTGAACATGGAGAACATTAAATCTTATTTACAGCTGTGCAATTATTCAAGACTATTTTCCAGTTTTATCCTGTTGCACTGCTAATGCTCAATACAGTATCTCTATTTGTAACAATACCCACACATCCACATATGAAAATACTTCAGTTCAAAGCCCCAAGCACTTCAGCTAAGGAAGAAGGTCTGTACCTCTCAGTGACCTGTCCTTTTCCCCAGAGGACCAAACACACACAGATATATGTATTCAGCTACTAGGCTGCATTTTGGTCAGGAAAGTTTTAACCTTTGCTGTGCAAAACAATTGACAGTGAAGGCAGTTACAATTTCTGAGAACATGAAAAAGAAAGAAGGTATTGATTAAAAAAAAATCCAAACAGTCAACCAAAGAACCCAAAAACCTGTGTTAAAAACAAAACCATATTAAAATTGTCTATATTTATAGATATATTTCTTAATTAACATATTTTTAGCAGAAGGTTTTTAAGCTTTCTGGGAGGACCTCTATTCAGGTCCAGAAAGGGCACGTAAATGACAGGACCTGAAAATCTGAGCTTTTACTTCAGCAAAGAAATTTCCATAAAGTCCTGTTTCACCTAATTATAGACTTCAGACCCAAGGTGGAACAAATTAACATAGCCCTGTAACTTATTGGACAGCTGACCTTCCACTGACCTAGCAGAATAATAGAGTTTCAAGAGTGAAGTTTTCTGCACTCAGATATCCACAAAAATGAGTTCAATTCAGATCGTTTCATTTACCTGTGTCTATTCCATATCTGAAATTATGACATTATTTTTTTTATTGTTCACCTCCTGAGGGGCAACATAACTCTTGCTCTCTGACTTCTGTGTTTCTGGCACGTTCCTCTCCCCATCCAAAGGGTTTCCTCCTCCTCCTCCTGCTTTTTGCAGAGCTCACAGAGATGTCTGTGGACACTCTTCCTCCCTCTTTGGCAGTTCTGCTGGCTCCAGTTTCCAGAGCAGGAAACTCACCTTGCTAATAAATCAAAGAGCGTTGGAAGAGGGGTCTCATCACCTTCCTGCAAGCGGTTAAAATAAAAATGGACTATGGTCATTTCTGTGGTTTCTTTTCCTTGAGCTCTACTCCCCCCCAACCCCCATGCTGGAGATTTTATCATCTCTCTGAGTTATTTTCAGCTTTTAGTGCAACATATTAAATCTTCTCTGCCTGACTTTGTCATGGCATTTGATCCTGCTTTCCCCTCTTATGTGCAGCCCTCATTGGTCTTCTGTGTCATTAAAGTCTCTTCCTGCATTACTCTCTCACAGGGGTCATATCATGGAAGGGAATATCACCTGGAATATCCCTCTTTTTTCTGATTACCAGATGTGGAAGCCTTATGCAATAAAACCCAAGCATCCCCAATGCATGGTGAATTTTCTACCAGCCTTATGGCAGGACTGCATGTTTCAAATGTGAGCTACCAACTCCAAAATGCACTTTGATCACAAGAATCCATAGCAAGCAATGCATTACCTGTGGGTACGTACAGGGTCTAGGACCAAACTCTCCCACAGCTCCAGGAGGAGAACTGGTATTTTGGTCACATTACAGCTGTAGGATGGCAGCATCCAGGACTTGAGGGCATCCAGAAGAGGTTGAACAGCAAAATAGCTTGTAAATAGAGATGTATTCAGGAAAAAATAACTTCAAGCTTTAAAACAGAAAGCAATTTTTTTCTCTCTTTCAAACACCACAAACCAGCAGGTTTCACAAACCTTCATGATCCTGTATAGACAATACAGAGCTGCCTCACTATTTAAGGGCTCCAAATTCCCTCAGAGTTAAGCTTTGCTGCTACAATACCATCAGCTAGTGCAGATATGCCACACAAATTCCTCAGGAAATTAGCAGAGCTTCTTCCAACACAAAGCTCAGTGCTGGAGGATTTCCATGCAGAGCGCTCTGAGCTTTCACTCAGCTGCCCAATGCACTTTCTCATGGCTCTGATGAGGAACTTCATCAGTTCATTCCAGAATCCAGATCCTGTGTTAAAGCATAACCAAAAAAACTCCAGCATATAAAATAAAGTTTACAATAGCACAGTGAAGATTTTCTGCTTGTTTGCTTTTACTGAGCTGAGATCAATATTCTGAAGTTGAAGCACAATGTGCACAAAGCCAAGCCAGGAGAAGAGATGTTCTCAACAATAGAAGGAATGGGCCAATCCTTAATTCTTCTTGGCTCTGCCTTCCAGGAAAGTGAAATGCATCTGTCCAGCCAGGGTTTCAGCCTCTCCATGCTCAGTTTACCCAGGACACTGCTGCCCACACTTGTCTGGCTCCAAACCAAGTACAACTGCACTGCACATGGAGGTCTCGAGGGACACTGGGCTCTCCAGGGGCCAGAGCACAGCACAAAGCTCAGCCCTGGAACTGACCCAGCTGCCTTGGGACTGACTTGTGTCCCCAAAGCCAAGGACACACAAAACAACTTGAAAATGTACCCGTGCCCTTCTTCACACAGTGCCAACTCCCTTCTGCCATGGACCTGTCTCCCTTGTTCCATCCAGGTTCTCTTTGCTTTGGAGATTTAACCAGCCCTTGAACAACATTTCTTTAATTTAGGTGTCTAAAAGAATCATTTAACTTACTTTTCCATCTTCCTAGATTTGCATGGTTTATATTATTTATCTTTTCCACTTGATTAACCAGCTGAAAAATCAATAGCAGTGTATTTTATCATCGTTGCAGAGGAGCCCTCTGTTGTGCTAAGCTGCTATTTTAGGAGCTAGAGCAGTTTGTGAATCTAAGTATTTTGGCAAGCTGCTCTTTTTGCCTTTGCCCTCCCTTTTGCTTTGGACACAACACAGAAATCTTTCTGTGCCTCTGCATGGTGAAAATTGATATAAAACAGCTTTGGTCATTTTTATATACTTTTTTTTTTCCTGCAAAGAAAGTTAATACCATGGAAAAAACTGGTCAGGAGGCTCAAATGTTTATGCAGGTCATGCTGCTTTGGTGTGCCAGCTCTCCAAGAGTCTATAAGGAAGCCAGCCAGACAGGCTCTGAAGCCTGCACCCTGACCCCAGTGACCTTTTCATTTTTCAAAGTTTATCTAGCCCCATCCCAGCACAACTTGCATTGAAACCAATCCCTCTGCTCCTGGATTTTTGGCAGAAGGTGACTTCCTTCATATGGAAAAGTGTTTAATACCAATTTAATGGTCTGTCTAGCCACTGTAAGCCCCCAACCCCCTCTCTGGGTCTCCCACTGGCAAGAAGCTGTGAAATAATATGCTTGAAATAGCCCTAATTCTTCTCCTCAGTGTGATAGTTGTTTTTCTAATAAGCAATTTTTTGAAAAAGCCATAGAGGAGAAACTATTAGCTACAGAGTTGAATGACATTTTTAATAAATTCCTTTGCATATATATAATTTTTTCATTTAAAAAATTTGGTTTTTTCATTATTTCTTCTCTTATACATTTGCACAGTCAGGAAATGGCCCCAGCAGAACCCAAAAGGTTTCCATTCAGGCTTGCTGGAACTGGAATAGCAAATCATATTTATTCAAATCCACTTCTATGCCAAAAAAATAAAACCAAAAAATCTAAGTAACAACTTTATCTTAGTTGTAAAAAGAAAGACCTTGGTGCAATGCCAACAAAAATCCTAACAAAGAGGGAAATCAAAAGGAAATTGGGAGATGCCTAGATGCCTAGTTTTCCTAAAGCAATGGGTTTGTTGCTGCAAGAAACGTCTTGGTTCAAAGGAAGCTGCAATTGTCCTTTGAGATAAGGAAAGGTCTGAAAGTTTACAGCAGGGCTGCTGTGCCAGGGGACAAAGTGCAGTCTCACACCTCCCCCAGGCAGGGTCAGGATGGGGAGAGGAAAACAGCAGAACTGGGAGAGATGCAATGAGCTGGCTTGGGGTGAGCTTCAGCATCCTTTCAGCCAAGGCCTTACACTGGAACAACCCATCCTTCCCACTTGGGGGATGCAGGAACCAAAGCTGTCCTAAGAGTGATTTCACTGGCTTTCTAGCCTTGAAAAAGCAATCCAGCTGTACACCCCTTCAGAGGAGAGAGCTGTGAGTGCCAGCAACATCCTGTGCCCTAAGAAACCTCAGAGAAGTCCATCTGAAGAAATATGAAGGTGCAGCCTGCAGTCCACACAAACTCCCATTTGGACTTGAACCATTTAACTTTCCAGGAAGAGAGAGGTACATTTAGATAGGACCAATGGACAAACCCCCATAGTTTAATGGCAATGAGCTGCCCTGTGTTGTGCTGAAATAATGCAGGGCAACATTTTGGCTGTGGGGGATTCAATGGCTTGTGCTGCTGCAAAGGGTCATCTCCCTTGTCTCTTTGGAGCAACACAAAACAGGAAACTATGGAAGGAAGAATGAAAAACATTCATATGGATTCTGTTTATAACAATTTTTAAGTTAGACTTTTCTTGAGTGAATAAAAAACCTAACTGAAAATCCAGAGTGATTGCTGATTTTTCTCTTTTTAGAAATACAAGTATGTACTAACAATTTCAAAAGCCAGAGAATCTGGCACTGCCAGTCATATAGGAGAAGTACTAAGCAGGATAAGACACTAAGGTTTGTAATTCCTATAACCTCCAATATTGACACTCCACAAACATCTACAGCATTATCCTGCAGTGGAAAACATCCCATCTCATTAATAAGAACAAACAGCTGCAAACATTACGATTTTATCTCATTTTTTCCACCTCTTTGGGAGTGGTCAAGAAGGAGAAGTACCACATCAGCTGTTACACAGCAGCTCCAGGGCTGATGTCCAGCCCACTGGACTTCAGTCTGAGCCCCAATCTCAGACTGAGGCCCAGTGATCAAAATTTTTGTTTTCTCTCATTCGGCTGCTACAGGCAAACATTTCAGAAGCAGTGAAGTGAGAGAGAGGAAAGCAAGGAGAACATGAAGAACCTCAAAACTCACATGGAAACTTCCTGGACTTTTTGATGTCTCCATGGGCCATATTCTGTACAGACCTGCCGGTCTTCACTCTTAAGATCCACTGCTCTGTCTCATGGTCTGGAGCTTTCAAGCAGTGCCACCACCTACCTTTCAGGAAGGAGTTCAGACTTTATTTCTTTCAATGGAATGAACAATATGTTCATCCCTAATTCCTTTCTAAATACCACATGGTGGCACAGCCTTGGAATGATGTCAGTCTCAAGACACCATATGTGCTGTTAAACTGAGCACAGCTCACACACTCTGCAGCCACAAAGAATCTCAAGAGATGAGCAAGGGTCCTTTTCTGAAAAATGGCTCCAAATGACCAGAGAAAACAAAAGTTTTTTTCAGAAAAATGCAGGTTATGATACACCGTGATGATGCATTATGAAAACACCCAGTCAACTCCAGTTGTGCAATTGTGTTTTCTTGCAATTTCTCTAAATCCATCACATTGGGTAACTAATGAAACAGGAGGAAGATGGTGCAACATTATGCTCAGGAAGTTTATAGAGAATCTGTGCAGTGAGGTGTTCTATGTTTGTTCAATGCTTCTGAGCTGGGGTTAAGGTATTATGCAATCATAACTGCTCTGCTTGCTTCTTTGGGGTCCTACAACTTAGCTTCAAATAGTTCAGCAGTACAGCTTCCCCCACTCCCATCCTTTCACTGTTAAGTGCTTTTTTCTTACCCCCAGAGATCAAAGAGATGTTTTTGTGGTTCGCTGTTCCATCCACATTCCTGCTCCCTCCTCTCTTCCTTCCTTCCTCTCTCCTCAGTGTAGCACAGCAGCCCCAGGCATTAATCACTCACAGCAGCCACCTTCACATGAACTCATGGAGCCAATATCCTGCTCTGGACATTACCCTGGCCTTCAGCAGCCCCCTGGCTCTCACTTGCAGTGCACTGAATTCACTGCTAGCTTCACAATTCCTGTCAGGCTCTTTGTCTAATTTTAAGGTCTGATCTTGATTCTGAGTCAAATCAAGTACATTTGAGTGTTTGATAGAGACTATGAGTCTATTAGGTAAATGATAATTGAGGGAAAAGTCTCCAGATTGCTGTTTTCCTGGACTTTGCTGCCACCTCATTCCCACAGTGCCTTGACAAGGGTAAAGTTTCACATTTGATTGGAACAGGGCAACAGCTTTATTTTCCAAACCAGAGAATCTGGGTCAGCTGAGGAATAAGAGGACAGACTTCATTTTTACAGGACATCAAATATAAAAACCATTTCTCAGAGCAGACTATCCTCCCATTAGGCTAATTTAGGTTAAGTCTTACCAAACACTAAAATAAATGAGCTACAGCTCTTTTTCCTGGCATGATACTGGGAAATGGTCAACTGAGAGCTTGGATCAAGACCAGCTACAGCAGACCATGACAGATCTCACCTATTGCTTATTTCTTTTTATCCCATCACACCAAGCACACTTACACATTATTAGAAGTTTCCAATAAAACAGGTATGCACTTAGAGGTTTCCTCACAAGCATTTGGTTTTCGTGCATTAATGTACAGACACCTTCTGCACTGTTTTGCCTATGAGGTCATACAGTCAAAAAGTAACTCATTGTCAAAGCAAAACCTGCACTGATATTTTTCTTCCTTTTCAGGCAGGTTGAATGATTTTTTCAAAGGCATCATTAAATACTACTTGTGAACCATTCCATAAATAATCCTTGCACATGGGGCATGGCAGCATTTAATATTCAAATTCCCAGCTATTCTGGCTGGACTCTCAGGTGTGTGGTGGGTTATGGGCTTCCCCAGAGGATAAGCAGAACCTTCATCTCCATTGTGATTATTCACAATGTTATGTATATATCTGTTATATACTGTTGAAATTGTTGTCAAAGTAAACAGCCCTGTCAAGACCTTCCCTTGCATTTATTTATACAAAATAAATTTTGAGAAAGGAAACAAAGGAACAGAGTCAAATAGAGTTAACAGTTAAAAACACATATTGTAAATCTCAGAATATTGTTTTTCTGCTTTGCAATAAAAATACCAGAAAATACAGTGTGTATGAAGCCAAGGATAAATAACTCAAAATATTATGAATAAATCAGCAACTGAGTGTGAATAAATATCACCTCTCAATCCGTGTGGAGAATACATGAGGCATATTGAGAATGCACAGTCACTTCCATAGGAAGTCCCCCAATTCCTGCTTCAGGATTTTTCATTCTACAGCACATGTGAATGGCATTGTCTTGCTCTTCAGTTGGCTTGAAATTGTTTACAGTGTATTATTACTTCACTGCTAATAAAGGACACGGTGCAAGAACCCTGCCAAACAGCACTTTTGGTAGGGCAGAATAGGCCTTAATTCCAGGCACATAAACAAAAGGCAAAAAAAAAAATTACTGTCAAGGGACAGGGTTATTTTCCCAAAGGAACATCTGTTCCTAACACATCTCATGAAAATACATACAATAAACCATAAGTTCAAAACAGAAACTGTACTCAAACACTGCCCAACAGAAGTCCACAATCCCTGGAAAACTTCTTTTAAATCCCCAGCAACCCGTAGGCTCGAAGAGAACCATTTCCTCTGTGTACACTGCAGCTCTTCAGAACTGCAGCCATTTGGCAGTGAGCTTGCAAAGCCACAAAAGGATGGGAATTAGCCATGTCAGCATCTTCCCTAGCTGCAGAATGTAGCTCAGTCCTCCACCCTGCCAAAAATCAGTTGTAAAGCCAGCATGACAGCCGAGAGGAAGGCAATCCTCGCCAGCTGTTCCCAGCTGCAGCCAACAACATCAGCAGCACACAGCAAGCACCAACATGCAGCAGCTAAAAAAGCTACCTGAGAGGTGGGGAAGATGAAGTCTGATTCCAGGATCAATAAAGGGCCTCGGGGATGCTGACAATGTTTAGCTCACCTCAGCAGCTGATCCAACAGAGGCTGCAGCAATGTGCCGGCCACGCGTGGCTGCAGGACCTCAGCACCAGGAATGGGAAATTCCCATCGATCCACCACCTTTGGGCACTGCAGAAAAACTGCTGACCAGAGTATCAGAGCCTAAACACATCTCAAACCTTGATTAAAAACCAGATTTTGTTATTAGGTAGGGGGAAAAGCAGGTTTTTCCCCTTCTCTTCAGTGTCTTAGCTGCTGCCTGCCCACACATGCTCTGAGGCACGTGAGAGAAGCCTGACTGAGGCACAACAATTCACCAATAATTCACACCATGTTCAATTCAACTCAGGGGGCAGCTGAGACCAAAGAACCTGTCTTGTCTTTCCACTGCTTTTGCTGACAGTAACTTTAGGGATGTCAGATCTGCTCTTACTTGTTCATCTTAACTTCCTCCTTCACACATACTGAGACAACAAAAGAGTTCTCTAACATATGTGCAGAAATGATGAAGGCTTACAGTTGTCATCTAAATATTTGTATTGAAGTGATAATTAACTGTTTCTAAGAGCTTGGCTTTACTACAAAGATAGCAACTCAGAATAAGGGTATTAAGTTTCCTCTGTTATCAATCAGTAATTTCTGTTCTAATGCTGCAAAATGTGCCTTTGAGGCACCCTCTCCTCCTGCTGCTGTTCTGCTCAAGGGAAAAAGTGATGACTTTTTCTTATGTTATACTCCATTACACCACACAGCTTAAGCTACATGCTCCTGCTATACTAAATGCACCATTCTGCTCATCTACACAGATAACTAAATTTAATTACATTAATAATTGTTGTGGTTTAGTACGTTGCCAAAGTTTACCTCCTAGCTTGTTAGACCTACGATTTAATTAGCAGCAGTGAATTTTAAATGAACGATATTATCTAAACAATTATTTAAGGGGCTTTGCTGTTGTTGTTTCTGCACCACCTAAACAAAATAAACAAAATTATCTATTTTCCTCACTGCACTAGTCAGAAGGGAACCTGTAGTTCAGACACTTGTGGCATAAGGAAGAGATTCATTTGGACCCACTGACATCAGTTTTGGGGGTCAGCTATAATGTAGTAATTTCTCTAAATGCCAGCATTCCTCCAAGTTGAGTTTTATCTCATTTGCAGTAAATCCACAATAGTCCTTATACCTCTGATAAGGTCCTGGGCTGAACCTATATTTCCAATATTCACACTTCCAATATTACCTTGAGCTTTTTGTTTCTGATACACAAAAGACAGAAGCCTCAGTCAGGTACTTTCCTCTCTAACACAAGCAACTCCAAATCTCCTTCATTCATTTGAATCCAAACTAAATCCTCTTTATCTCAGACATGAAGATGATAATGCATACTTGTCATTCTCCTGTAATCAACACAACCTTAAGCTTAAGCAAACTCTGATTTTAGCCAGCTGGTAATCACTATTCATTCCTCTACATTTATTTCAATTATATTAGCCATATTCCATGAATGTCACTCATAAATTTCAACCACTAGGAAAAAGAGAAGTCACCATAAAAGCCTTAAAAACAAAATAAACACCAAACCCACAATGTTTCCTGATGTCATCAGTCCCTCAGGTGGGTATTTTCTTGCTGCTGTTCATGAGGTGGATAATCTGTGGGGTTTTTTGGATAGTTGCCTGGTTTTGGACTGGTTTTTTTGTTTGTTTGTTTCATTGGTTGTTTTGGGTTTTTTTTTTTGAGGGGGTGGGAGAGGTGCTCTGCTCTGTTGCAGCTTAAGGTCTATGAATTACTTACATCACCTTTCAGGTTAAAAGATAGCTCTTCAAGATGTTTATTAACCATCCTTATGGTACTAAATCATGCTTATGAATGCTTTCAGTTTTGCAGAGTGAATGATCTGTAGAATCAATAAAGCAATCCACCACAAAGCTTAATTAACTCTCTCTCATAACTGCACTTACAACAACATCCATGCTTGAGAAAAACGAAACTAAGCAAATCAGCCTCAAACATCTACACCAAACTACAGAGGAGCAGTGAGTTAAAGTCAGAAAGAGTCTCCTGGATAGAGAAAAGAAATAGATTCCAAATTTTTCAGTACTCTTAGGAAGGAAGCATATTGGAAAACACAAATATCACAAAAAGAGCTATGAAGCTCTCCACCAGTGTGTGCAGGTGACATATGCCTGAGCCAGAGAGGAGATGTCTCTCCTGTAACTGAGCTCGTTTGGTTCCTGCAGTGATAACTCAGTTTGCTTCCCAAAGTGAGACTTCAGGAGTAATAAAAGGAAACAAAACAAATGTCCTTTGCCAGCAGAACAGTGGTGATTTCTCACTCTGCCAGCATCACATTAGCTAATATTACTGCAAGTGGCTTTTCAGTTCTTCATTGGCATCACTGTATGCCTGACAATAGAAAAAGAGCAGAGAACAAAGCCTGAAGCTGAGATATGTTTGCCAAGTCTTGCTCAAGCCAAAAGGAGGAATACTCACAAAATTAACATCTTGCTCTGTTTCAGCTTCAAGTGGTCTCTCATTTCTGGGGGCATTTGAAAGAATATATACAACTAGCAAAATAGCTGCTGGAGAGCTGCTCCTGTGCTTTTTGCATGCTATCTCACTGTAACCCACGCAACAAAGCTGCCTGGATTGCTAAATTAAACAATGACAAGGATATTGAACATCTGGAAGGCTGCAGGCCTGGCAGAGGGTTGACATCTTTGACACTCCAAGATAATGACCTGCAGTGTTATGCGCTTTCTGATGGCCACGGCCTGTTTGCCAAAGACAGAAATACACCATCACCCAGCATGCCTCATCAGCTGTGACTACAAGAGGATTACTCATGGAGAATTTCCTCAGATCAAGAACATGATTTATTGATCAATTACAAGAGAAAATAGTCTCCCCATTTTTTACATTTGAATTCAACAATTC
Organism: Agelaius phoeniceus; assembly: GCF_051311805.1. NCBI lineage: Eukaryota > Metazoa > Chordata > Aves > Passeriformes > Icteridae > Agelaius > Agelaius phoeniceus. Next base: position 8,928,561 of record NC_135277.1, read on the forward strand.
ATTTCTTAGTAGTGAACACTTAATGCTAATGATGAACATCTGAGGTTCCACAGAAATCCCATTTTCAGGAACAAATCTCAACTGGTTTAAAAATCAGTATTTGAAAATTTCAATCTTAAAAGTTGGACAACCAAATACTACTAGATTTTTCTGAAATGTTTTTTCTGTTTTGTGATCACATTGATAAATAATTGCATCTCATTATCTCACAGTGTAAACAATGTTTGTTAGTAAAATAAGTCTCAAATCAAAACATGTCAGAAATATCCTCCTTGTAAAATTAAAACAACGCATCAGACTATACACTTCTAGTGGTTATGAAAATAATGGTAACCAAGTAACAAAAAAAAAGGCTGAAATGCAATGTCTCTGAGTAATTGACATGTTAGATTCTGGGAATTTATTTGAGGTGGAACTTGCATAAGAAGCTGAAGGAATGCAAAACCCACTTAGACACCAACTGCAGGCTGAGTTTCACACAGGTATCTGAAAAATAACATTTCCAGAGTGAATCACTGCCTCAAGCATAGCACTGAAGACAGAGAAAAGGTAACCCAGAAATCAGTAAATCTTCCTTTAGTGCCAGTTCCAGGCTCTGTATCCAACTCCTACATTGCTCTTGAGAAGGAAGGCAGGTTTATGTGTAACCACACTCTCTGTGCAATATCTCACCAGCCTATCCCAAGAAATGTGCTCCTCACTCAATGAATGTACAGCTATGGCTATTAAGCCCATCCTTTACCATAAAAACTCACCTCAAACAAAATACATTGAAAGAAAATACAAATTTAAACCCAGATACACTCCCAAATTTAATTTTACTTTTCTTTCTTAAGTGTACTTAAAAACTGTATGTTGGAATCCAAACCTTGCATCTTTGCACAGTGGTAAGTTCTTTTACCAACATACAAAATTATACAAAGGTTTTTCTCTGTGCTGCACCACACTGCATCATCAACTCCTGAAATATTTAGGAAAAATATTCCATATAAAATTCAGCTTAAGCAGCTACAACTCTCATCAAATTAAAGGAATTTCTTCTCTTGCAAAAACTAAGGTCTGTGTTGTTTGGATAGATTTTCCATATGCCCATTAGAAAAACTTTCACTGTTTAAAGTGTACCAGTTACCTCACGAGGTTAAAAAAAATTACCAGCACACTATTTAATTAACAAATTCTCATTATTTGTGCCTTGTCCAAATTGAAAGTAAAGCCAATGTAATGAGATTCAGCTACTGTTCACTCCACTTTGCTGATTTTGTGGAAACCTTTTTTATACTCATTCCTACATCCCATGGTAACAGTGCAGAGCTCAGATGCACAGGTGTGGGGCCACTGCCAATGTCCTCAGCACTGATCCCGTGCCAAAATTGGTATTCAAGTGTTTCTCTGTAAAAGCAGAACAAAGAGATGATTTTGTCTGTATACTGCTTAATTAGAATTGGCTCTCCCTGGGGAAAGTACAATCTCTGACACTTCACCTGAAGGCAAATTCCAGGATTCTGTACAGAAAAGCTCATCAGGGGAAATGAGGCACATCCTGTTTACTTTGCAGCTCACTTAGGTCATTAACATCCACGTACACAGACACCTCACCAAATCTGGGGTGTTTTATGCATTCTTGCAATACAAGTTTGTAGCCACATTAGTTAATGACTTCAGGGTGTTTTGTTTATTTGGATGTTATTTGGTGTTGGGTGGTTTGAGTTTTTTTCTTTGATATACTTGGTTGGGTGTTTGAGAGTATTTTTGCAATTTAATGCTCATGCTTTTTAAGTAAGTCACGGTCTCAAAAGAATATCTGTTACTCACAGAGATTCAATGAGGAACCCAGAGGAGTGAAGCCCATGTTATGATGCAGTCCTTTTTCTATCACTCTAGGAACCACTGACTATAAATGCCCTGCTTGTACCATGAATTCCAGCTTAGTTTGTTTTTAAATAATGATCACACTTTTTTTTTTTTTCCCCCACCATTTACTAAAGAGGAATGAGCAATTTAGCATCGCATTTTTTCAGTGCAACAAATCTTGGTTATATTCCACTTCAAAGCCAATGCATAGCCCAAGATCTGGCACACACACAAAAGAAAAGTCAAAGTCAATGTATAGCCCAAGATCTGACACACACAAAAAAAAAAAAAAAACATAAGAGAAAGATGGGTTATTGTGTCTTTTCTCCAAAAGCAGTAGTCCCCTTAACAAGTCCTTTAGATCTTAATGCAGGCAAACACCCCAAAGAAAACCTCCATTCAAAATAAAAATACAGAAAAACTAGGCAAAATTGAATTAGTACTACAGAGCTCATGCTCATTATTTGAGCACCAGCAATGCAGAGAGTGTGACTATAGCACAATCCCCTCTTTTCCCTTATTGCAGCCCTAGTGCTCCAGTGAAACACATCCAGTTACAATCACAGAGCTGACCAGAGCCACCATTCTGTGTTATCCAACAGAAAGCATTTATGCAACCAGGATCAGAGCCCTGAGCCCTGTGACACATCTGCTGCTCTGAAGGCAGCCCTGCCTGGGGCCCTGGGGACTGCACTGCCTGCACAGGGTCACTGACAGCTGCACTGCTGCGAGCAGCACATCCCACAGACTGCTGAATAAACCCAGCCCATAATCTGGGACCATCAACATTTTTCCTCAAAGCTGAATGAAAAGATGCTTTGCTTTCCCTTCCTATTAAGCTGTATTTTGCTGAGGCCCACAGCACACGCACCGCAGTCTCGTCAACAGCTGGTTTTCCTTCTAAGCTTGCCCTGTCACTTAGGGATTTGAATTTTTGCTGATAAAGTGTAATAGAAGTTGCTTCCTGCTACACCACAGTGAAACAGATGTTTTAAAAATTGTGGTAGCCCTAAAGCTGGTCTCTGTAGCAGAATCTGTCTCAGGCTAACTTTCCCTCTGTCACAAAACCAGACATTATATTTGTTTTCCTGCTGGTTGATTGAAGAGGGTATCAAACAAACATTTTAAATAAGATTTCTTTTTAGATGAGCAGGATGTCACAGAAAACAGCAGTGTCAGAAGGAAGATACAAAGATGCATATCAAAGAAACTGGGAGAAGAAGGTGCTCAGGGAGTCCCTGAGCTCACCTTGCTGCTCCCAGGCACAGGCATCAGCACCTTTGGCACTCCTGGCAGATGTCTGTCAAGCCTGATCTCACCAAGGTGAAGTGACTCCACAGCAGCCCAGAGCAACCCATTCCAGTGACAAATTATCCTGAGCAATTGCAAAGCTTCTCCTCCTATCTAACTCCTAATCTCTTCTGCTTTCATTTAAGCTCATCAGTTCTTGTCCTGTCCCATGAAGACATGAAAAAACAGATTATTCACCTCCTACAAATGGCAGCTTTTTGCAAATACCTTCTCAGCCTTCTTCACCTCCAGCCTACAAAACCCAAATGTTTTCAGCTTGCTGCCATAGCTGGCACTTCCTTTTATTATCTTTATAACTTGCTTCTGGTCCCTGTCCATTGCTGTGTATCTGCTTTGCTCTGTGGCACCCAGAGCTGGCAGGGAGCCACCAAGCAGACTGAGGCTTTTCTCCTGTATTCAACACACAGTACTCCTGAAACTTTTTTCTTTACAGACACTCTTAGGGGATTTTTTTCTCATTTTGACACAGAAAGTTCAGGATTGGAAGAGAGTTGAACCAGTGAGATTGGCTGTGTAGGTGAGTTGGAGCCTAACAGGATATTCCTGCTCTCACTGCAGATCCAGGTAACTTGTGGACCACATTGCCAATGTTCAAAGTTTTAGGATCCAAGAAATCTCCAGGAATGCTGGAGAGTAGTGAAATCTACACTCTAAACACACATGCTTTTACTTATATATAACTCAATTCTCCTTATCACCTTTTGTGCTGTTTGGTCCTGGCACTGATAATAGCCTTAGTGCACTCTAAATCCGCAAAAATAACCATTATTTCTCTATCTGCAAGGCCTGGTCTGGAAAGGAGCTCAGCAATTGCAGCTCCTTCCTATGCAACCACACTGTCATGCCCAGTATGGGCATAAAACCTTTTGCCTGTATCTTTAGATAGGCACATACCCTCTCACCCACTGAGGAGTTGTGTTTGCCAACACACATTATTTCTCCCAGCTCACACACATTTGGATAATTCCTAAATAATTGCCCAAGATGTTGTCTGATTAGCTGATACCAGCAGGCTTTGCTTACCAATGTTTTTCCTCATCTGCTCCCCTGCATTTTCAGTACTCTTGAGTTTCCTACTCCTACTTCCAGTCACTTTATCTTCCCACAGAGTATTCCAAAACTGTCAGAGGTTAGACTGTCAGGGCTTGATATTTCCTTATCTTTGTCCTACTCCCTAAATTTTTGTCTAAAATAAAAGCTTTGGAGAGGCTATCACATGCCAGCCTGCACATTCTTGCACCTTTCATGCCCTGTGCTTCCCCCTTTTCACTGTTACAGTGAGGTTTGGCTGAATCAAATGTGCTATTTAGACACATACCCACAGCAGAACTTTTGGGCTGAGTTTGAGAAATCTTCCAAGTCCTGCATGGAAAACAAAGAAAAGATGCCACAGCAAAACCTTTCCTTACAAAAATAAACAAACAAACAAATTAAAATAACTGCTAGACCCAGGGTAGCCATCCATTCAGAGTGACCAGATCTCCTTACCCAAACAAGGGCACAGCAAACACCAGCCAGGAGAGGATGTCAGCCTGACTCACTAAAATTAAGGCAACTCTTGAGCAGTATGGTAATAATTCATTCAGCTGGAATAAGCAGACATCTGGAACTGAACATTACTGGAGAAATTCCATTTCTCAAAGCTATCTTAGTAGATAAGAGAGGGAGAAGCCCTATCTTGTCTAAAGAAGGGAGAAGCCACAACTTGGCTTGCAGTGGCACACAGGAGTAGAGGACACCAACAGGTACATGGCACACTTGATGTTTTATGTCATGTTTTCATGGCAGTACAGATGTCCCTGCAGAGCAATGTGAATTTTGTATACCTTAAGTCATGCACCAGGAAGGAAACAATTGCATCATTCTATCCTGAAACAGAAATGGAAAGCAGACTAGTCAACAAGAAGAAATTCCTAAATTATAAGAGCTGGGAATGACATCTTAATGTCTCATTGGAAAGATGAGAAAGGGGAAAAATTCAGCTTAACCTAGACTTGGGAGAAGCAGCCAAGGCAGACATCTTCAAAAGATCCTCCAGGATGATGGGTTCTCCTATTTTATACTCCATCTATTTTCCCCTCTCTCTTTTCATGTTCACTGCTCTTGTACTGGAATCCTACAAGTGAACCTCTTAACCCACTCATGCTGCAGAACTCAAAGCAAGGCTGCAATCCCATCACTGGCATATTTTCCATGTACTTTCTCAAACCACAGCATGAATAAGCTTCTTGCAATCATTTACTGGTAAGAGAATTCATTTCCCTTTATAACCAACACAACAAAACAAGAATTCTCCATCTGCTTTCACAAGTGAGAGAAATGTTTGACTGAAATACCCTTCTACATGATTCAGATATGGAAACTCTTTGAAGCCTTACTATAAAATCTGTATCACATCACACTACAGCTAAGTGCAAAGCCTGTAAGACATTGTTACCACTTTTGAGAAAGGTATTTCTATTACAAAATAGTCAGTTGCCTAATACAAAGTTCCTGCCCAAGAGTCCTAGTGAAACAGCCCCCCTTACAGAAAATAAACAATTTTATAAACCTGAGAATAAAGCAAAAATGTCATTAGTCTAGTCCACAGAAATAGTAAGGTAAAAAAAAATTACAATAGTTGTAGTACATAACTCAACAGACATTTCTATAAAACACCAGGTATGACCATACAGAGTCTGCAATCCTCCTCCCTGGGAAGTCATCAAGAGTTTCCATTGACTTTTGCTACCTCAAAAGTTCACTTAATGAAACAAATGAAAAGTATAAAAGCAGGATCCCAAACAAGTGCTGAAGAATCTGAGAGCAGACCAGAGGCAAAATTGAGAAAGTAGCTGTATATTAGAAGGCAGTTCATGATACAGAAAGGAAAATGCAGGCAGAGGAGGGACCCCTGGGTTCTGCAGGCAACCCTGAAGAAAACCTGAATGGAAAAAAAACCCCATTTTTTTAAGAAATGCACTCAGATTAACTACTTTGTCTTAAAACATACACTTTTTGTGTAACCAACACAAAGTGGTTGGCTTTTTTGAAACCCTAAAAACTCGGGGAATCTGAATTTTAAATTCACAGATTGCCACCACAAAGTGCATCTTTGTCCAGGCTGAAGTAGCAGAGGCTGGCCTGGAGATCAGTGCTGTCTCAAGAAGATTGAGATGTGAGCCAAGAGGCCCCATTTTTTATATCCAATCATTTTTCTGCAGATGAACAGGCAGCCTGTGAGCACACAGAGAATCTGCAGTGCCTCCTTCCCTGCTCCTCAGCAGGGATCTCACAGCACCCAGAGGCTGTGAGCAGGAGGGAACCAGAGCAGCCTGGGGAGTGTCCAGCTGGGGGGAGTGTTCCCCCAGCTGTGTGACAATCTGGCTTTACAAATTACAGCCTTTCATGCAGTAATTATAGCTAAAACCTCCTAGCCTTGCTGGAGCAGGCTAACACTGCAGTAATTCCCAAGTACAATAAGGAGCAGTAACTCTGCTGATCAGCAGCCTTAAAACCCTGGTCCAATTAGAGCAGAGGGACTAACACAGATTAACACAATTGGATCAAACTGATCCTGTGGAAAGCAAGGCCTTTTAGAGGGAGCATGAGGTTCACTTCCAGGGAAGAGCATCGAGCACAGCACACAAAAACTGCTCACTTCTTTCCTCAAATGAGAGCTCTGGATTGAGCACAATGCAGTTCTGATGTACACAGGGAAAAAGAAAAAAAAGGGGAGAGGGGTTCTAGGGATGTTAATTATTTTAGTTTGTGCACATAATTTCTGAGTTCAGAAGTGTTTGGGCAATGCTCTCAGGCACATGGTGGGAGTGTTCTGTGCAAGGCCAGGAGCTGGACTCAATGATCCTGATGGGTCCCTTCCAGCTCAGCATATTCTATGCTTCTGTTCTATTCTGTGATTCTCCCTAGCCCTTGGACTCTTTAATTATAAGTCTATGTTTCAAGAAAGTTTCAAATGAGGCTGCTGTAAAAAACAAAATTTCTTCTCTGAAATGGATCGTGTTTCTTCTTTTTAATATACACTAAAACTGCTTACAGATTGTACACATACTGAAAAATAAGAAGAAGAATATCCAATCTATTTTGTCAGACTTTGCAAGAGTAGATTTGCTGAGAGATGCAAAGCCTTGAAGAATTAAAGGATTGCAATTTCCATGCAACAGATCCTACACACAGGCTGGTAAGAGATTTTGCTGGTACAATAATCAATATTGGCTGCAGGCTTCTCCATTTCTAACGTATTCTACACTTGTTTAAAGCATTTCTACAAAGCTGGGCGTAATATTTTTGCCAGTGAACGTGTTACTATCAGTGCCAACAAGAGGAATTCCTGGAGCTTTTCTTGCTCTCCAGAAGGTGACGCACACCAGTGTGTCAGAGAGAGCATGTGTATGAAAGGAGACTCTCAGCTATCTCATCAATTATCCAGGCAATATTTAATGATAGATTAATGTTCCAGGAAATAAAAAAAAATCACTAGGTAAAACCTGGTTCTTTCCTGCATTCTCTTCTCTTCTCTGCCACCAACACATTTTAGATATTTCAGATAAAGGACAAATATCACAGTGTTTTCATGTTGCACAGAGAGCCCCTTTCTTAAGGGTTTCACAAAAAGAAATTGGCACTGAAGACTGCTTTCATGAGGCTTCAAAGATCTGTCTCCCAGCACTGACCAGGTGACCTTGAGAGGATTGAAGATCATTCTGACCTACTTTCCAATTTTTACTTTTAATTGACAATTCACATTTCTTCCTGACAGCAGACAGTTCGCTTGAAAGCCGTTTGGATTATCATCAGACAGGAACTTGGGCAAGCAGAAGTAAAGAGGCTGATTAACAAATATTCCAGTTTTTAAAATCTGAGTAAGATATGAGTTGTTGAAGTCCAAGATCTCCACACCCACATGGTGACCTGTCAACCTTAACTCAGATTTGTTCAGTTGGAAAAGAGGAACAAGTGCTCTGCTTGGCACTACCAATTCCAAGCTTGTGTCCCAAGAAATTACAAGATGTTGAAAACAGTGATTCTGCTTAGACCTGCTGTTCTTTTCTGCCTTCTCACTCACTTTAAATTTTACTTAAAATTTTAGCTCAGATTAAACAACAAAACCCAGTATATTTTTTCTAAATAATGTGGATAATTCCAGCCTTTATCATTGCAATAGTGCAATACAAGCTATGGCAGCCAGGCAGAGCACAAACAGGCAGGTGCTGAACAAGTTTCCTACCACAGACAGCTTTGCCAGCAAATATCTGGCCTGCAGTACCCTTGCTATTTCTGTCCTGGATGTCTCTGGAGGAATGGCTGCCAAATGAAAAGCACCGTACCAATTTGTGCGATGGTTTTGTGATGTGCATAAATGAGTTCTTGGATAGGCTTAAATTCCTCCTGACTCGTGATTTAAGTGCAAATTTCAGTTCTGGTGTGTCTAAAGGGGAAAGGTTTGCGCATTGCTATGCAAGTCTGCCAGCTGGCCCCCACTGCCACTTTGTTCCTTTGCTTTTAAAACTAAAACATGAAGCTTAAAACAGTTGTTTTAATATTTAGCACTGTAGAAGGTCGTGTTCATACGAGGGCCCTGGAGAGAAAAGCTTTTGAGCAACTGGGGGAGCCACTGAAAGTCAGTGTATATAGGACAGATCAGTTGCACTGCTTTTATACCTCACCTCTCCTGACAATGAGCTGGGAGCCATCAGGCTTGGCCAAGGACTTCTAGAGAACAACTGATATTGAAAATGAAGTTAAACATTGGATGTTAGACTGAATATATCACTGTTCTTTGATTTTAAAAAGGTATGAACAGGACTATAGAGGTCTTTTCTAGCTTTAAAACACTGAAGTGATTTTAAGGTGGAAAATTCAGCCCCACATGCCAAACACCTGAATCTTATAACTGTGCCATTCTAGGGGCTTGTTAGAGATAACTGGTCCAGCCTCTAGCTACTGAGTAACACATACCTTGCACTTATTATATGGGATACTGATGTCCTCTTACAAATTCTTTTCTTGTTTAATGGTCTGTAATCCACTCCTTAAAACTGCCCCTTCTTTGGCAGTATTATCCCTCAGTTACTGTATTTATTCTAATGTGGCTTTATGACCACTGAAACGAGATGGAAAATTCTCTCACTGCCTTGTGAACACCCACCACCCTGCTTAGCAGGTTAGCATAATGCCCCAGGTGCTGGGGAATGCCCCATTATGCTGCAGAAATTCAGAGATATTAGCCCTGGTTTCCCTATAAAGCTGATTTAACATCCACTTGTGAAGCAACCCAATAGACACAGAGCAGGATGAAATAGAAGCCAGCTGAGCTTTCACTCAGTACTCTTCAAGATGAGTAAAGCACACAGGAATCACTATCCTGTCCAACTATTGTATAACATGTTAAAAGGCTTTAAAATCAGAGGCACTTGTTTTAAAGCATATTTAAATATTTACTGCATGCATTGCAATCTCTCAACTTGGTGCATGACTTTCAGCTCCTGTAACAGACACAGACCTCATACTCTTGGTACCTCTGCCAGAACACAGATTCTGAACTCCTATTGAAAGGAGGGGAAGTTAGAAACAAATCACTCCTCTTGGACCCCCTTCAGAGTCCTTCAGTCAGCCTATTATATAAACTTCCTTTAACTCCGAGGAACAAGAAACAAATAACTATTCTCCACTAATGGGGATTTTTATTTATTAATTCACTTTGGAATTATAGTCTCATTTTCTCTCTCAATAGACCAGGGGCAGGTTAAATTTCTTTCACTAAATTTCTTCCACAACTTTCACCTACATTAATGTAGGCACTTTCCTGGTACTAAATTAGCATGACAAGCTACCTTGTTATGGGCATGTTAACAGAAATGTCTATATGCTTTCTTAGTAATGAAAACCTGCCCTTGCTGTTATTCTAATAATCAGAAATTCCATCTTTCCCTAGCCAGCTGCCAAATTTCTTCTTTCTTGAAAGTAAATAATGTCTATTCTATACTTGTATATTATACTTCTGGATCCAAGCCAAAAGGTTTTCATGTCATGAAAACCTTGTGATTTAAATGCATCACGTGAGACAGCAACAAATCAAACAGAGCAGCATAATGGGTTTGAACAGGATAATGTAGCAAGCAGTTGTCTAAGGTTTGGAAAAGGACTAGGAAATACGCTGTTGCTAGAACAAGATCCTCTGCTGCCCTCAGATTCAGTGGCTATTTCTGATTTGTTCCACTGTGCAAAGAAGCACTGGAAAAAGCAATGTTATTAAAACCCAGATGTGTGGAGAGAGCTTGATTCCTTCTAAATATGTCAACATAGCCTGAGCTATGCCATCTTTCTCACAACCATGCAGGCAGCTGCCTGCATAACATCCACACAGAAATAACTCCTACCCTAGCTATGGAGGAGAAGCATTACAATTTCACTCAGCTGAAGATAACCTGCATTTATCCAGAAACTTGATAAATGTAACTGATCACTTGAAAATGTGAAAAACACAAATTTGGCAAAGATTTATTTCCCCCGACCAATCCCACTGGTAAGAGCTCCAGGAAGAAATCCTTCTCACTTGAACATAAATATGTAGCAGACTTCTAGGAAAACAATCCTGTGAGCACAATTGTTCCATCTGACAGAGAGTGGCTGCTGATAGATAACAGGAATATTAGTGAACAAGGAGCAGTTATTTCTGCACTCACTCAGCAAACCCAGAGCACAGGCACTTGGTCTCTGCCGAGTTTCACTGTGCCACACGAGCTGCTCAGGAGGAAGACTATGGTTTTAAACATCTTTCCCACTTAAGTGCACAGCATGGTGGTTCTTTGCAAGGCCATTTAATTTGCAAGATATGGGCATTGAAATGCTAAACACGACCAATTTACTTTTGGAAAATATCATTGATGCTTCGGCAGCAGAGCATGTGCCACAGATAACTGCTTTATACCTGAGCACACCAACAGATTGTTCAGCTGCCAGGCAGTGGGTGCTGCCATACCTAGTCCTGCAGGACAGCTGTGGGGACAGAAGAACCAAGGTGTGGGTCCTGCTTTGGGCCAGGAGTGCTGTGTCAGCTCAGCCAGGCACAGAGGCTCTGCTCACACTCCTCTGTGGCTCCCCACTCACAGCCTGGTGCTCCCTTACTCCACAGTGCACTTGCAACCCCTGGGACAACCTCAAGGCTCTGCTACTCTGTCCTTTGCCGGAGTGATTCATGCCCAAAAATCAGGTTTGTGCTACTGATGCAGTCATGTTCATATCACAAGTGTTTCTCCTCCTCAGCATGACCCCAGGCTCCAGGCATTCTGCAGCAGGTGACAAGAGCCAGCTGCCTCCAGGGCAGAGCCACATTCAGCAGTGGGCAGCACTCCCAGCACTACCTGGGCATATCTGCAAATCCTTCCTGCTCAACTCTGGAAAAGTCCCTCAAAAAACAGTAAAAAAGCCACTGAGAGACAATAAATATTCTAGCAGCTTACCCTGGTTCACTGCCAGCTAAATGAGTTGTTGGGTATCTCTCCTTTCTTCTTGCCAGCATTTCTAAATGCAAAAAGAAAAAAAAAAAATTAAGGTCATCAGCAGGAGTTAAGGGCTGTTCTGAATTAAAAATTCTGCCCAACATTTAAGAGCAGAAACTTAAGTTACCAGCTGAACACATGGAATGTAATGAAATACAGAGAAACACAGGCCCTCATGAAATGCAACACGAGTAAGAAGAAATACTTCAATTTAGTCTGGTACTTTCCTATTTCACAAATAGTTGGTGAGTCGAAGAAGCCAACAAATCCAGCCAGAGAATGACCTAAAACCCCAGAAGAATAAGAGTTACTAAAAATTACCGGTAGGAAAAAATCCTAAATGCTTTAAAAAGCCAGAGATGTTTTTAACAGCCACTTAAAAATACATATCTGCTCCAGTGCTCAGGTATCAAATGCTACTCTTCCATTTCTTTTTTTTCTAACATATCACACACTTTTCTTTCCCACCATCCACAATTGTAACTACAAGAACACCCAGTGCAACACACTCAGTCTCCTCTAACCACAGAGCTGCTACTTCAAAACCAAGCTGAAATCTGATTTATCAAATACAGAACACAGCAGTATTTCAGATGTCAAATCTCCTCGTGCTAAAATATGTATATCCTTGAGAAACTAATTGTTTTTCTGTGGCACTGTGACCTAGCCAAAGCTTGAAGCTGCTCTGCAGCCCTGATCAAGAGGCTGACAGCAGGAAGAGTGATGGATGGCAAAGGCAGCCACTGGCTCTGGCTGAGCAGGCTCCACTGTACCACCCATCCATCACCCTGACAGCTAAAGAAATTCTGCTCAAATTTATCTACAGGGCACTAAGCAGGCAGAAGGCAGAGCATATATCCCACCAGCTGAAAGGGTAGATAACCAGAGAGGAACATTAGGCCATTTAGTTTCTAGAAGTAAATTGGTAAATCCTATTTGGCTCTGCTGGCTTGGCAAGTGAGATTATGCCAGGAAGAAATGCCATGGAAATACAACTTTGAAAATGGTGATGATGTAAGAAAAATGAAACATAAATTTACTGGAAAGAAGTCTTCCCCTCTTTGCTTTTATTTAGGGAGAAAAGCACAAAGAAAAAGAAAAAAATAAAATAATTAAGTGGAGCCTGGGCACTGTGTGTGCTGTAAAGAGGAAAAAGATGAAAGGTCATAAAATAATTGAGGCCTTGAACACCAACAACTGCTGGAGTTTTAAATCAGGACTTGACTGACACAAAGGTTGAACTATCTCTGTCAGTTTCTCAAGCCATAAATAAAGCAATATTCTGCATTATTGTGCAGTGAGTGATGACAATATTCTCTTCTGCACATGCACTCCTTCCCAAGCTGACACAGGCTGTGCCTGTATCATACCTGTCACATCACTGGTGTTAATGCAATTCACCAGAATAAACTTTGTCTTATGTAACAGTAATACACCTTAATGTGCCACATGGAAGGATTGAATAAAGCTGACACTTCTGTTTTATACACAGAGGGGAAATCCATTCGGTTGTGGCAGGTAAAAGGAGGCATTTTAAAATTAAGTTGTAGTCAAGACAGAGTTGGGCAGAAAAAATTAAGAACCCTCAAAGACATCTTTTTTTAATCACTCCTGCCTTTCTCTTTGAGAGGCAGCAGGCTGCAGCTTGACTGTACCAAAATACTGGGTATTTATCTTGAGAACTTCCTGCAGGTGATACAGTGATTTTCTGTAAATTTGAAGATTAGAGAATTTAATACTCATATTGAGTAAACAACTGCCTGTCAGATTTCCAAATGTTTTCCTGCAATAAGGGGGAGAACCATAATTGCCTGAACTGCTTTGTTTGATTTGTAAATGAACACCCTGCTTTAATCAATTGACACTAATTAGTAAATTGGTGATCTGAACATTTCTCGCTTTATTTTAATAAACTCCTGTAATTTCTGGTACCGTGCTCATGTGCTGTAAGTAGAAGTTGTAAGGGTTTTCTCAGAAAAATCTGATCATTTTAGCTTTATAGAAGAATTGTCTCATTGACTTTCAAGTTAACTGCTCTTGAAACAAGCATTATGTAGTTCCTGAGCACTTGCTTCTAATTCAGTGACAAATAGATCTAAAAACCCCCAAATAAACCTACCTTGTTCACACATTCTCTTGTCTAGTTCTGCACTGTGTCACTTGTAAACTTTAAAGTGTGTTCTTGTGACAATGCAAGAACACAGGCCCTGGTAACCCATCTCAAAGACATCTCTCACATTCAAAACAGCCAGATTCCCACTGGCTCTGGGAGCACAGGGAGACCAGCTCAGCATTACAGAGGCTGTACCAATATGCACATCTGAAACCAAGATGTTAACTTTTACATTTGAGTACCCAAATGGTTGCTGTGGGCAATTCAAAGAATCTATGGCTGCAAGAACCTTTTAATCCTTCTGGCTGGGAAATTGCTAACTCTGGGAAGTCACAGGGTTACTTTTTAAGGGAAATTAATTCTGAAATCTCAAAATAAATGAACACAGTTTGATTTATCAAAAAAATTTCAGGCCCTGTTTAGAAGGACAATTACCATTTCTACCCCAATTCCAGAGCAATCTTCATTTTGTAATTTCCCCTGAAAAAGAACACAGTAAATCAGAACGTTATGAAGGCAACCTTACCAAATTTCACTTGGCCTGGCTGGGTCATACTTCATTTAATTAAATTACTTGATTTCCATTCCAAAGTTCAGTGTTATTATTCAAACTAATCCTTGCTATTATATTAATAACACCAAAGAAGCCATGCCATGCTAAAAGCATTTGTGCTAGGAAGCGGTTTTGACCATGAAGAAGCACAATCAAAGAAGTGCAGCAGCATTCAGGAGACAACTTAAAGAATAGATGTCTCTTTAATAGTGCTTAAACTATCTACTCCAGATCACAATGCTGGTGTTGTTCTTGCTTGGCTGACCATATGGAAATTAAGCTTTGCCCCTGTTCTTCACTGCTGTTTTCCTAATGTTGGCTTCTGAGCCATTTAATTGCACTCTGTCATAAAACTGGGTGCTCAGCCTGACAGGAACAAGGATCACCTAAGTGCTATTGTGGTGACCAGAGCACTTGTATAGGCAATGGAGGTGAAAACCTTTACACTTCAGAAAGAGAAAAGAAAATGCATTTCACCAGGGGCAGCACAATGCCCCTCCTAAGCCTAAACAATTGCAAATGTACGGGCTCTGGACGCTGCCATCTTCACAATGAGGCCATTCATGGGGACTTTGCTGAGGCAAGTTAGGGCAGAAGGGTCAGAGGGCTGTGAACTTTGATCTATCGCTTCAAATTTGGCAGGCCTTAAAAAACCTCCTGCTTCAGTAAGTTTCTTGATTAACCTAATAAGAATTACACAAGAAGTGCTGTGATCTTAGCCCTGCATCGGATTAGCTGCCTAGACGGTGTTCTGTGAAGCCTAAAAATCTCATCAAGGAGCATAATGAGAAATAGACGATGGAAGTGCCGAGAAAAAGGGCTCCAGTTTGTGTTTTAATTGTGCAGGCAAGGAAATGAAATGAAAGTTACACGAGAGCTGCATTTTCTGAAAAAGCAGAGTATTTCTCCATAGAAACATTATCTTAAACTCTGAGGGGAAAGAAACCCTAACAAAATTGAAAGCCGGGAAGTGAATTCAAGATGAACGTTCAATACTTCAGAAAATTTTTCCTTTTGCCACCTTCCCCATAGAATAGAATCTAATACCGACATTCATATTTATGATAAATTCTAAAAATTAGTTCAACAAAAAATGTCGCCATAAGCAGCACTAAAGGATATCCACAGCTACCTTATCAAAACCATGTCAAGGAAGAAAGAAATGTGAATTGTTACAAAGAAGAAGGATTAGCAATTAATTCCTGAATTAGGCCATTAGTATATTCAGAATTTTTTCCATTTAATGAACTACCACTACATTAGCCCATTTTTATTATATTACAATATAATTTAATTTATAAAATTAATCAAATATAATTCATCTTTGAATTATAAGGATTATTCCTTTTCCATGGATGTTTTGAAAGGCTTCATTGCTAACATAAAATGCAAATCTGAGTAGCCACGAGAAGTCTACTCTTCAGAAATATTAAGAATTTCTTGAAAGGCCTAGGTAAAAAATATTCATGCTTCAGCATTTCTAGCTCATCCTTGCACTACATCTGCAGACTGGAAGATCAGTAAGTGACCATGTTTTGATGTCCTGATTTGTAGTGGCTCAAACAGTTAAAAAAGACAGGTTAGAAGGTGACTCATGCAGGACAGTTCTCTGCTCAGTTCAGGATCAAGTGCAAGCAAAGGCAATTGGGTCTGTGCCTTAAAAAGGAGTAGGAGAAAGAAGCCTCCAGGTATGTAATTAGTAAAAAGGGAGAAAAAACCCAAAATCCCACACCACCAAATCTGTGGGTTTTTTTAAAGATTTTTGGTCCTGTTTATAAGGTGTCGGGCTACCCCTTAATAGAAATTGCTTGGACAGCACTTGGGATCAGGCTCCCAACTTTCCACACTCAACAAAGACTGCATCTTAAAAATCCAGAAGTAATTCCACCTTTGAGCATTGCAGAAGTCCATGGGCAGGATTTATTCAGGACACAGAGCACTCCCACCCAAGGCCTGATGCACCACAAAGTGGCTGTGCAGCTTCACCAGGGAGCAGCTTTAATACTCAGCCACAAGTTTGGGTTTATCTTCAGCATCCTGCGCCGTATGCTCACACATCAACAGCAAAACATTCCCCAGGAAACATTCCAAAATGGTTTCTTTGAAAAGTGAAGTAAGTTCACTTGTGGGTCAATGGGGTAATTATGGCAGAATGAGCCTGCCAAGCTCCAACAACAGTTTCACATTTCAACAATGCTCCTTCCCATAATCCCAAGTGAGTGATTTCTTCTACTTCATGTGCTTCTTCTCTTATGAAATAATAACAATAAAATACAGCTAATCTGTGCTATCAATTAGGAGTCATCTCATAGAATACAATTATACTCTGAATTGAAAAAGGAAAACATTTTAAGCTGCATTTTAGTCACTAACATTCTTATTTGTTTTGCTATTCTGTCTCAATGTTCATATCTGAGTTTTCTGTGGAAGAATTTGTAAGATCCTGACATGGTATCGTCCCTGTATATCAAGGAGCCCAGAGAACCTGAAGGGAAACTCCTCCAAAAAGCTTTTAAGATACAGTGAAGCAAAACCTGGTGCCAAGTGGAAAGTAGCATGTTGAGTCAAGTTGCTAAACTTGCTGGGAAGCTATTTACATATACAAGCCACAGTAATTGCAAGATAATAAATTTATTTATCTTCAATTAAGCAAACCTCATGGAATAAGCTTGCATGTCATTTGTGCTGTCTAGCACACATATTTTTTTATCACTGTTACAAAAGCTTTTTCCAGCAGGGCTTGTTAACAGCAAAATTAAAATGCAACATGAAAAAACCATCCTTTATAGCCAATAGAGAAGAAAGCACCAGAAGGAAATAAGTGCTAATGATTAAAAAAAGCAAGCAGCACTTTGAAAAGACATAAGATATATGTGTAGCTTAATGGATAGAGCAGTGATGCCATGCATCTGCTTTTGCTGTGCATCAAAAAAGAAAGTTATGAGCAGCTACAGACACAAAAGCTGAGTGGTGACCCTGCCTGAGCATCCCCTTTATGGTCAAAGGCCCAGATGTATTTGCCTTCTAGTTTGCTAGGCAAGGATTTGAGCTGACTAGCAAGTCTGGGCAATTCTAAACAATCAGCTACACAAATGATGTTTAACAGTCCCTTTGATGTTCTAGCTGATCTGCCACAAGCAGAGAACAATAGATCAGAGACGTGAACTGCCAAGCAGGTATAGAACAATAGAGAAACAGTTTCAATAAATTTTCTGTGCCCCCACATCATACCTACAAGTCTCCATAAAATTGTACACCAGGGAGAGACTTACCAAAGCAGAAGTATGCATCCAAAACCAGTCTGTCTTGCAAAACAAATATGCAGCAA
Source organism: Agelaius phoeniceus (assembly GCF_051311805.1). Lineage (NCBI taxonomy): Eukaryota > Metazoa > Chordata > Aves > Passeriformes > Icteridae > Agelaius > Agelaius phoeniceus. Next base: position 8,946,218 of record NC_135277.1, read on the forward strand.
GTAATACAACAATCACATGCACTTTGAAATCCAAAGCCTCCTTCTAGAAAAGATTTCTCTGTCTACATACTAGCACCTAACTGAAAATATTTGTTTGAACTCTCTATGAAGCATCACTAAAAAATATTCAGAAAGGTTTAATGTTATATACCTGGGGAATCATCTAAAATGCCTCCAGGAGAAACTACTGTGAAGATCTTTAACATGAAAAGCAGAGCAGTGTCTTTTTCTTTCATGCAGGTATGAAACAACCCCATCAATTTAGAACAAGATGAAACCTATATTCACTTATTTTATTTTTATTATGACAGTACATCCAGATTTTTAACTACTGAACTGTTGACTAGACTGCTTTTGTTTCTTCCTTAACTAAATATTTTAGCCTAATCACACAGTGCCTTCACAAAACTGACACCCTGCCAGGCAGTGGAGCACAGTGTCTCCTAGAGCAAGATTAATCTCCAAATAAGCGAGGATAAGGAACAACTGTGTCTAGAGTGCCTCAGCATCCTTAGGAGAGCAGCTCACATACAGCTGATACATTGGGTTAAGCTGCCTTGGCAGTGGTCTGTCCATCAGCCCCAAAGGCAGATGCATCAGTCATGGAAACTATTATGTTGTGCCTATTTACCTAGAAACACTCCAATTTTAAACCTAATGGTCTAATAGTATAGCAGGAGCTGTGGTTGGTAAACAGGCAGGAAATTTTACTCCAAGGAAAAACAAAAAACAAAACTGCTGCAAGCTTGGCTTACCTTTGTTTTTTTTTTTTAAATATGGGGATTTGGTAAATATTTAATAGTTCATCTAACTTGGGAGAACTATGCAATGTAACAAGACTGTTTGATTTATTCTATTATCACTGGGCTTTGCACAGGCTCCATGGGAGGGTTACTAAATAAAAAGGGTTCTCAGTTTTGGCATGAGAAATGCACTCCTCAGGTAGGAAAATATGCATTTACCAAAAGCTTTGCCTGTCTGAAAATATTATTCTGTTGGAAAAACTATTTCTGTCATTTGCAGAAAGTGCATATTTCAATTTGCAGCCACATCAATATCCTACTCTATTTATTATTACTCTTATTATTTGTGTTGCCTCTCTACCCAATGATCCCAGGCATGAGCCAAGAAATGCATGAATCCAGAACAAAGAGTAGAGTTGCCAAAAGCTCACATTTAGGCTGGGAGCAGTAGGCAATAGATTGTACAGGCAGACAGGAAACATAAAGACATATCAGCAACAAAATCAGTGCCTGCTTTCTGTCAGTATCTAGGATAGTTCCCACTGAAAATTTTCATTTAAATTTTGAAAAGAAAATTATTGTCCATATGCATATTTTCTGTTAATACCAAGTATTCTGTTTATACCAAATATATGTAAATAAAATCACATTTATTACTATGATCACGTATTTTTAATTGCTATCATGAAATTGTTCAAGAAAAGGCAGAGAAAACAGCCAAATTTAGGGGCAAGGGCATTCTCAAAGCAGCTTCTTTGCTGGATTTATATGAAGGCATTCAAAGGGGCTTATATCTAGTGCTGTGCTGGTCAGGGAGGCTTTGCAATAGCAGAATTCAAAAAGGGGTTACAACACAAAAGCTTTAGATTAGTTTTACTGACTGTTAAGAGGTGAGATAAAACAATTCATGAATTCAAAAAGATCAAGTAGGGAGGAAGATCAATATGAAAGGAATTAGTGCCTAAGTTTTCAGATAGATGTGCCAGCATGCTGCTTGGATTTATAATTATAAAGCAATTAATACTCAGCTCAATAATAAATTATTAGCTGCCATGGAAACGACTGAAATATAAGGGAAGCTATTAAAGGCAACGAGATGGCCTGCAGGAGACAAAGGGGGGAGGCAGCTTATTCACCAGGCACACTGTGCTCTTCCTCCAGCTTCCTATGCTATCACACACCACTTCCAGATTGCTAAAGGAGAAATTGCAAAATGCCTGAACTCACACTGAGCCAATTGTCAGGGTTTAGCAGGGCTTTTTTTTTTTTTTGTGTTAAGATGATAATTTGATTATAGAGTCAGATATTTTTCTGGTGTAATCCTAGGGATGTCACACATCCCTTTTTACCTGAGCAACTAGTTGAAGCAGCTATTTTCAAGAACTTGTAGGGGACAGGTAATGCCACTGAAAAGCAGAAAAGGAGAGTTAATGCCTTCTATCAAAAAGAAGAAATTGAGGAGCAAGAAAATTATAGGCTAGGCAGCTTAACTGCAGCTTCCTGGAAAAAATTCATGAACAAACAATTCATTTGTAACCACCTGGAATAAAACAAGAAGATTATGAGAAACCAACATGGATTTGTTCAAAGCAAATTGCATCAAACCAGTCTAATTTATTTCCATAACAAAATAAAAGGCTCTGACTTAAAACATTGAATGGTGCCCTGATGTCCTCATGTGCAGACAAGGGAAGCTTGGTCTAAGTCATGCACTACCATGTGACAAACAGAATTTTGCCTGCAGAATACTGACCTGCATATTGCCAAAGTGGAGAGAAGTATCAAACAGGGCTGCACAAACAACTCTGGATGCATTGCCCTGAAAATCCACCACTGATGATTTGTTGATGGAAGACCACGTGTCATTAAATGCAAGTAACATGGCATGGAAGGTCTGCCACTTCTTTGGAAAACAGGATTAAAATTCACAATGTTTACAGGGGATCCCAAAATCAATATGAATCAATGATGCTATTCTGTAGTGAAAAATACCCCAAGAAGACAACTGTGATAGTCAAACCATAAACAGGCTTCAGGGTACATGGATACAAAAAGCAGAAGTTTAAGTCCATCCCTAACCTTTCTTTAGTGTGACTGACCACAGGACAGATAGACTGGCACCAGGCAAAGAGAAAGGCACTAGAATTATCAAATATGATCTGTGAAAACAGGTCTAAAGGTATGGTTAAACTTTAGGGAAAAAGCTTTCTCAACTAAGAACAGTTAAACATGCAGTGAGCTGCCCAGGGCAGGTCTGTCTAGAGAAACTTTTCCTGGAGGTCTTTTAGGACAGGTTACAAAACTGTAATTAGGAAAACCATAGACATAACTGACCTCATTTTCCATCAAGGAGGCACAACAGGTAACATCTTTGGGTCTCCTGTGGTCTTATTTTTCTAAGAGTTTACAATATTATTTTTTCCCCATTTCTAATCTCATCTGGATGAATTGTAAGGAATTTGTCTGGGGTTTCCAGACATGAGGCAGCCTTTTCCTGGCAGAAACCCTAGACTGACTACAGACATGCATACCCTCACAGGGCACATATGCAATATATTGAATGCTTCAGCCAAGGACTGTTCTGTATCCAGAAATCAACAGCACATGTGCAATAATCCATCACTTTTGGGAAGCATCAGACTTTATTGAATAGGCACTGGAACAACAGTGCAATATTCAGGGAAACTGAAGTCCCAGAAATCCTCCTATTCTTTGGATACAAGAGGGATGAAACAACAGGAGAAATATTCTTTGGTCACAACTCTAGGCCATCAGTTTACCAAACAAAAGCACTTATTCTCTCAACTCATATTTTGTTTTCTCATACAATTTACTAGCACTCAGCTGGTTGCATCTGTGATTCCCTTACATCTTTGAAACAAAAAAAACCAATCAACAATCTCTGCCTGAGCTCTTCTGTTTACTAGTCTCCACAATAACTTCTTCAATCACACACCTGAACTCTATTATCAGCATTCACATAGAGTACACAAGGTGATGGGGTGGTCATTTTTTCCAATTTAACTTAAACAAGGGAAAGTGGTTCTTCAGCTTCAGAAATATTTCTACCAGCATAACTGTATTTGGTCTTATGCTTACAGAATCACAAAAGCAATTATCTACATCAGAAAAATCTGTAAAGGAATTTATACTAAATTGAAATAAAATAAGGAATGTTACTGGAGCTGGTGGCCACAGAACAGGAATTGTGCAAATAGTTATAAGAAGGAAGAAAGAACGCAGAGACGGTGGAGTCATTGAAAATTCATCTTGTGCCATCCTAGAATTGTTTAGTGGGAGCAGATAAGCAAATCAACTTCTGACAATTGCCCCTCTGACAGCAGGCAGCAGCTGCATCACTGCCTTGCCTTGCTGAGCAAAAGCATGGGAGAAGGCAGTGACTAACTCCAGTCAATAAGCACACCCACTGGTATTATAACACAAAAGAATTGATGGAAGGAGCCCCTGAAAAGAAGTTTCTAATTATACTAATCCCAAAATGTACCAGCAGAAATCAGTTCTGCATTCCAGCCTATAGGAACTGAGGTGTGCAGTTGTGTGCAGCCCCCCTGAATGCAGCAGGGTCTCAGAGGTTATCAGGGAAGAGGAGGACCTGGTTTAATACAGTCTTACCATATTTCTAGATCTGAGTTTGCACTTTTAAAATTATGCTTCCTGTCAAGGTATCTTGTCCAGTGTGAGCAATTCCTCATTAAATTGCAACAAGCAAAGAAAGCTTCTGTCGATTTGCCAGATGCCACCATCTCCTGTTTATAGCCACACCCATGTTTGTTTACTTCAGGTGTTCTCTTCCTTCTTTTATATCAGCTTGAGAACAGTAAAAAACAAACCCCAGAGACAGCTCCCCTTGTCCCTCTGTATCAGCAGGAGTTACCTTTGCATTAAGTTCTTGTAGCAGAGCATCACCCCAGCAGATTTCTGTGCCCCACATCCGAGAGGAGCAGAATCACCTGCAGTGCAAGTTACTGCTCCAGACCAACATGAGCACTTTGAAAAAGGGGATCCACAGCCCTATGGCTTCTCTCCTATTCTCTTTTGGCTTTTCTCCAAAAGAAGTACCACAGAATAAGGTACAACACAAGGAAACACATTCACAGAAGCTGAAAAGAGAGCTGAGCTGTTTCTATCAGCACATCAGGGTCCTTTGGGTCAACATGGCTTCTTTCAACCTGTAAATTCTGTGTCATCCACAGCAAGAAACAGCCCAAGTGATGCCCATGGAGGGGCTGGGGATGGCTGGTACCCCCAACCATACCCACACAAAGTGAAATTAATCACAGTTACAGCACTGTATGCTATAAGGCATCTTTCAACATAGAAAAAGCATAAGGGGGATGATGACCAAACAGGAAAGGAGATCCTTTCTTTCAGAAGTTCCTTTTTTCTTGGTTTTTAAATCAAATCTGACCATCTCCTAAATTTCTTTTATCATCTTTTATTGAATTTTTATGTAACATTTTCCATGCCCATATTACTTCCAATTTTTCATTATTGCTGCCCTATTTTTAACCTCACTCTTCCCAGAACTTGGCTCATAGATGTGATGCATAAATCACAAGGCTATTCTGGCTAATCTTGTAATAAAAATGTAATTTATAATACTTTGCACAGAAAACAACAACACTTTCCTCAACTGACTCAGCACTGAAGTTTTAACAACCAAATATGTGAATAAAGCATGTATCTTATCTGGCTATTAGTTTTGTATATCACCTTGGAAAGATCATGATTCTCCCCCTCCCCAGGCTTCAGTCTCTCCATGGATGAAAGATATATGCCATTAACATACTTCTAGAAAAGGAATAAAACAGATGTTAGGATGTAGATATAAGGTAGATGAAACAAAGATTCAGTCTTGATAGATGACCAGTTCTCATAAATCAAACAAATCCAAGCAAGAGATAAGACAACCTGGTGGAGTTAGCTAGCCTCATCATTTCTTACTGAGATGTCTCTTTATTTCACCTTTAATTCTAAAGGCTGTTATTTCAACACAATCCAACTGTACAAGGCTCCAAGTTCAAGTCAAAAAAAGATGCCAAACATCCACAAACTTGCTGACACAATAAACAATAAAGAAGGTACCGAGCACTTCACCAGATCCAAATGTTAATTGTCATCTTTCAGTTCCTACAGATAATATTTGACAACTCTCTTCCTTTCGCCTGAAAGCATGAGAAGGAGGCGAAACAAAAAAAACATCTCTCAAGCTGCTACCCCAAATAATGTCTTGTGCCTCTAGGAAAGAAGTGGTACAACTGAACAATTTAAAAAATTCCATCCTATCATCACAGGACAGAGCTAATACAGACAAATAATTAACTACCTTACATGTACCCTGTCCTTCCAGAATTGCTTTATCTCAATCACTGAACCCTTCACTCTGATTTGCACTGCTGGCTGTTTTACAAACAAATCAGCCACATCGTTTTCTAAAACTCTATTTTTATTTTTTGATGAGCATTGAGTAATGTCTGTAACACATTCTTGATATGAAAGCTGCTCAGCATCATGAGTCAGTGCCCTCCTCCCCCAGCCCCAGCAGGAGTGACAGATCCCAGCACTGATGCCTCAGCTCAGGTTTCATTTCATTTCATTTCATTTCATTACACAGTGTAGCAGGCCAATATCCACAGCTCGGGCAGCCGAGCCAGGAAATTCAAACTGCTGCTGCTTATTAAACATTGTGCCATCAAATCACGTTAGGAGCATTAAAATGTAAATAAATACTGTTGGGTCACTGGTTAGGCTTCTCCTTAGCTCATCCTTAAAGTGCTTTGAGAAATCTTTTTGCAAATACCTCAGTGAAGTACTAAAGGTTCTTTAAAGATGTTTGCCTTTGAAGATCCAGCTGCAACAGGATTAAATTTACTTTTACAGCAGTCTGTGGTTACAAGAAGACATCCTCCCAACTGGAGGGTACTGGGATACCTAGAGTGCATCCTAGCAGCTTTCAAAGCATTGGAGCCAACCAAGGAAACCAGCTTTTGTGTATGCCAAGGAGGTAAAAAAAAAGTTTAAAAAGTGATAATACTGTTGAGGTGCTCCCATTGTCCATCTTATACATAGAAAGAGTTGTGGAAATATGTTTCAGTTGTGCCACCTTCAGAAAAGGAAGGAGTAGGTACCCTCTTCCCCAGGCCACAGAGTGTGAGGGTAAGGGCTGTTTATTTTTTTACATTTGTATATCTTAAATGTATGCTCTATGTCTTAAATTTAAGCCTTATTCCAATAAAGTCACTTCTACATCAAGTTATTTTTAGATTTTTTTAAAGTTTAAAATAAATCCGAGCTCAGGGTCATGTGTAGTCAAATATCTGGGTGAATGGGAAGCCAAGGATTTATTCCTTTGAGCCTAAAGAACAAATCAAGATGCAGAGAGCCTTTATTAAAGTACATTATGTGGATGACCAATGCTGGCATTTTCCCACTGTTGTTCTGACCTAGAAGTGCCCAGCTGGGCAGGCCTTCCACAGCCACACTCATGCACGTGGAAGAGTTTGGTACCAAGGTGTGCTGAGCACTGGGAAATCTTCATGGTTATTGAGCTACAGCAACTGCACCTTAACCAGCACTAAGGGCTGGGTGAGTGAGTGAGTCCAAACATGATGTCTCATCATTTCAGCATGGTGGGTGATGTCTCATCATTTCAGCATGGTGGGTGATGTCTCATCATTTCAGCATGGTGTACGCTCCATGTAACCTCTGCAGAGGATTAGAGTAAAACAACCAAACCAAGTACCTGGGATTAAAAAAATGCATTAAAAAAACGCATTCTGACCTTGTAACAGGTATTTCACACACTCTTTAAAGCAATCACAATATATTAATTAACATATTTAAAGAGAGGCATTAACTACAATCTCATTATACTTCTGAAATTAACATCTGGAAAAAACCTAGGAAAATGCAGGGTTATTATTTTCATTTATTTAGTGTCTTTCTCGAATATGATAATGCAGCTATGAAGCCAAATTAGGTTAAGAAAATGGACTGGAAGGAAGCAGAAGCAGCTCAAAATATTGAGCTGATGCCCAAAAAGTCAAGGAAAGTGTTTCATTGAGCATAATGGCTTCAGAACAAATTCTGGAAAGAGCTCAGTGCCTCTACAATGTGACTTCAAGGTTCATGCAGAGTGAAGTAAAATCAGGGATCCCTATAAATTAACAGAGCTTTAGCTGACCTTTACCTGACTGCCCTGGAGAAGTGAACAGCTCCTTGGTTTCTATTGTAGAGGAAGCCCTGCAAATAAACAAATGGGGTTCCAGAGGTCAAAATGAAATAGAAACCTCTTTGTAGTGTGTTAACCTATATATTTGTTTGGGCAGGCACAAGAATGTGTTGAGAAGGAGGCTGAAATGATCAGAATCTTTGGACCTGTGACATGGAATATAATTCTATCAGCACCTGAATTTTTTTTTTTTTTTGACATTTGGCAATGCTTTTTTCCTACAAGTACAATGCATGGTATTTGAAATTCAGCTCTGGTAAGTAATCACACATGTGATTTCAGAATTTGCTTTCCATTAACATTAATGCCAATTCAAAAGCATAAAGGTTTGTAAAGGGAAAACAGGCACAACCACATCAAGTCACTTGAAAGGCAATCATGTGTGCATTCAAACTGCTTTTACAATCTCAACCCTACTCCTTTCAACCACCCCATTTCATGGTGGCTGTACTATTTCTGTTGCTATGGGGTATGCACACTTTAATTTTCTATCACTATTAGAATTTGTGTTAAGACTCCACAAATGTGAAAGTTCCATAATGAAATGCTCATCTTGAACGTGTTGAAACACAGCTGTGAAAGACAGCAAGACTAAATCCAGGACAGTGGGTTTGCAGTAACAGCCAAGAAGCTTTAAACAGTATCAAAGACAGAAGCTAAGAGGTTCAAAGCCAGCTGTAAAAATTCTCACTTGACTTCTTGATGCAAACTTAAGCAGGGCTACTATGAAGGAAGATGCTGCTGCCTTGGATTTCAAGTAGCATCTGTACTTCCAGAGAAATACAACAACTTACATAGCAACAGAAGGAGGGAAAAATATGTGAAGGTTTCCCCAAGTAGCACAGTGATGAAGCCACAAGGGGAGAAAATACCAACAGGAGCATGTCCCTACTAAAACTTAAAAAAAAAATAGGTTGACTTAAGCAAAGCCTGGGCTTTACTCTGGACACCATGATTCTTACATCCTTATAATCCTTACACCACCACTTTTCAACAAGACTTGAGGTGGTTGAGTCACAAAGGCCAACAAGGCTGAAAGTCCCTTGGCTTTGCCCCCTCTTACTTTCATTCCAAATTCTCTCCATGTTTAGGTCTAATTCATGACAAAATTTTAAGATTAATCTGGAGAAACTCTTAATGCTAAGAAAGTTTCCCTACTATTATCATAACCCTTTGACTTCCTAGGATGGTGTCTTTAGATGTGTCCCAGGTTCTAGCATTTACAAAACCATAACCAGGCCAGCTCAGAAATCTAAGGGAGCTCAAAGCCTTGGACATAATCCCTTGTACATTCAATACAGTTCATGATCCTTTTATGCATGTTTATTCATTTGTTCCTAGTTTTGCAATGTTAATGAAAACCAAACCCAAGCAAGCTTTATTAGATTTTCATTGCAAATATTTGCAAGCGAGATGCAGTTAATTAAAATTAAAACAAAAAAATATACCTTGCAGAGCATGTTCACTATGGAAAACTATTTATGTGTACTTTTCCTTGATCTCTTTGGCAAGGTCTGTGTTAAATCAGGATTTCAGAAGATGGGACTGAAATAATTCAGGACAGAACCACAAATTGGAAACTTGCTTGAAATTTTCATCATATTGTGGATAAAAGAGATCAACTCTAAATGAAAATTTAAGACATTTGTTTGTTTTCCCAACCCTGAATCTACTTTAGCTGATACCTGAAACTTGCCTAAAAAAGTCCTTTATCAAGAACAAGTAGCAGATAACACCACACTGCCACAATAACACTGATTATTCCTACAGAAACAGTACTTGCATCACTTACAGAAACATTGGCATTTAACAATTAAACACAAAATTACTTGCTACAAAGGAATTTTTTTTTGTCATTGACAGTGTGAGTTTTTATATCAGCATTAGTGAGAACAAACTGGCCAAGTAACCATCGGACTGCACATGAAGGAAAACAATTGATCACAAGAAAACTTAATTTAGTAAAATTGCATATTCATGTTTATTATTTGCTTTCCCTTTTTATCTTATAAAGTTGTGTACATACACAGCTGTATATGTCTGTATATGTACATACACCTGTATATCTTCTTATCATTATTGATCAATGTCATGACATTAAAAGATCATATAAGATCTAAGGCTAGCTCTTATTTTCTTAAGGGCACCTGCACTGGGAGAAGATCAAATAATAAAAAAGTGAAAGGGATATATTATTTTATGTCCTCCAAGGGTGCAATGCTCTTTGGAAGTAAGTGCACCTACAGAAACCCATTTCTGCCACTTCACAGTGTTCTCCAGCACACACACACCACATGTCAAGGGCTCCAGCACAGCTTCCCCACCAGCAAAATGCCCTTGAATGCTTGTCCTAAAGGCAACGTTCTAAACTGGGCAGACCATCTGCAGTGGGGCTCTGGTGAACAAACCACAGCCCTGAGGGACACAGGAAAAGCAGAATTTACCTACTGGCACAGCTTTTGAGGGCCCTCGTTTAAGTGTTATAACAGTGACTAAGGACAACAGGAGGCCCAGCTCGTTTGTGCCACATCTTGGGCTGCAGCTGCTGCCACCCCTCCCTTCTGCTCTCCCTCAGTGGGACATGTGGCCAACGGGGACATGGAGGTGCCACCAGCAGCCCTGGCAGCAGCCCCAGGGGACACCAGCAGCCCATCTGTACTGCCCTGCCTGGCCCCCTGCCTTACTTGGGTTTTCTAACATCCAAAATTGCTGCCAAAGCTCTATTAAAAAACCCTTTTGCTTCCTTTTTCAGGGAATCCATACAAGCCAGGAATCATTTGGTCCAAAAGTAAATTTATCTTCTCTGCTAGTTTGGTGAAAACACCTTAACTACGATCAGTTGGCTGTAGGCTTGGTGTAAAAGATGCTCCACCCTCAAACCTCTCAAATTTATTCTTATTTTTCTCCCATTGTGTCCATAAGGCCTGATGTATTTACACTAACACCTTTTCTTGCAGCTAGAGACCTCTCTGGAAATTTTGCCTTTATCACTCGTGAAGCACTTTTAATACAGCACAGTAAATCCTGTCCTGCTGGGTTCATTGTTGTTTTTTTGATTTTTCTGGGGTTTCTTTCCTTTTTTTTTTTTTTTGGAAGTCATCAGAAAACACTAGAAATGAATTCATGAGCCCTCCAGAGTAGCAAATTTAATTGCTGTTTTTTCCAGGCTCTGTAGGACAAGTACAAGTCATGTTTCAAGCTGAAACAAAAGGACTGATTTATAGCCCTTTTTCCTTTGATATCAAACTGGGATCACTTCATAGGAATATGAATATTTTGAAAAGAGACTGACTCATATTTCAACCCTTTAAAGCAAATCACAAGAATGAAACTTTATGACATCATTTTAAAGCAATTGAAGGGTAAAAGTAGATAACAGGAAATACTAATATCTGTTTAAAACCGTAGAAAGTTAAATTAAAACTTTAATTTACTGCATTTGGGGTTACATATTTGTACTTTCACATAGATGGAAGATGTAGTGGACCTAATTGTAACACTCTAGCAACTAACATTGGCTTTACTTATGGATGATATTAGCTATTGAAAAATTAATAGCATTGTAACTTTCCAGAGAAATGGCAGGCTCTCTGGAGGAGCATAGCATAATGGCAGCTCAATTTATTTTGAAATGTCTGGTTAGGGCTGATTCTTGGAAATAGCTCAGCTGTAAGCCCATACAAATGCAATCCACCAGTGCAGGATTGAGGAATGAAATCCTTTACCACACCTAGAAATGCAAAGCTTGATTCAAAACAGCTGTTTCTGAAGGTTCTATCATCTACTCAGGAGGGTAAAATAGCAAATAAAAATAGACCTTACTCTTTAAAATTATGAAAGGTACCTTTACTCCACTAGGTGGTTTTTTACAGAAGCTTTGCTTGGTTTGTTGTTGTGGTTCTAATGCACCTTAGCAGCCACATCTATCCAGCAGGATTTCTGGAGGGGATCTGTCTGCCTGCAATATCTCTTCTTTAGTGTTAAGCTCCTGCTTGGTTTAATAAATTTTCTCTCAGCTTCTAAAAGTCATGGTGCCATTTTAGGACATGACTGTGCTAAAGAGAGAGCAAAGTGTACCAGGTAGCTTAGCTAAAATCATTTGCTACTGTGTGATGCATCTGTTACAGATTTTCCCCTGGACTGAGATAAGGTTGGAGCTGATTCATCTACAGATGAATACCAGAAAGTTTAAATTGGAAGAGGGGATTATAAAGAGAAAAAAAAAATCCTTAGGCCTTTAAATGATGAACTGAAAATGAAATATGCCTCTCCAAGTGACTTACAGGGTTTATAGCTCTCAGGATATCTTCCAAATAATCACCTTTTGGTGTGCTGTGTTTACCACAGGAAATTGCTCCTGGCCACGACCTGTATGGTGACTACAGACCACTCCAGCTCCAGGAGTGTGCTTGCACTGCTGGCAGCACCTGAGAGAGCACCTGAGCTGCTGCTGCTGCACTCAGCCTCCTCCTCTCTCACCAGAGTGAGCCTCTCACCTGTGCACAAGCCAGGGAATCTGGGTGCAAAGGCCCCACTTGAACAGACATTGGGAAGAGCCACTGTCTGGGAGGAAACCATACAAACCAAAAAGCTTCGCTGTCTGTTATAGGACAGAAATCTCTCTGCTGAGACATTTGCAAACTCATGAAAATCTGTCTCCCACCTTGTTCATGGCTCTGGCTCCCACATCCCACACCTGAAATGCCCAGAGCTGACAGGAGAGCCCACGGGTTCCTGCAGGGCTGAACCTCCCTGTGTTTGCCAGGAGAGGGAATGGCACCCTGATGGGGATGAAGTACATCTGTAGGAGATAAAGCAGGCTTCAAAATTAGCCTGTGACCATCTTGCTTTACCAACATCATCACTGTCTCCATGCATATGTTTTATCTGACAGAAGATACAAAGACTCAGCTATTCCTCAAGGCACTTTCAGAGGCATTTGTCTTGAGCTTTTGCTTTTCCCCTAAGTATTCAGCTCTAAAGACTGAGGGAATTGCTTAGGGTGACTCACACCCAGGATTTACTAAAAGCATGAAACCCTGTGCTCTTACAGACACTCTTTATTTGAAACACTTTTCCTAAAAAGTCACTCGAAAAAAAATAAATTGAATTGCAGAAAATGGAAAGCCTATGCTCACTGCACCCCTGGATTCTATAATCATGGACTTCAGTCCAGAAGAACCTCTATTCAGAGCTCTGTGCCTACCTCACCAGACCACATCACCTCCAGGAGATGATGCAATTCTGTGCATATTGCACAGCTCTGTGTGCACTACCACCACTGAGATCACATTTCACTTTAAATACATGTATACTTTCTAAGAAAGCTAGGTTAAATGTTTAAAATTTTGGCCTGATTCTCCCGAAGATTAGTCATAATAAAGTAAGGAATGTATTTCTTTTAATACTGCCATAAAGATTTAGTGAGTCACTGTCCTATAGGTGCCTGGGAGGCAGCAACCAGTGGGAATTGCTGTTTTTACAGTAAACCATAAAAATGCATTGAGTTACAGAAGTAACTATTAGCTAAGCTGCTGAATCATACATCTCATGCTGAAGCATTCACAATGCCATGATCCCCTGAGAATTTACCTCTTCAGCAAGAGCTCAGATGTAAAATCACAAAACCCAACAAACTAGGCACTATGGAAATAAGTTGAAAATTGAGGTGCAATCCTGCAATTTATGCAGCGTTTAATAGTTACCAGAGTGAAGATTATTTCATGTAAGTGACACAGAATCAGCCTCTCAGCAGGAGGTGTGTTAGTTTATGAATCAGCAGCAAAGCACCACCAAAGAGAGGTACAATATTTGGGACTTCATCTGAATAAGAGCATACTGAACAACACATTTCATCATCCTTTGCTGTTATATTCATCACCAACTCACCAAACTGGATTCCTTACACTTCTTCTTCATTTAGGTCTTTCTGTCGTGGACTGCTCTGCAAAATTTTTGTCACCTCTGCAGTAACACGGCTCCATCAAGGAGGTAAAACAAGTCTTTGGTAAGGACTTAATCAGTGGATGCAGATCAGAAGAAAAACATTTATAAAACCCCACACACTCTTGGCTTCTACTTTGAATTTTGCCTTTTGTCATAACACAGAGTCACAAGAGCAAAACCAGCACAGTCCAGCACAATACCTAACATTATTTTACTGTGCTTCCCTGGCAGCTTGCAGAAATCCTTCATAACATATTTATCATCTGCTCTTGAATTGAGTGATACCAGTCTCAGCTACGTTTTCTGGCAAGATTTTCAAGGCCTTATGAGCAAGAAGCTATCTCAACAAAGACCATTGAGAAATTCAATTAAAGACACCTTCACTAGAAAGAATAGCAGATTTCCTCATTTACTAAAGCAACTAAACAACACAATATATGCTTTAACTTGACTTGGCATTTTCAAGATAATCTGTACCTGTGAGTTTGCTCTTGGAGACTCAAGCCTTGGGTTGCATGTTGGCTGCTGGACTCTGGCAATGGGACTGTGCAGGTATCATTGTTTCTGCAACCTTTCACTGGAACTGAAATGTATTTGGATATTGTGCTGAAATTCATCTACAACACTGGCCTGTGGCTAATCATTGCCAAGAAAGCTGCAATGGCAGAAGTTCTGAGACAAAGAAAACCCTGGGACTGAAATTTACTGAAATAAATTTACTGTAAATAAATTTAAGCTAAATGCACAGCCTGCAATGCTGTTCCTTTAAACGTCATCAATCAATTCTTAAACTCTCTTAAATTACCAGAGAAGCATGACTAAAGTTTAAAAAAATCCAATCAAAAGAACCCCCATGATAAAAGAAACTTCTTGCTTTAGATAAGATTTCTGCTCAGTAGAGAAAAAATGTCTTGAGCAAACAAGAGATGGGACATGATTCAAATTACAACTGTACACATAAGTAATTAAAAAAATTATTTGTCCTAGAAGAATGATTTGTACTCCAATGAATTGAAATCTAAATTATAAAGCTCGATCTTATTATGAATCTTTGCTACAGCCATGTCTGCCTAAGCATACTCTGTACTCCTAAGGGATTACTTTTAAAACACAAGAGATTTCACCCTAGCTACTTTTCCCTCAAGAAATCCTTCTAAAAAAGCTCCTACCTTTGTATCTCACAACAATAAACAAGCCAGAAGGTTCTTTCTTCTCTTGACAAAATCATTGATTATGACTTCCAAAGATTAAAGCCTAATATATACCCCAGAAACTGAATAATTATATTTTGATGGCAGTTAAGTAGGTATTAAGACAGCAATATCTCAGAGCTATTGATAAGTCTTTTTCATAATAGGACAGAAAATGCACATTACAACTGTACAGGTCACAATCTTGCTCTCAATCACCTCATTCTTACCAGAGCATTTCCCATTTTCCTGCTATTACATCATAACAACCCTAAGGAGATCTACCAGAAGTGCAAGTGATGTTCACCCCAGGCTGATGACATTGCCCTGGGCCTCTCCTGCAGCTCAGGGCTGTTCTGGGGGGCTGTGGCACCTCTGGCCCAGGCAGTAGGGAGGCTCCTAAAGCCAAGGGACACCACATCCAGCAGCAGCCTGTGCTCAGTGCCTAGGAACATCTGCCCACATCTGGCAGCAACACCAGGTAAACCATTCTGTGAAAGGGGCAATTGCACTCCTTGGGAGTAAAGGCTTTTGACAGGTTTTTCCTTGAGTAATTTGTGTGGAGGGCTGGTTGACCTTGGAAGATCACATGGTAATAGGAGAACTAATATATGAAATTTATGAAATTGCACAAGGGAAGACCTAACACAGCAAGCAACTGATTAGGAAGAGGATTTGGGGACTGTATCAAGATTCAGTGCTTTTCTTAACCTGAATTCCATTTTATTAGAGACATTGCTTCTTTTTCTTTTCCTTTTTTAAGTATTGGTCCCTGTATTTCAGTGACTATATGAAAATTCTTGCTATTCATCCATTTATCCTCATTGGTGCCATGCCTAAGCACCTCTGCCATACTTACACACAGATCTCCCATGCAGGGTTTTTGCACAAGGGACAGGCATCTGGGGTAGCAATTCACAGGTTAAGGAGGGATCATCATGCTGCTATTACTGTCAAGAAATGCATCTCCCATTCAGTTCCACCAAGAGGTTTCAGAAAGTCTCTTGGCTACTTCCAGCTACATCAAATCACACAAAATCACCCCTTACATTTTCCAAAGGGCTCTGCCCTTCTCTCAGATACTCACAGCCACAACATAACTGCCTTAAGACTCAAGAAAAATTTCAGCCAGCAAAACCTGCCTCATTGAATAGGAACAGACCCAGAAGTAGATTGAATGCAATTCTTCTTGACAGCTTGGAACTTTTACCCTCTCCTTTCTCACTGACAAGTTGTACTGTAAGAAAGACAATAGACTCCTTCAGCATCTGTGTAAAATTACTTTACTCATTTATGCATTTATGAATGAAATCATTTAGGAAATGATACTTTGCCTCTGGGAAAGTAGGCTAGCAAACTTGAATAAATGTAATTACTTGCTTGTTAGTTATTCCTCAAGATGGATAAAGATTTGTGAAAAATCTTGATGTGGTGTGGGAGAACAATTAGATCTACCCTTCACGTCTTCTATTAGTTCCTACACAAATCTTGTCTTGCATTAATTCCAGGAAAACTGGGGTTTTTCTTCTAAGATTTCTTTTCTTCTGAGATTTCCCACCCATGTGGCCATGGCAGCAAGAGTGACCCGACCAAAGCTGGCCCAGGCAGAGTGGTAATTGCAATAACCAGTGCTACCAAGACCTGCACAGCTTTACAAGAGCATCAAGCAACCACCAGCAATGAGGACCCAGAGCAGAGCCCCACCTTTCTGATTCAGCTCATTCAAACTACTGACACACAACAGCAAAGATTTCCTTTTGACTTCTCCAAAGAGTAGAACACAAGCTGCAATTATTAGTTACAAGAATACAAAACCTTAGCTGGAAAGCTCTTTAATTGTCCTTTTTTTATAAAAACAATTTTATCTCAGCAAGCAGTTTATAAACATTCCTCTTATCTGCTACTGGGGTTGTTAGAACAATTTTTTTTGTAAAACAGTTAAGCTCTTTAGATAGATGAATTAAAATCTACATTTTAAAAAATAACCTCAAGCAACCTGCTTTCTGCTCAAATTAGCATTTGCCTTTGAAAATCGTCTTTTCAACTTTTGCTTCAAACAAAGACATAAAACAAAATAAAAATCCTAACAGGATTTTTAAATAACTCTCTATTTTTTGTTTAGTTGTTATGAAATCCAGACAAATCCTCCTTATATTGAGCTACTCCATAACAGTTCACTGAAATCACTGGAAAAAATTCTGGTTTTGCTCAAAAATTGTGCACTAAAGCATTTGGAATTGAGAAAATCCCAGCTTAATGCAGAAAGCACTGGAGCAGACATTTAAATTTCCTTACATGATCCCAAAAAGTAAATTGTAAAAACAAAGTAAATCTCATGTGTGTTTGCAATATTGTAGCTTTGGGCCCCTGACCACCCAAATGTGTCTGCAAATTAGAATGACCACACAGTAAGCAACAGTACAGAAAAGACCAGAAAAGCCAGGTCTAATCTCCCAGACATGAACTATTTTCAGCCTCCAGTTCAAGCTGTTAAAAATTATGTTTGTATTCACAACCCATGTTTTTCTCTTCAAGCACTGCTCTGAAACACGCACAACTGGATTTGAGAGAACACAATGCAGAGGAAAGCATAAATGAAGCAGTGAAATCTGTCTGTGTACTCTGTAAGCCTAGCATTGCTTGCAGGAAACCAAATTAATAAGTTAAATATCAATATCACTGCAGCACACCATCTTCTCCCTCAGACACAGAGGGGCACACAGAGCCCACCACAGGAGCTGAGAGCAGCTGCACAGGGCCTGGCACTGCCGCGGCGCAGACAAACTCAGGGCACTTGCTTTTCTTGTTCTCTTCATAAAAGGAAGATAAAACTGAAAGGTAAAACAGGAAAGTGCTTTTGAACAAACAAATTTGTTGGATTTAATGCCCATTATTAGATTTAAACACCTTGGTCAACAGACATTCTACCCACAAAAATTATTTTCAAAATCAAAGAGAAGGAATTAATGAGGTGACACTGACATCACCACATCTGTTGACAAAGTTAAAGCATCAGGGAATACTTTTTAATTTCTCCTCTTCATTCTTTGCCAGGTTTCAAATTTTTCTTGCATTTGAAAAAAAAAAAAATTAAACACACACCACCTATTAAAAGCAATTCTGCCAGTTTTTAACAAAAGGTAACACTCTTTTCTTCATGTGTATACTCTTTGTAAATTATTGCATATGCAAGAAATTCCTGTGGCTGGTTATGTTTAGGTTGCTTGGCCCAACAATAACATTGTATTTTTAATAAGAAAAAATAAACCTCTATAGGTACAAAAGGACCAAATCCAAGAGCCAGATTTATAGAGCCCACAGAGCAAATAGGAAGGTGTGATATAGCAACCAAGAACCACCAGCAACAAAACCCTCAGATGGTGCAAAGCCACAGGACCTTGCACAGGACCTACCACCTCACTCTCTACTCAGGAACCTTTTCCCCTCCAGCACAAACAAATTCTGAACAATAGAAAGACAATCAAAACAGGAACAGCTTTTCACCTTCAGCTGTATCTATGAAGAGCTCAAAGAACAAATGATCATGGATTTTACTCACTGTGCAAGTTTAATATTTCCCAATACAGGCTGGATGGCTGTACAGTATACTGGAGCACTGATTTAATTTGGTCTAATTCAGTGTTGTTTGACAGCCCAGACTAGCCTGCTGATGACATAAACCACTGTTTTAATAAGTGAAAGGGCCCAGAATTGTTGGGAAAACACACTAAATAAGGAGGTGGCTCCCTTAGAAGTGCAGAATTCAGCTGATGGCTTTTAAAAGCATCTAGTTTGTAACTGCTGGGTGCATTTTGTCACTAAAAGTGATTGCTTCAAAGATGGACAACAAATACAGGAATTCCTGCTATCTGATTCACATAATTACTTCTAATGTCTGCAGTTACCACAGATCTGTTGATTGTTAGCCAAGCTCTGAGAGAAGGTAAGCACAAGAAAGTGGGTTAATTTATTACCATCACCTTGGATTTCCTTCTTGTGCACTGGAAAACCATGACAATATTGCTATCTTGCTTCTTGTTTAGCATAAATCCACTTAGAAGTATGTTATAAACAGCAAGCTATTGTTTATAAATCGAGTGATGATATAAACACTGAAATGAAATACAGCAGAGAAAAATGGAGAAAAAATGTGGTTTGGTTACATATTAGAGAAATGTTATATTTCCAGGCATAGGGTTTCCAAGATTATGTTTTAGAAGTGCTATTACTGTTACTTGATGGAGTTCAAAATGCCTATTTTCCAGCTGGCATCTCAAAAGGTTTACAGTTACTCTGTCTTATAACAAACCAAACTAAAGAATATTTGTCCTCCTGCAGATGCCCTGAAATGACCTAAATCCTTTATTTGGCCTAGAAACACAATAAAGCACACAAGACAATTTCCAGAAAGTACTCTTTTCACTTCTTAGGATCTAAAACTTCTTCTTCTGAATCCTGCTACATCTTCCATGCTGGAAGCAGAGCAGCCCTGTGGCTACAACAACAATTACTCCTCTTTACCAAACACCATCAGCATGCCTGGTGCTTAAAGACACCATGGCAATAACTCAGCAAATAGGAACTCAAATGCATCAAGGTCCAGCCATAAAATATAGCTTGAAAGACAGACTGGCACAGCCTTATCAGGTGTTTGCCCTGTTTGGGAGCCTGGTGGACAGAGTTTCCTGGGAGGCAGACCCAAAGGGCAAAGGATTCCAGAAGGAATGGATGTTCTTCAAGAAGGAAGTCTTGAAAGGTGCAGTAGCAGGACATCCCCATGTGCTGGATGAGGAAAGGAAAGACTTAACCAGGAGGCTAAATGGAGCTTTGCATGGAACTCCAGCAAAAAAGGAATCTATGACCTTTGGAAGAACAATAAGGCAACTAAGGAAGACTAAAATGATGTATTAATGGTATGCAAGGGAAAAATTAGACTGGCCAAAGCCCAAGTAGAACTTACTCTGGATAATACCATAAATTATAATAAAAATATTTCTATAAATACATTATCAATAAAAGGGAGGGCAAGGAGAATTTCCATCCTTCATTGAATGTGGGAGGGAACAGACAGAGGAATAGGCTGAGGTATTTAATGCCTTCTTTGCCTCAGTCTTTTCAAGTACGATGAGTTGTTCTGCAGGTACCCAGCCTCCTGATCTGGAAAACAGGGATGGGGAGCTGTAAGAAGCCCTCACAATCCAGGGGGAAATATTCAGTGACCTTTTACACCATTTAGACACTATAGGGCCCAGTAGGAACTACCCAAGGGGACTGAGAGAGTTAACAGTTGGACTTGATCTTAAAGGGCTTCTCCAACCTAAATGATTATATGATTCTAGGGTTGATGCCACAATATTACTCATTCTTTACTAAAGACTACAATAGAGGCTAAAAAGCACAAAGAGTCTTCTTGTTTCTGCCTCTTTTTTTTTTTGTTTCTATTTTTCATCTTAAACAAACTGGTCTTTCTTCTCAATCTTCAAGCAATGCAATAAGTTTTTCCTCCTTTGGTTTAACTTTAGAGTGGATATGTCAGCCAAAAACCACCACCAGCTGTGGGTATTGATTTCTTCAAAACTCTTCCTGGTCTGACCAAGCTCCAGGACATGGAGGGGGAAGAAAAAAAAAAAATGAAGTCACTCTAACCTTAAGCTGTGGCATTGCATGTTCAGCACACACCACTAACTTTACTAAACTGCTGAACAACATCCTTTAAAGGCTTCAGAAGACTGCAAAGGTCTGCTACTCCCCTTCCCAAAGTGCCAGGGAGTTCATACAAGTCAGCATTTGCACAACATCATTCATGCTGGATCCTGCTCTCTTTTGGAATAAAAACTGCCTTTAACAGTTTAATGAAATTTGTATCTTCCCAAAGTTAGTTACTGGAGGGGAAAAAGTGTTTCTCCACACATCTCAGTGGGTGCTGACCTCAGCTGAACCTTTCATGACTCACTGCAGTCCAGAGAAGGCAACCAGAGACAACACAAGTGATTTACTATTCCTGTGCCTCAAGCCCTGCCCTCAGTAGGGCACCACTTTAGAGAGTGGAGGTCGTGTTTCTGACCCTGCTAAGCAAAGGGTGGTTCAGCAGTTGTGATGGTTTCTGAGTTATATTTTACACCCACAGTTACAAACAACTGGTACAAGTCCAGCAGCTATGATGCACCACCAAGTCAGCAAAGTTCTCTGCTCAGAACCAGTCTATCAACAAGCTCTAGCTGTCAACTGTTTGGAGAGAAAAAGACAGAGCTGCTGCTAAGCTGTTTCCAAAATGGGCCTTGTACCAAACTGTCCCTGGTGGTCCAATGTGTTCCAATCCTGTCAACCACCAGTGCTCCACCAGTCCTGTAAGCCACACTCTGGAAAACTAAAAGCTTCCAATTTGATTACTTTGTCATTTATTTCATAGCTTCAGCAAGGTCTCTAATGTTCATCTTTAATGGTAACCACAACTTCGACTTTTCTTAGGAACACAACTCATTAGAATGGATAATGAAACCTAGTTTATACTGTTTCCCTCTAGTACAAATTTCTCCTTGCTTCCAAGATTCTTACAGCTCTGATCCTATTAACACACACACACACAAGTGTGTGTGCACTTAGAACTAAATATAAGTTAAAGACAGGGATCATGACCCAAATTGGGTATGGAATACTCATCCAAACATTATTGATGGATGTTGTCCACCATGACATGAGTTATGTACTCATGCTCTCAAAAACTTCCTGTGGCCCCAGCTGGGCATGCAATGTTGAACTTGAATTATTTACAGTGCTCAGAAGCTTCCTCCTCCCCAATCCTATGAGCAACAAGAGCCCAGCCACTACAAATAGCATTTCTCAAAAAAAAGTCCCATTTCTAGTTTGGGCTCCAAAATCTCTAGGGAGCTTCTCCCACAGGATATAGTCTCAGGGAGTTGTTTCTATTCCATTTATGGCCCTTTAATATTATGAGAGAGCAAAAAAAAAAAAAACTAATCAAAACAAATCTTTAGCATACCTGAAAAACAGACCCATTATACAGCAGAATTATAACATTCACCCAGGGAACCAAACCCAAACAAAACAAGAGGCTAAAAGTAAAGATCCAAGACTCTGAATGCTCTGCAAGGTCAAAGCTATTTCCTTTGTGCCCAATTTGTGGCAATCCACTGCAGCCATAAAACTGACATAAATCAGACATACGCGGAGAGCATTGAAAAATGTCAACATTATGAAAAAAATACCCAGCAGTAACTTCTGAGTTGGAAAGACAGTCATTTAAAACCTCTTACACAAGATGGAGCGTTCACCAAATAAGGAGACCCCCCTGGAGCTGAGGAGATTTGCTGGGTTACCGCATTAACCAAATGTTTTAAATAGTGCCCTTACACCATTAAACTTAAAGGGGTGTCAGTGTTCCCATCTATGCTTTAATTTCCACATTCTATAACCACTATTAAAACAAAATACTTCAGATTAGATCTAGCCTAACAAGGTTTTGGGGTTTTTTTTGCCTGTTTGTTTCTGGCTTGTGTTTCTTTAAAATGGTGTTTTATGTTGCCCTGGCTGCATATATTCCACGAGGTTTAAAATAATTTATTTCAACTGAGTTTTTATTTTACTTTTAATATTCAGAGACATTTGAGTTTTAATTTGAACATTTATAGTCATCTCCCTTTTTTCTACTGAAAAAGGGTAAATTGCCATTAGCATGGAATGCCATATGATTGTAGCCTTTTAAAATATCACGCAGTCTGATCCTTGCCAACAGCAAGCTCTTGTAATAATTTTTAAGCCTCAGAATCCAGGACAAAAGCTATCAGACATCTCCTCTCCCTGTAATTGCTCAGCACCTTTGAGAATCAGGCCACTTTCATTGCATGTCTAAATACAGTTTTAGATACTTAACTTCAGGAACTCAGATTTTTGAAAAAAATGAGGTCAAAATGATTAAAGTAAATCTCATCACCTTTGACATTCATAATTAAATGAATATTCAAATGAAAGTAGTTGCTTAAGACTGTGTGTTCTCTCTGGCAATACTCAGTTCTGAGTATTTTTTTTTTTCAAATTTGCAATGTTTTATGGCTTTACTACCAAGACAGCTTGCTCTCAGTGTCTGAAGTGCAGTGGTAGATTCCAGCAGGTTTGCAAGCACAGAAGCACCACTCTGCCACCTTTCTGATACGAATGACAACATTCCAGTGCCTGGAACAGCTCAGCAGGAGCTGCAGAGGCAATATTCCAGCAGGTGCACCAATTTGCTGAAACACCAGGCAAATTTCCCCCTCCTTACCACAACAGGAAATGACAGGAACTGGAAACTTCAGCCAGGAAACGCTACAGACTGGGCAACACCTCTTTTCTTTGGGAAGCAGAGATCCCTTTTCCCACTGCACGTTTTCCTCTGCAGGAGTCAAAGCACTGCTTGTACCAAGGTGTGATAGCTCTGCTCAGCTGATGGGTGGTACCTTATCCTGCCCACACATCCTGAGAAGGTCAGAGCTGTGCCTTCCTTTCTTTTTCTTTCCTCATGTTTAGTTCTGGCTCAAACTTCCAACAGCTAACATAACATAATTGTGTTTAAACTAAAACTAAATGTGGCTTGCTCAACAATATCCTCTTGCCCAATAGGAGAAATATTTCACCTACAGCTCAATAGTGGGGCAGCAAAGGAACACTCATTGAGGATTATGGAGCTACCTACAAATCATAAGAAAAGCACAGTCACTGACTTTGTTTTAGTTTTTAATCTCACAACAATTCTCTTCAGTTACTCCCACTATTAGGATGATTTTAACCAAGATCATTCTGTGTGCACATGCTGGTAAAGGGCAATGCAATGCCCACAGAGTCATCTGTAAAAATGCAATCCCTAATACACAGCAGATAAAGGAGAAATTACATTTTCCCCCTCCGCTTGTGGTTAGTCTGGATGCCTCAATCCAATTTTCCTAACTGACTTTACATTACTCTGCAGTTACATGTTTGCACTTTAATGTTTATCTCCTAAATCTTGAGCCGTGCACTTCAGTCATGTCTGCGGAATATGTGATGTAATCTCACTAGATGTGTGTAATTAGAAAGATATAATCAAAAACCATAACCCAAAGGAGGATTTTTCTTCTTTTCCAGACTTTAAATTCATAGGCAATGTTGAAAACAGTTTGTAATTTAATCCCTGTATGCAGCAGATCACCAAACGATATAGTGCATAAACTGAAAGGGCTTTCTTTGCTGAGAAAGAAAAATGATTCACGTGACTGTTCAGTATCTACAAAATGCAGAGAACCCCCATACAGGTTCTGCTTCTGCAGAAAAGAGATTGCAGTTCCCCCTGTACGTCTACAGGACCTGGAAGAACACATTTACCTATTACTGTTACTCAAGAATAAAGTACTTAAGCTCACTTTCATCTCCAGTTCAACACAGCACCACAAACTAAGAGTGAAAACTTCTTTCTCATTGTCATAACAAGATTAAGTTACCATTAAAATATGCAACAATCTCAGTAAATGATAATTGCTATAATAGTCAGGAGATTAAATGAAGGGGAAAGAAGTTTGGTCTGGGTATTGGGAATGAATTCCTAATGGCAAGACCTGCAGTGCACAACCCCACCAGCCCTGCAGGCTGCAGGGACAGCTCACAGGGAGCTGGGGCTAATCTGCACACACAGTCACAGCAGCTCATCAGAGAGGATTGTATAAGGCTTTATTTATTTACGCCCTTCAACATACGCAGAGCTTTTTCAAAACACACAGGGATGGAAAACACAGCCCAAGAGCTTCAAAGGAGAGCTTTATCAGTGGAATGGCTGGCACTGCTTCTCTGAAACCAGCTTCTGAGTGCCCAACTTTATCTACAATGAGCCCACCCGCTGCACGGACCGTGCTGGAGTGAGGACACTGCAGGATTGGTCCAGCCCCCACTTCCAAGGATGCTTGCACAAATAGCAGGCAGCATACACAGGCAAAAGATGGATTTGAACAAAGTTTAGACTCTCTATAAAACTCTTGTATGAAATTGCTTTTAATGAGGAATGGCCTATTTTTTTTTTAGAGCAATTTCAGAGAACTGAAAAAACGGTTTCACTATGAAAACAAGAAGAACACTGATTGAAACACATTTAAACACTCTTGTAGTAGAGTGACCAAAAGAAAGTGTAAAAGTGAATATCTACACTTCTCCCCAGTGCAGTCTGACAGAACACCTTGAGCTATTTCTCTGTGTCCAAAAGTGGCAGGTCAGGGACCTGTGTGGCAGCATCCAGCCAAGCTGGATCAAGGAACCAACTCAAACAGTAGCACAGCCAGCAGACTCCTCTTCCTCACAAGAACACCGCTATCTCATCTTTTGCAATTCAGCAGCATCAGAACCAAATTAACTACAAACAGTTTTCTAATAATTCTTATGCACATCCGGTGCAGGGTAAATGTGTGTGAAAAACATTTTGAAATGTGTCTGATGGTCATATTCCTTATGTTAAGTCTACTGAAGAAAACCAAGTGTGCTGAGCAGCTGAATTGGTTAACTTTTTGCTCTGTGAACTCCACCATCCTCTTTTCTGAGTGACATGGTCACTTATTAGACAACGTGTTATATGAGATGTTTTACAACACATTAATATCTGCTTCTCAACTACCAGCCATCTTATTAAATTCTCAGCATGTTCTCACTTTGGAGCCATCCAGATAATATAGACAGCAACATTAACAGCAATAAAGGCATTGCTAGATGTAATGTAGTATCTAATTAACAGTGATCTCAGTGGGGCACGGCCAGGAGAGGACAACTGAATAAAAATCATCTGCATTATTTAAAGTTACTGAAATATACAATTAATGGCAATGGCACCCATTTTAATTAAAACTTAGAAGTTGTGATCCAAACTGGCTGAATCTGACACGAAAGTAATGGCCTTTATCAGGTTTAAAGCAATTAGCCAATCTCTAGCCATCCTTTTCTTGTCTTTCCCAATTATTTATGGTTTAATATCTATTAAAGCCCAAGGCCATGGCCATCACCAAGCACCCAAATTCCATACTGTGAGAACAGAGCTCTAAAGACCTTCTGGAACTCTTCTCTCCCTTTTGTGTTGGCCAACCACTGAAACAGGGGTCAGGGTTGTTTATCCCTGCAAGCTGCTAAGGACAGGCTGGGCATTGTCAGGATGAGAAAAATGCACAAAGTCCTACAGCTGGGAAGGCCTCAGGATCTTCAAGAAAGAAAGTGGCCACACTGGAGCCCAATGCTGGACAAAATGAAGCCATTTCTTAACATATTCCTCTCTATTTTAATCTCCTGCTCTTCTTCAGTGCCAAAAGAGGGCTTCTACTCCAAGCTGTAATGCAAATGCTTGGTTTCTGAGTCTGCCATACACACCCTCAAGGGTGCTTCCCAAGTGCTCCATCACCTGTTTCTCTCATCAGTTTTGTAACATAGAATGGCAAAGAGGAATGTTTTCTGTGTCAGTATGGGGGAGCATTTCTGCAAATACACGGGAGTCCATGGTTGTAAATGTTGATATACATTCACTAAAAGCACCCCAAGCCACTGAATCTGTTCTCAAGAAAGAATTCGAGTTGTATGATCACTGATCCTCCTTTTTTTTGGTACTCCATTCTCAGAAGATATTTTGTTTTTCTCTTCCAGAGTAGCACTTCCCCCTCAACTTGTGAATTATTTCTGGTCTTGTTTTCTGTCTCTCGCAGCATGTCAGTTCCAATGCTCTGCTTTAATGAAAGACTTGGCAAGCCAATACAGCTTTTTCACCTGTAGTTTTTTAAATTAATTTAGTATCTTCTCAAGCAGCACATTCCCTTACAGACCACATCAAGATAACACTTCAGCCATATGTGGATGAAAGCCTCTCTCCTCCCTGACACAGCCAACTCAAACACAAGCAGCCACTCCCAGGAAGCTGCTGCTAATAACATCTTTCCTCAATTTCCTTTTTCAGTTTTTCTTTCTCATTCATTCTCCTCAACAGGATATTGAAAGGTTTCTGACCTCCATAAAGGTCATTGCATTAGGAGATAGCAAATTCTTCTCTCAGCCTTGATATTTCCCACTTCTCAGCCTCTCAAACTTTGGTATAAACTCTTCAGCTAATTAAAAACTTCTTGCAGAGACTCTACAAAATATCCTTCCTTAAGTTTTTGCTTTCATCTCCAGTCTAAAACTATATTTATTTAATCACCAAGATATTAGCATTGTTCACTACGTTGACTTTTATTTTTCCATTCCGTGAGTAATCGTCCATCACAGGTCACTTTCACACACATACCCCTAATTCACCACTCCACTTCCAGAGAGGTTTAAAAAAAAAAAATCAGTCTTGGCCAGACTGATTAGTGAGACACAAAGTACCAGCTAGAAATGCTTCCTCATCATGGCTTTTCATTCAGACATCTACTAGACACACTTCTACATACTATTGTACGTGAAATCTTTTGTTTTTAATGGTAGCTCACTAAATCATTGTCAACATGCTATGTATTTAATTTGAAGGATGTTTCCCTGCACAACATGTGCCATGATTTCCCTAGGCACTGAGTTGAAACTGAGTTTAAATGGGTTTGATATTTCACTATTTTTCCTTGTTTTCCACAGTTCCTGCTTGATATTTAGTAGGTTTTAAGTGTTATAGAATCTGACAATAGCTGCATGCAATGCATTATTTACAAAACTTTTCACTTCAGTCTTCTACCTGACTGTCTGCAAAGTCAAACCATTCATAGACAGAAAAAACAACTTGAAAATTTCTTGATTTGTTAAAATCTTTATATGCACAAGTTATTTAAAACAGTGAGTAAGTCTGTAGTCAAAGAACTGGAAAACCAGTGTTGAGATCAACTGAATCAAATCACTTAGCAATTGGAAAAGTTTTATAGGGTCAGGCTGGTTTCTGAACAGGGTATACCCTATTTAACAGAGATAAACCGGGTAAAAAGAACAAACTATTCTTTCCATAACTGCCAAAATAACAATCGGAGTCTGACTTGTCTTTAACAAAGC
The DNA here is from genome assembly GCF_051311805.1 of Agelaius phoeniceus. NCBI lineage: Eukaryota > Metazoa > Chordata > Aves > Passeriformes > Icteridae > Agelaius > Agelaius phoeniceus. The sequence goes on from NC_135277.1 coordinate 8,974,351, forward strand.
CTGGTGTCTAAATAATAAATTGCCTCAGTTCAGCTTGCCATGAGACTTTTTCTCCAGAAAAACTCAACTCCTATAATTCTCAATTTCATTTTTGTTTCCAAACCCATTCAGTCAAGCCCATGATGGAGCAGAAAACGTAAGAAGTTGGGGAGGGTGGTTTGCAGTACTATAGTTAGTAAAAGGTTAAGTTTTACTAGTCATTTCATGTTTTTTATTATTTGGTCTGTTTTAATTTCATGCCAATAACTATCAGTCCAAATGCTGTCAAACTAGGACTTTGTTTAAACTTCTTAAAACTTTGATGTTTTAACACCTACAAATTTCAAAAGGAAGCAGATTTGTAAGCACTTGAAGAGGCAAAGTGAAAGAGGCCAGAGCTTCAGAGAGCTTCAGGACTCTGCTTCCTGACACCTGTGGCCTGAAGGACTGAAAAGCTCCTGCCAAATACTCCCAGAGCCCGCTGTGACATTCCTCCTTTCTAAGTCTTTCACTCAGCATACATTAAACCAGTCTTGGATTTGACTCACCCACCCACCAAAAGCTGTGTAGAGGATGAAACGTGAGGAAGTGATCTCATCCTGAATCCAGCAGATCTTTCATTGCCTAACGATGGATGTGGGAATTTCCCACTGCTTCTCTAACAGAGTTTTTTCTGGGGCACTTTCAAGGCTGCACTGCAGAACAGATTTACCAAGTTCAGCATTAACAAACCATAGCAGGGTTGGTGTGCCAGAGCCCACAGATGGCTAATGAATAATTTGCTTAAAAAAACCACTTCACCATATATAAGGCAATGCCCAAAACATTATGGAAAATGTGATGCTTTCAGCAGTCCCAGGCTCAGCAAATATCTGACATCACCACTACACTTCAAGTATGTCCCACCTCCAGCCTCTAATCAAGGGGCAATAAGCAAATTGCCCTCTAGACTGTACATGAAACATCCCCTTCAGAAGTGAGATCTAATCATCCCCCAGTACCTCTAAGAACACAATTATTTCCAGAATCCATATTATACTATCTTTGAAAATTGCTCATATCAAATCCCACAGCTACCAAATTAAACTACCAGCATAGCTTAAATAAAACAAAAGCTCAGAACATCAATTTCCATCTCAATCATTTGAGACCTTTCTAATGACAAACTGCCACAATGCAAACATAAAATATTCAGTTCTCTTCCAGCTCTTTATAGTACAGGTATAAAAAATTACAGCAGTATTTTGTCTTCTCTACTTGTCTTTTTTTAAACAAGAAAAAAAGTATGAACTGAAGATTATGCCTGAGTTTGGATTGAATTTTTTTTTTGACATGTGTTGGGAAAATACTACATTCCCTGTTCAAGTGGCCTGTTTGCCATCAGCTTTAAAGCCAATTACAAGCCGAAGACCACCCTTGTTCAGTCCATATAGCCAAAACACTTTTGCAACCCTTCTTGTGTCCAGCAGTAGCTTAACAGAAGCTTTCCAGTGAAACTGAAGATGAACTAAAAAAGCTATAAAGCAAAGAGGAGAAAGGTAAAGAGGATCTGCAGAAACAACAAGCAGTACATCATCATTTTGTGTTTTACTAGACACCTGCCTCTTATTATCCAAGTGCAGCCTTCCCTATACCTAAAAGCAGCAGCACAAAGTCAGATGAGAAAACACCATGTTTTACATTTGCTCATTCTTCCTTGCAAGACAAATACAATAGTCTGTATTGTACTAAAAAAATGGCTTGATGCACTGCTTTTTTATCAAAATGAAATAATGCTAAATGAATAAGAATTCTATCCTGAATTCCATCCTGACATGCTGAGAATATAAATTATGTTTCATAAAACGATTGCACATAACTAATCTAGATGGGTGCTGCTCACACAAGCTATTAGCCAGCACTTTAGAAGCTGCAGCCTAGTTTAGTGGAGATAATTTTAATTGACTCAAGGGTGTATCTCAATGGTCATGAAATTGTTAGGAAAATGTATTGCAGGGAAAGAGCATTCCCTCAGCTGTGGGGAGCACAGTCAATGCAATCTAATAATGCTCTGGGTTTCCAACTGCTAGATGCATTTTGCGATTGGAAGTGATTGCATTGAGGATGTAGATGGGCCACATAAATGGAAGCTTTTATTGCTGGTTAGCATAATTACTGCAACTGTCTGCACTGTGTTTGCATCTGCTGGAGCTTGGTTAAGATTTTTGGAGAGTCACAAAATGGGAGAATAGTTGTTTTCACAACGAGCTGCTTCCCTGGTTATTTGCATGAAATGCTTTCTTGGGGTTTTCTGCTTATCTCCTGAAGAGGATAAAACATGAAATGGGCAGGACTATAACACCACTACCTGAAGAACCCACTAAATTGTGGTAAATCATAGATAAACAAATAGCTCAAAACAGTTATAAGTGAGGATCCCCCCAGACTCACAAACATTAGCTGAGAATCTAGTTAAACAAGAAAAAGGATATTATAAAAAAATCTGTTCCTTTCTGCTGCATCTTGGGAGTACTTAGCAATTTGAAGGAGACCTTAATTGAAAAACCCCAAACTGGAGATAGCATTTCTAAGTCAATCATCGTTTTTCTCTCCCTCTCGATTTTTGGAGTGTTTGTTTTGTTGTTGCTTTGTACTCTTTTTCTTATTTGAAACCTTTCTTACTCCTGCACTTCTGTCTTTCCTTTACTCTTGCTTCTATTTCAGGCAATAAACAATGTCTTGATTTTGAAATAACTCCATATCTGATTTTCTTATTGAATTTAAAGCAGGGAGTTATGCTGTTCAGTTAAGCAAAGCTCTGCTCCTTTCATACCATTGCCACGGAGTCACTGGGAGCCACCACAACCCATCATGCAAGGACTTAGGTGTCTATGCTGAGAATTTCCCTTCAACAGAAGTCAAACCCAAAGTTTCAGCACTAATCTTCCATGTCTACCTCAGGGCTGGCCTTTGCCTCCTCTGCTCAGTGGGGTCACCCCATGGCTGAGGTCCACAGCCATGGGAAATGGTGCTGTGGGCACCTGCAGCTGGGACACTCAACATCTGCAAGGGATTGTGAGGCTGGGCTGTGCTTCCCACCACTGGAAGAACTAAGTCTAGGACTCCCTCTTCTGCTTTGGCTTTTCCCACCTGGCTTTGGAGCTAAATCGATAAAGGGGAGGAGAAAGAAGGAATTAGAAATAGCATTTGCTTTAACTGAGGATTTTTCATATGCTTTGAACTCTGATCAGTACTACCAGGAGACTGAGAGCCTCCCAGTGTTGTGCATATTGCATTTCCCTTTAAGGGACAAGCATCTAAGAATTCCTTTTGCCTTTGATTTTGCCCAATACCCAGAGAGCACAAGCAACCAGCAGAGGCCTCTGACAGGTTGTTGGCCCTGCTCTAAGTGCCTGCAAAACAGATCAGACCTTATCGTGGCTGAGCCAGACACCATCACACCCCCAGAAGGGCCCTGGGGCCCTAAAACCACAGCCTCACTTGTTGAGCCAAATCGGATCTTTCAGCTTTGAGTCCTGCCAGCGCTGGAAAACCAGTGTGCTAAGCTAAAGCTACTTATCTAGCTCATTTGCAACCAAATTTTTAAGATTAACCAGTCTACCACTGCTATAGCTAAATATTTAATTGGCCTTGAAACAGCAAGGGTAACATAAATCAGGATGCAAGAATTTCTTGTTAACCGCAGGGGATGCAGCATCTCCTTTACAGGAGCAAGTAAGGAGATGTGGAAGCCATTGATTGCATTAGCACAGATCATTCCAAGGGAAACAAATATTCCACTCACCTCAAAGGCTGGGACACTTGCACAGCAGGTGCACTAAGCTGGTGTGTGCTGCAGTTACCTTTGGCACCACAGATTCAGCTATGCAGATCTCGTTTTCCAATGCGTGGGTCAATGTATAAAAGTGATTAATTTTTGTTACTAGTTTTGCATGCACACAGTTGCAGTTCATTAAAATGGATCCAGCACTTTTCATGTGGTTTCATGTCAATTTAAATACAAGTAAAATTGGAAGGAAAAAGGTATTCCTGTTTGGTTGGGGTTTTTTCCCTCCCCTTCTCTGTCATGCCTGGTGACAGAGGTCAATGTCAGGCAGGATGCTGTGTCCCAGCTACAATGACAGTGGTACCAGCAGTAATTAGGGCTACTTGGGCTCACACGTACAGCACATCTTTGGGAGGGCTTTTTGTTTAGTAAAACCAGTACAATCATCTCAGTACTGGAGGTGTTCATCTTTACTACACACAAAAAACCCCCCAAAAAACCCTACTGGCTTGGGTTTCTTCAAAGCTGTCTCAACCTAAACTAAAATCCTAAAATTCTTTTGGCTTTACAGTACCTCAACTGATCATTTTCATTGAAAAACTGAGACAGTACTCTTTTTATCAACCCAGTCAGTCAAAAATTGCTTAAAACACACTGTAGGCCTACATACTAGGATTTAGACTGCAAAAAGCTTGTGCTAATTGCCTTCCAAATCCTATATATTGTGTCTCACAATATATAGGCTACCAATGTAACAATACCAAGAGGAAGCAGTAAACACCAGCCTTTAACCTTGCACAGTAAATGCTTTCTGAAACACTGAAAGCTGACGTGAATATCTCTTGGGCACTGATTGCTCTGCTTTCCACAGAGCTAGAGACACACTTTGCAGACAGCAATATACTTTTCAAGAATGTTTGGTGCATTAACCACAGAATTACATATAAATAGTTCTGACTAAAGCTTGCTTTTAGGTACCAGTACAAAGTGTGCCAGGAGGAGACAAAACGTACTTAAAGACCTATTCAAATTTTATTTGAAGAATAAAAATGAGCCTCAGTTAAGACTTTTTTCATTGCTACATCAATGACAAATCCTTATTTGCAATATGTAGAGCTAAAGTGAATAAAGGGATCTATCAGTTCCAATCCTGATCCTTAGATACTCTATTATTATTAAGTACAATCTTTTTTAATGAATGCAAAATTACTGTCACTCAAGGTAATAAGTTTCAACTATGTAACTTGACAAATCTATCATCGTTATTACCTTGCATTTTTTCCTCTCCCATTGCAATTGCACAATATTGGCTGCCTTAAATTAATTGTTATTTTAATGAAGTAAGACCAATTTAATGAATTCAAATATGAAAAGGTCTAAATTGGTTTTACATCTTTCCTTATCATCCTGGACTGCAATCCCTGTCATAAAAGTACAGGCTCTTCAAAAATAATTGTTCAGGACCAAATTTAAAAGCTTCAGTGGGAGCTTGATTTGATCTTTATGTAGCCCCCAATTAAAAGAAATAAACTACAAAAACAAGGTGGTTTCAATACAACTGATGACAGCAGTGAATTTAATACATCTATTTAAAACCATACAAAAGTATGTTAAAAGCAAGATGTATAGATAAAGAAGAAATGTTTGATTTTATGAAAAACATTCTCTCCAGATTTTTTAAGAAAGTGGCAATATCCTGCTGCACTGAGCTTTGTGATCATAGGTTAACAATTGCTTCATCTAGAAAGTAATCACCTTTATGCTAGCAAAGTGGAAATCATTATCTTGGGTTTTGAAAGCATGTAAATAAGTGCCTGAGACTGCCTATTTCCAGATTTATTTTGTCTGTCTATTCAAACATCACTAATATTATATATACAGACATTAATGTACAAGGAGGCTTAAAACACTGAGTGTAACCACTCACCCAACAACTGGCCCAAAGTTCAACTAGAGGCCACTTATGCTAAATACCACTTTTTCTAGTCTGTCCTCTTCCAAAAAGTAAACCTTTGCATAAGGAAAAATCTTTTATGAAGGGTAAAACAATTGATTTTAGAAGGATCAATATTTCATTTAGGATGCACATTATGCATCACTGCATAATGCCTTAATGGCTGGAAATGAATCACATCCAGAAAATCTAAAACCAGATCCTGTAATAAATATTAGCTTGCCTGTCAGGCAAGCAACCAGAACATTTCTGATGAATCTCTCAGTCACATGCTTGAGTCAAACCAGTGTCTGTCGCTCCAAGGGATAAACAGCCAAGGCTGAAGCTTTTGAGATCTCAAATGGGAATAGGATTTTTACACCATATCTCCAAATTTTGCATGAAGAGTCCCATTGACAAACAGAGTCTTGGCTCAGACTCTTTTCAGGACTGTGTGCAGTGGCTGAGAGCCAAGGGCACCCAAAATCAGGGATCCCCAGCACTGAGCTGAGCAGGGGCAGCCCCAGCAGACCCTGCCTCTGCTCCAGGAGAGGAGAGCACCCAGCTGCTGCTCTGCCTCTGCCCTCCCAGCTGCTGCTCTGCCCTCCCAGCCGTCACAGACACAGCCCAGCAACAGGGCTACACTCCCAAGGCATATTTTCCATGGTGTGCAATACCTGCACCTATGCAGACTATCATGCCTTCTTCAAAATTAAGGAAATGAAGATGATTTCTCTTACACTTAATCTCTGTAGTTGAGCTGCACAACAAATTTCAAGGTAAATTTCTTACTTATGTACTACATCTACAAGCATCTCTAAGTGGCTGGCTGGTAGCTAAACACACTCTTGGCAGGGCTTCTTGGGATATGATTATTGGATTTAAATATTCAAATCCTCTCACCTGAAAGCAACACTTCCATTCTCTTGCTGAGCACTTCCAGTCTAGATAACTTGGGAGAATATTTTTCTATTTCCACGCTGTATTCTATGTTTGCCAACAGCAAATTGATTGGAGGTCAGAAATAAAAGCCAAGTCACCACAGTTGGGAGGGATAGATGATTTCTCACCTACCTACATGGTTATTTTGGGCATCCCACAGTGCTAATTTGGAAAGATGGGAAAAGTATATAAGTAGAAAAATGTTAAAAAGCAAGAGTATTTTCAAGCAAATGTTGGGTTTTTTCCAAATGCACTCAGAATTATAGGTCAGTATGAATGCTATTAGCATTAAATACCAACACTACTAATTGAATCATTGACACTTTTAATAGCTCTGAGTTTTTGGGCTGCTAAAAAACAACTGGACTCTTTTCTCTTATTACATTATTTTTCTATTCCTTTATCTCAGGGTCTAGCATGGCTTGTAGTCTTCAAATAAACTCTCAGTGCCAGAAGTATGCCATGTACTTTTTAATTTTATGTTTTGAGTAAAGATTTACCATTCCTCTTTAGCTTAAATCATGAAGCATTAACATCTTCTAGCAATTAGAGGAACCACTAAACAGCATTGTTCTGACATATTTATAATATACTGCACTGGATCACATGTTTTTTTACATTAGAATGAAATAGAGTTTTGTCTTCTGGCTGATATTCTTGCAGCCGTATCAGTCAAAGAATTTCATTTGATGATGACACTCTGTGGTTCAGCTAATGTTGCAATTGGCTATCTGTAGATGTTGGCTGGAGAGGATCATTTTTCTTTCATTTTACATAAATTGGCTGCCCAAAATATCCAGAAAACTTAATACATTTTTGTTGATGACAATGAACTTTTATATCCAAACAAATTCTGGCAAATTGCAGTTGAGGTAATATAACAAAGTACGCAACGACAGAAGACAATTGATTATGTTAAATCATTCTACATTAGTTGCATAACCAGAATTTATCACACAAAGTCATCCATTGACCTATTCAAACATATTCTTATCAAATGCACATTACTCTGTTTAGCCTTTGGGGATCTCACCAAGGGACTTGGCTAGAATAGCCAAAAAAACAAACCTCCCATCTCTCCTAATACTGTAGTTCAAGATGGATACTAGGCTATTAATCAGATAAACATTTTTAAAAACCCCAAACAATAATAACTAGGAATTGTTTTTTTTAACATAGGTTTTTTATTTTTCCATTATAAATTTAGCTAGGAATTCAATAAATCAAAAATCACAGAATCATTTAGGTTTGATTTTACCTTTAAGATAAAGTCCAACCACTAATGTAGAACTGCCAAATCCACCACTGCAGCTTGTCCCTAAGTGCCTGCAGGGATGGTCACTCCACTTCCCTGGGCAAACTCTTCCAATGCCTGATGACCTTTTTGGTGAAAAAATGTTTCCCAATATCCAATCTGATCTAAAGATTCAGAAAACGAGTGGGGACGTCTCTTCAATATACTCCTGTCACATGGCAGGAATCCTTCTAGGAATGTGTCTAGGGTGCAGTCTGGCTGTTCAAAAGCTCCAGCTCATGGTTTGTGTTTCTGCATTTCCACTGGTGTGCTGGATGGGCCTGTGGGGACAAGCTGTAATCACAGCTCATTTTTCATTGAGCAAACTGCAGCACAATATCAGAACCAGACAGACCTTTTTTCCTGAACCACACCACATTATGGGCTGGGAACTGTGCTGTTGTTAGGAAAGCATTCCCTGCATGACCTCAAGTGCAGCAATTCCTGTCACTTAAGCTGGGACAAAATCTAAGGAGAAAAATTCATACCAAGCAATTCAGCTAGATGATGCAATAGGGAACATTTTAGTATGTTGTAAAAAAATATTATAATTAAACACAAAAATCCTAGAAACCTCCTTCTACATGAACCAGACTGTGACTTAATCACATGAGCCTTTAGAAAAACCTCAAGACATAATGGGATTTTTGCAAAAGCCTTCAGAGCTGACAAGTCTGCTAAAGACACACTCAGCCTCATCTCTTTACTGAAGATGTTTTTATTTCCTATATTCTTTTGATATGAAATAAGCACAGACTGGAAGTATAGAGCTGCTTTTTCAGCCAAACATGACATATTCTAATATTGTACAACTTCAAACTCAAACTCAACACTGACTCATTGCAAAGTGGTGAAATTAGAAAACTGTCTTGGCCAACTCTGCAGTAACTCACCAGCACAGGAGAGCTTTACTGAAGCCATTGGTAGAAGATTCACTGCTGCCTTTTCCTGAAAGCAGTCCTTCAGTTACTGCATTTTTTCAACTTTGCACTGCATAAAAAGGATGACCTGTGCATGGCCCAGATATTGATTTTGTGTTCTGAAGCAAAAGCCTCACAAACTTATTCATGGAATGATTCACAGCTTATTATACAACGTGTTTCACTAGCACTTCTCCACCCACTGCTGATTTCCTGAAGCTCATGAGGTAACCACAGCAATTACTTACATAGGAAAGAAATATGCTCCATTATAGAAGTAACACAATATGGTTTAGCAGGTTAGACACAGAGGAGTCAGCACCATGCAGGCAGTCAGGTCTCTGTTGGCCACCAACAATTCACATTACTGGTTTGTGGGTTGGATTTTTTTAAATAGAAAAAGGGAATTAATCCCTCCTATATTTCAATTAAAGTGAGGGTATTTTCCACAGGCAATGATCCCCTTCTCACACAGAGAAGTGCAAAGCAGTGTTACTGGGAAAATCCCCACAATTTTTCAAATTAATCTTAACCAAGATGCTAATGGCCCACTTGCTGAAAATGTGATATCACATATTCCCAAAAAGAAACCTACCAGAATCTCAAGTGAAACAAAATAAAATAAAATAAAACAAAACAAGAGGAGGCTATTCCAGCCCTTTAGAAGACCGAGCTTAAAAAGCAAGTGTAGGCAGAGAGGAGTCAAAAGGAAATTATCAAGGGTGATGCTCTAACGTAGGTCTGCATCTCTTCCTCTGGGGAAACACTTGGTAGCTCTGAAAGGTCTGAGCCTTCCAGGACCCATGACAGCCCCACTGGGCACCTCTGGTGGGCTCTGGCCAGCACCACTGGTGCAGGGCTGTAAGGCAAGTGGTGCAGCACAAGGAAAGACAGAAGGAATGGCTACTGGGTTAATGAGCATCCTTTGCCTTCTATTAATGAGAAAATAAGCTCTTAATGCAAATAGCTTTTCCTCTCAACTAGAGATACAGAAAAAACGTTTCTCTAACATTTTTGAAGTCAAATTCTCACCATGGACCAGGATATCATTTCAGGAGTAAAGAAAAAAATTACTGAGGTCACAGAAGTTAATAAGTTCTCCCAGCACACATTTAAAAATGCTCTGTGCTACATATAAAATTTGTGAGAGATTATTCTGAAGTCCTCAAGCCTAAGTTAGCTCCAAGGGCACATCAGCTCTGTACAAGGCAGAAGACAGAGCATGGGAAGAAGCCAGGTAAACAGTGGAATCCTATCCTGTACTCACATAACTTCTGTAAAGTGAATTCCCTGAGACACCCCCACAATTTTTCCTGGGTTTTATTTATACTCATAGCAAAGGATGTGCTGGAATCAACAAGGAAACAAAGACACCGTGTCAACAGCTTCAAGTCATCTTGCCACTAAGAGTCTTTGAACATCAGAAGCTGATTTCGGTGTCTGAGTTATTTTCATCACTACTGCCAATCAACAGAAGGAGAAAGGCAAACTCATCTGATTGATTTTCATTGCCCACAGCTAAAATCTCTGTCTTAACAGAGGTAGCAAACTTATCATCACACAACACTCTATTTTCTTTTTAGAACCGTGCACACAGTGAAATACTAAATACATGCACCTGTCTCAGACAGCAATTTTACAAAGAGATAATATATATCATATTTTACCTTTGTGTACCCCCCATAGCTGTCAAAATTAGAAAAAGTGTTAAATCTTTCATTCTTTTATTCATCTGTAATGTTCACCAATCCTTATAATGTGCCAAGATCCTAAACGAAAGGTTTGGGCCCAAATAATGAATCTCACACCAGGTTTTAGTCTATTGAAATACAGACAAAATAAAATTATTCTCAAAATAGTCTATGCAAAAAATATTTAATATATTTGTATCTTAATGGAAAACACCAGTAAAAGCAAGTATTTAAGAGAGATTGAAGAATAAAAGCTTTGTGTCACTTGCTGTTTCACATCTAACTAAAAGGAAATTAAGATTTATTATTCCTACTTTCTCCATATGCCTACTCCCACCTATGGTACCTCAGTTTTTCTAAGAAAAACTGGTCCCAAGAACAGAACCCATTGTTTCTCTGACCATGGTAAAGATGGGTTGTGGTGGCATTTTCCCTCCTCACAGGTCTGATCTCAGAAATGCTCATTAGACCTCAGCCTTGACAAACAGCACCTGGGCTGAGCTCCTCTTGAACTTTTCAGACTCTGGCTGCTCCCAAAAACTTGTGCTGCCTACTGAGATCCTGCTTTTTTGCCTTAATTGAACACCTTAGACACTTTTTTTGCCTGAATGAGGGCCCAATAATATGTGATAATATTTTTGTTCTTAAACATTCAAAGAAAGCTTCCAACCCGAAATGCAGCCAGAATGAAACATTGTTATGACTAAAGCCAAGTCTCTTGGAGCCTTATAAACAGTGGTCCAAAATGAGACCCTTGGAGCTCTCAAGAACTGCAGGGTCTGCAACCACCAAAGCCCCTCAGAGTGGGGCCTCTCAGAGCCAGGGAGAATTCATATTTGCTGTTCTCAGCTGATACCCCCACTCCTCAAGGCTCAGCCCTCCACCCACTGAGAAGATGCAAAAGGCATCTGAAGTGAGTATTTCACAACCTTCAAGGGGAATTTTTCACAGGTACCTTGTGCACACTCTGTATCTCTGTGCATATGCTGTAGCAAATGTGCCAGGAATGCTGCTCTCCTGCATTCCTAAATACCCTGTATTTGTAAGTTAGGCCTGTAAGTTAGTATTGTGGTATGCTAAATCCTACACAAATCCTTTGCTAAATTGTTTAACTTAGGTTATAAATGAAGTTAAATGTTGTTAAGTGCTGTTAAGTTTAAATGCTGTTGTGCCTCTAGGCCGTGTTCCTTTCTATGCTTTTGTCACTTCACCCAGTGCATAGTTTTGGATTTATTTCAGTTTGGATCGATTTGCTCTGGATTTTTGTTTACTTTTCCTTGGTGTGTCCTAACCATTTAGTAAGTAGCAGAGTGAACCTTGCCAATGAACTTGGTTGTGCTGTTGCTTTTATATTAAACCTATTTGTACTGATGCTTTTGTCCATGATTCTTTAAGCAACCTAAAAACTCTCATTGACAACATAGGCCGTCTTTTTTTTTCTATTTAATTTTAAGTCATTCTGGGCCTTCATCATCATCATTTCCCTTAGGGAAGCCTTCAGACTTTCAGTTTTGTAATGATTTAGTTCTGCAAGTGACAAAGTGTGCAGAAAAAGCAACTGGGATTCAAGCAGCAAGCTCATGTCATCGATTGTCAGTGAGCTGTGTCCAAAGATGCACACTCAAAAGAAAGCTTGGCCTTACAAACAATATCCATCCCCGTGCTCCAGGGAATCCACTGATCATTTGGGCTGGAGATGAAATTTCTTTTCTCTTTCAACCCAGAGCTCTATAAAGAGCAGATGTTCTCAATGAAGTATCCATAATGATGCCAAGATGTTTGGGTTTTTTTCCCTGAGCAGTTAATTTCACATCCAGCAACGTGTGCGAGTAATTTAAAGTTGTTCCTCCTGATGCAAGACACCTCACACTTGCCTGTGCAGACTTTGATGTGCTGTCAAACTGCCTGAGCCACAGGCACACAGACACCAGTGACTGCAGGGCTGGACACAGGGAGCTGAGCAGCAGCTCCCAAATCCCAGCCCAGAGCCTGCACTGGCATCCACAGGTGCTGTAGCAGAAAGCTCCACTCTCAGGACTGTTCCTCCCACATCAGATGCAGCCTCAGCCCTGTTGCTGGGTTTGATTGAGTTCTTCTTGAGCTTCTCTCTAAGGTACACTAACACCAATCAAGTTAAATGTGTGCCACCCATTTGTTCTCCAATCCTTGAAGTGATTAGGAAGCATATTAACAGTTCTGTCTTGATATGGAAAAACAAGCAAAGCCATTCCATGGTTAAAAGCAGATTCAGTCCTGTTCTGATCTGAAACCCTGTCCACATAAGTGAAAACAAAAGGAATAATGCAATTATGTTCACACATTTAGCAATGATGTAACTCCAACATGTGAGTATTCTGTTTTGATTTATCCAGTAACTTTAACCATGAAGGGATACAACAGAGCCCTGGTCATGCCAGCAGCTTCCCCAGTTATGTTTCAACAATACAGTTCAAACATGAGGACCCCAGCCACCAGACTTGCTCCTGTGCTGATAGCTGAGCCAAACTGGACACCATTTTCAGCATCTTTGTGTTGCACTGCAGAAATGCAACTCCTGTGTAACCCTGTCCTCATACAGGCAGTACGCAGGGGAGTTAAGGAATTTAGCCAAGTTTTCCCACTCTATCACCATTTAAGAAAACAATGGCAACACTGGACAAGGTTGGCCAGCAGTGTGCACTCTTCCTGCTTTCATGCTCACTGTGGATGAATTAAACTTGGAGAACATTTGAAACATTTGTCCAACATGCACTGCTACCAACACAAAGCCTTTTCTTGCAGTCAAAGGCAAGAGTATGCAAATCCAGGCAAGAACACAGCCAGGACACAATGTGTTTTGAATATCCTGACTGGCATCTAGTCCCTTGGGAACCACTGCCAGCAGGAACAGATGAGCTACTCTGTGCTGAGAAGGTTTAATAAACATGGCAGTTTTCAGCAGCTCCCTGACACCTCCACCATCTGCTGCAGTAAGATATTATTGTGAAACAAGAGTCATGCGAGTCTGAATGTGCTTGGAGTACAGTGAAATGAAACTCATGTTAACCAAAATGGGGTGTAACAGCACAGCTACACACTGGGAAATATCCTCCAGTGAGTCTCCCTGTCTGATGGCTGTGGGCAGCCCTTTTAAGGGCAAACCTCTGTTTCATGAAGAGAATTATTTTTTTTAAAAGATGGAATTTTCATTCTTGATAATTTCAAGGTTTATTGATTGCAGTACAGGCAAAGGATTGATAATGGAGGATCAAAATGCAGGACCCATGCCTTAATGCACCCAGTAGAACTGAGGTGGCTTGTCACAACATCCTGTAAGCCTATTTTAAATTTCCACAATGTACCTGGAGAGGAAACACATTTCAGACCAATAGCATGACCAAACCACATCAAGTAATTGCTGTGGCCACTATCATCATGTCTGGCTTATCAGAAATCAATGTGAAACAATCTAAATCTGGGTGACAGATGCTAACTACCTCCAGAAACGTGTAACTCCTTCAGTATTATGACAAAAAAGGACCACAGCAGAAGTCCAGCTTCCTTATGGTAACAACTGGGGAAGTGGTTCCACAACAAGCTTAGCTTTCCACAAACCATCTAAAAAATGGAAGACCTTTTGCAAGCAATTTAAAAAAACCCACAAAAACTAAACCAAAACAAAGAACAAAAACACCCATCACACAACAGAAAACACAAACTAGATACAGACTGCAAAAAAGCTGCATTCTTTCCAATCAATCCCTTGACTGTATTCAGGCTTTCCTGCAGCAAGGGAAGGAGCCCCGTCAAAAAATTAATCCCAACATCAATTGAGCAGCAGCCAAGATAGTTATCTGGTCCATATTTTAATTCATGTTTGGGTTGCCTAACACACCTAATCAAATGCATAGGTTTGGTCCTCTCCCAGCCTCCACACTGCCTCTCCCTGTTTCAGAGGCAAGACAGTGTACAAAATGCATTTCAGATGGAATGATTCAACGTGGAAAACAGAGTTCATCCAGAAGGAAAGATTTTCTAAATTGAAAAGCTCCAAACATCTGCGTATCTGGTAACTTTTTGCTATATGTTCTTTTTGCTTCCTGAACATAAGAGATAAGAAGTGAACTTTTGATTTCATAGTACAAAAGTTTCCTATCAATACTACTTAAACCTGCCATTGCCAAGGAAGAACCTCAGCACACATCAGCATGACAGGAAGTATGAAAAGGCAATGGAACATTTTGATGATCTGGTGGGTCCTTGGAATTTGGAGAACAGCAAGAGCCACTGTTTACAGAAAATCCACCTGGTCTTGAAATATCAGTCAGATTCTTTCCTAAAAATTAAAAGCAATTAAACCAGGAAATATTGTGTACCTTATGTCACACTGGAAGCTGATTTTAATAGCAGATTGCATATTAGAGGTCTATCATAACAATGAGTTCAAACCCCACATTTCAGAGAGTTAAGCTAATGAGTTAATTTGCAGAAACTGTACAGGAGCACCCCAGAAGCCTGGCAAGCCCACTAATCTGAACATGTCACTGGTTTAGCACAGGTTTTAAGCTGTCACCTTCACTTAACCTCAGAAAGCTTTAACCTATTACACATTGGAAACTGAAACCTATGACTGTCCACTGCTTCTGAGCACAGGGAGAGGCTCTGGGCTGAAGGGGTGTTCTGGTTTGCAGTGTGGCTGTGCAATCCAGAAGAGCTTGTGGCTCTTGTGCCCTGCTTTTCATAACAGCAGTCAAAATACTTTCAGATAATAACACAAAAAATTAACAGCACAGAAATAGTGTGAATAAGTGTTAGAGGATAACAGCAACAGGGTGCATTTGGTTTAACTTGCACAGGATAAGAACTTTTACTTGCCTTGAAATGCTTGGTTCAGAATAACAGAGCCTTATCCTTTCTTCCCATCGATACAAACTGACAAGTTAGAAGTTCAACCAACACTTTTCTCCAGCAGAAATAGTATAGATGTAGAAAATCATTACCTCCCACCAGCCCCACAAAGCAAAAGCAGGCAGTGATGTCCAGATCCCCCAAGAAAAGCTGCATTTTAGAAGGCTGTTCCCTATAGCAGCCATACAAATCAATACATCCACACATGCAGTCCCATGGAAGAGTTCTCCTGCTTGAAGCTGATGCAGTGGCTAATTTGGACAGCAATGGTGATTTGGCTGTGTGACAAAACACACAAGCAACACCTTCACACAGGACCTTCCCCATGCCTCACCATGAAGCCCTCTCCATCTGATTTGTCTCCAATTGCTCTACCTATTCTTTACTTCTAAGTCATTCCAAGCTCAAGACAACTGCACACCCATTCTCCATGAAATCTGGGATTTACAGAATCCCATGCACAGATGTGTTACCACAATGCTCTAGTATTTAACATTAATAAATTAATAACTGTACTACAACCTTCTCCCTCTCATTCTCTTACCTGCTCAAATGCATGTTGGATTGCACTAAAATGTTATTGTGCTAAAAAGCAAAGAAATAAACTGTATTTAAGCACCCCCCCAAATAGACCTCTACAGCACCAGTGAGGCAAACACTATGAGGCCACACATAGCTCAGATATTTCCTGCGAATCTGTTTGACCAGAAGGCATCCACTGCCTTGTTATAGAGCTCTGCAGTTGCCCCCAGTGGAAATATCTTGGCACTCCTCTAAAGTCATGAAATGCAGATGTAGCAGTTTGCACTGAGCTGATGCTTTGGAGATGTGCCATCACACAAACTCAACACATTATTAATCTGGTCACAATTTCCATTTAAACTCAATGACACTTGAAATGATATGCCTTTACATTTAAATTATAGATAGGTTTGGAAATATTTTAATCAGTAATCAATTCCCTACCCCACCTAAAAACAGATGGTAAAATGTTTTAGTTAATAGAAGGAGCATATGAAGAGGAAAAGGCTTAGAAATAATACAACTAAACAACACAAAGAATGTTTAAGAAATGGGCCAGACCCTGAGCTCACCAGAGTCAGGAAAAAATACTGTCTGCACTTTGATTAAGTCAAGGTTGGGGCACTCTGACACACGCTGGTATTTGCTTATTTTCAGCATATGCTGCATAATTCCAGCAGATGCTTTCCCATTAAGTATTAAAAAAATAATTTTCCACTTGTCAATTTCTTATTTTGATAAACACTTTTTTGTATCAAAAATGAAAAATATTATTGAATTACCAGTAGAAATATACTTAATATAAAATACTCACAAGGGCAAGTTTAAAAATGTAGCAATGGAGTTACTGATTTTGGGTTTTTACAAAATACAGTGTAGCATGCTATTACATAAAAATCATGTAAGCAAGGGGTTGTAAAGAATCAAACACCATCTAGTTATCTGACTAGAACCTCCTGTTCCAGCTCCAGTGTAGCTATAGGGAATAACAATTAACATCTACCAGCCAACTCAGCACTCACGTCAAAATAGCCTTTGAAGGCAAACTGTTCATTCCTACTGGTGCAGGAAATTAAAGCTCAACTTGTAATTAAATAAAGCTAATGTTTCTAGGTGCACTCAAAGTTTGGCCAGATTTGAGTAGGCTTGTGTAGGAAGAAATACATCCTGAACTCTCAAAAGAAGATCCTATGATAAAAGTTAGCTTTGCAAAAGAAAATACTTGGAAGATGATTGTTTTAAAGAGATAAAGTATTTTATGTTTTCCATCCCTCATTCTTCAACATGACTACATTAGTCTAAGTGGAAGAATAGTTCAACATGTGGAGTAGTACACCCCAAAAGATGGAAGTCAGCAATGTTATCAACCAAAATGAGCATCTTAAAGAAAAAAGTGCTCAAGAACCCTGGCACTAGCACCAAGCCACCTGTACAGAGTTAAGCATCCAAAAATCATTCACAACCTGACCTCTGGCTGTAGCCTCATTCATCTTTCCTTAGTGAGAGGATAACACTCAGGAGACACACACAGATGCTTAATTTTAGAGTACATTTCCTTCTTAACCTGACAGATATTTCCTACATCCTCCTTTGCCACACAGCAGCCAAAATCATTACACAGCCTGACAGGCTGCCTTGCTGCAGCTTTTTTATTTGCTGAAGGGAAGGAGCAGTGATAGCAGGAAGGTTAACACATGGCACCACTGTACAAAAGGAAGATACATCACAGAACACCAATTCTTTTTTAGGACAGGTTAACTTTCTGTGACACAGCTAAAGAAATCTCAGTTTCACCCCCCTGCTCTAGCTCCTTGGTGCTTTGAAGGAGCCTGGCTGGTCTCTCCCCCACCTTCAAAGTTTTCATCCTGCAAAACTGATGAATCCATGCACTAGACTGGGATCCCACAGTCACTCCAAGAGGACTTCACTGAACTTCATAGATCTAAGCAAGCAAATGCATCCAAGCATGAACCTTCTGTGGAAGTTTATAGATCATCTCCAGATTACTTAAGTCAACCATGCAGTGATTTACCTCTTCAAGCACTGAAATATATTTCTAAAAGCAGAGCAAGTTCTATCATTACTCCATTGAAGTGGCAAAATATAAAAAAATATGACATGGTAAGAGTGTTACATATGCATGAAGTGTTCCTGCTTGCTAGGATAACACTGTGCATGATGGTTGGAATTAATTTTCCAACTAGAATACAATGTTATTAATAAAGCATGACAGAAAAAAATCAAATATGTTGATTTAAAAATCAAGTAATGCCTTTGTGCAGCAATCAGATACAACTTCAGTAATGAGTGTGTTATCATAACCCACGAGAGACAAACAGGCACGTTCAGTGTATCAGTGAAAGAAACCTTTCCTGACTCAGGCAAGCAAATCAGGTGGGATTTTCAGAAACAGTCATTTGACTCTGAGCAAGACAAATTCTCAGGGAGCCACAGCCTCACACTCAGAAGAGGCTCTGAAGTTACACAGTTTGTATAGGAAACACCAACACCTGCCTGGTTTGGCCCTCATCTCGCTTTCCTGGAGAGAAGCACCAAGATTTCACACCAAGAGTGGAACAAAACTCCTTTTGCTCATTCAGTCAATTACAAAGACCATGTTTTATCCTTGGCTGGTCTGTGCATGGGCAGTCAAGCACCATTTACTGACCCACGTACTCCCAGCACAAAGGCTGGATGCCAATGCTCCAAGGAGGTTGTTCAGGGAGGATGAAAGCAAGGGAAAGGTGTGGAATCATCTAGGACAGCATTCCACCACCAGAGCAGGTGATGGCTTCTGATAGGAGCAGCATGCACAAAGAGGGGAGGATGGCATCCATCAGTCTCAATTCCCAAAGGCTCAAACAGGAAAGGAGATCAACTCCTGAGGATTAGAATTGACAGAGGTGAAAACTCAGTGGAGAATCTGTCACACAATCCCTCTGTACAGACTGTCTATGGATTTTTCTGAGCAGCACAAAGAAATGCAGGCAAACAGGTGATTTTGTGTCTGCTAGCCAAGCCTTCTGTTCCTCCCACATTCCTCCTGTCCTTCATTTCAGTATTCAGGCCAGACAATTCTTTATGAAGCAAATATCCACTCCAGCCCCAAGCATCTGTTCCACACACCCCTGCTTAGGCAGAGTTCTCAGCTCTTGCTGCTTTTCCTCCTCCTCTTCCTCTGCCCACTCTCACATCCACAGCCAACCTCTCACTTCCCCTCTTCCAGCACGGTTCAGTTCATCTGCCTGTTTGGCTCCTGCAGAAGCTGCCACTCACACACTCCCAGCTCCCCAAAGGTACAGAGAGACATTAGGAAACAGCTTGAAATAGAGCAAGGAAAAAGGTTTTGGTCTTGTCCTGAAGCACTTGAAGTCTGCAGTGCTGCAATTGTTTTAAAGCACCTTAAAATGTATTCCTAGCATAGCCATGCATTACTACATTTCCTGACAGTAGGTTTTAGATATTTTTTTAACTCCCAGTATGTGTCCACAATGGTGTGCACATATCCAATAGTTTAACAGCTGACACTGTGGTCTCCTAGTTACCCAAATGGCTCTTAAGCCATGAGCCATAACCTGAGCCTGAGATGCAAATGAACAAGGTGGGGACAGAGAGGATCTTTCAGATCAGTTGAAAATTATTTCCTAAGTAACCTTCAACTCACTATGCTCCAAAAGGTGCTGTGGACTAAAGCAATCTTTACTAAACAATGCAGGAAAAAAAAATCATTTGCTGTGTGACTGCTATCAGAAACCGCTGTGCTCTTCAGAGTGGGCAGACATCTGTTACATCTGTTTCAATGAAAAGCCCCAAGGGATATTCTGCAGTTTGGCACTGCAGTTGAATGCTATAATGTCAAATATGAAGCACATAACACAGCAGGGTGTCCAGGGACAGGGAAAGGCAATCCAAAGGACTGCCCTAGTTTCTGTTAAAAATAGGTCAAAGAGCTGGTATAATCAAAGTCTGGCAGTGCATACTAATTACTGACAGCGTGTCTCACACTTGCAGTGACTGCAAGCAACTCATACACAACCTTATTAGCTAAACACACAAGAAGCCTTTTCAGATATCTAATATTTGAAACATAAATGTAGGTTTCCTATCACTGCAAGAAATTGGTTTTACTCTGGATGACCTGTCAGATTAATTTCCAGTTAAATCAATAACCAATGGAGACATACTTTCCAGGTAATGATTTAAAATTCATTAATATATATTTGCTGAACTAATAAACAAATATTTTACACTATGAATATCAAATAGCTTGTAGATGTTAATTATAGAACATGAGATTGCTGCACAAGTGCATTAAAAAAACCACCTGTGTTATAGCAGAGAGGCAGATAGGAAATAGAAAGACAGCAGAGAAATTTTATGCATTTTTACAGGTAAAATGTGACTTTAAGATAAAAATTAGTCTCCATACCCAAAAATTAACACATATCCTTGACAACATTGCATTTAGGGCTGATCAGGAAATTCCTTTTAATTTGATCAGAAAGTAGCACAGGAGGAAAAGGACAATGTTACTGTGTCACTGAGATAAACCATCCCACAATTAAAGATAAACCAGTCACAAATTGCTCTATGTATCCATTCTTTGGGAGTCAACAATGCTGCCAGAGAAGGGAAAAGGCTGAGAAACTAATTTTGCAGTTTATACTAAAACAATACATGAATTGACATGTTAAACAAAGGCTCTTTCAGAGGTCCTAAACAACCTCACAGAACCCTCCTAAATGAACACCTGCAATGAAATAAAGACAAATCTTGACTCTGAAAGTGATGTGATGTAACAATGGTTTCAGTTAGACACATCCATAACTCCCACGTTGCAAAATTATTGACTTGCTCTATCACCTCTCCTCTTCGATCTGTTCACCTTACCAGAAAAATCTGAAATAGCAACAAGATCATGGATTTCTGCAGCCTAAGAAAGAATTGCACAAAAATGCTCTCAGAAAATTATTCTCCTTGATAAATTTCTTGATTTTCAAGGGGTGGGATAGGGAAACAGATTTTTTCTAAATCTCTCTGGAATTAGCACAATTTTTAGCCAAACAACCAACGTGTTCCAAAAGTTTTTCTATTTGTGAACAAAGGAAAGGTTCCCTTTTCCTGCTTTAATGCAAATCTTTTGCATACAGCCAATATGTAGAACTTGCTAATAGCAATTTGCTGCTCAAACAGTAGAGTGAATTTAAAAACCAGGAAATGCACTTGTCCCTTCAAATGAACAGATTTTCCAATTACAGCAGAGGCCACACTCAGCAATACAAAGAAATTTTCTAGCATTCTTAATTTCAACTTAGAAACTAATAAAACAATCTCATTTACTTATAATCTTTATAATGGTAATTTTTTTTTTAACGATTGGGTAATTCTATGCTTTGAGTTGAATGAAACTCCTGTCTCAGCAAAGGTCTCATGGTGAAGAGTGCTGTTGATTGTGTTTTGCAATCAGCAATGCAGAGAGAGATGGCTGAAGCACTGTTTGACCAAGAACACACAACTGAGCATTACTTGTCAAGAAATAATTGTGTTAATTTAAGGCATTTAAATTGGACAGGCTAGAATTAATGGCTGTGTTTCTCAAAGTTAATTTTTCCTATGGAATAAGTTACTTGCAAGATGTATTCAGAAATACTAATGTAGGAAGTTATCCAGGCATGGGGCAAAAAGGGGGCTTGTGAGCACTTGGCCCCATAAGGCCATAGGAAACTCAGGCACCTTCAGTTTTCACTGGCACTGAGCATTTTTGATCTTGTACAAAGCAACAAGACATTAGAACGCTTTTCACCCAAGAATTGTTGCTTCCAAGTCACGTTCTTCTGACACACACATCAATCCTGAAAATCCATTCATCCCTCCAGCAGGATTTTGCTGACAGCATGTTCAGACACATGGGGAAAGAAGACCCTCATTTTAATAAGTGGAGGTATATGGATGGATTAGCCACATTAAGAAAATTTAGTAATGTCCCTGCAAGAAAGCTATCAATTTAGCAAATAATCAATATGAGGATTCTGCAAAGTAATCAGAAAGCATGTGAACTCAATAAAATCTATTTAGACTAAGTTATCTCCTTTTCTTCTACCAAGACTCACATTATTAATTTCAAATTACATCATTTCCTGCTTGTTTACTAAATCTAGACAACCAAAAGGAAAGACACAGGCAGTGAAGGCACAGCAGAATGGTGTGGCACAAAGGCTGTGGTTGCAGCATTTTCTGCACTAGATGTAGGTCACACAAGCTATTTGAGTGTTGGTAAAGTCTACAGGAATACTGATGGAAACACTCTGCATTTAGGAAGCAGTGAAAATATTTCTATGAGATGGTCAATTCTGCTGCATAAATAATGGCAGCCTCTTCAATTTTCTCATGACAGCATTGATCCTGGGAGGCAGGATCAGTAGGAGATTGATCAGTGAGGCATTACATTTATACACCAATCCATCATTCAGTAGAGGTTATCTAATGCTCATGGCTGCTGCTCTGTTGAAACCAGCTACCCACACAGTAACTACTGTAAACTCTCTTGGTTCCAACAGTGCCAACATGGAGAAATTTGGCTGTAACAATTCATTAGTGAACAGTGTTGAAGCTCCTGTAATTCAAAAATCAGCACCTTCCCTAATCGCTCACCTCTGTGCTTTCAAGGCACAATGTCCTTTACCATTATTTATTGCACATTGTAAAAAGGATGGAGGAGAAAATCACATTATAGTCAGATCTTGGCAGTACTCTTCAAACAGAGGATTCTTCCATGAACAATATATTATGAACAGTTTGAAGTCAATCAAAGCACTGTGTCTGTTAACTTACAAGCTCAGAAAATGCAGTCACTCAGCATTTGTTTCTCTTGACCTTAGCCACAGGCTGATGAATTCTCTGCAAGCACAGCCCAGCTCATATTATGAAACCTCACACTTAGGAGATAAAAATCCCCTCAGTCTCACACCTGACCAGTCCATTGTAGCTGAATGCTACATACAAAAATTCACTGTATAAACAAACCAGCCCAGCTTATTGCTTTAAGAGATAACCAGACCTTGTCAAAACCACCATCAGACACTGCTGAGCACAAATGCTAAACAAGAACTCCACAACATTCATCTTTTTTTTTTTTTTCTATAACCCAAAAATTTCCACAAATGCTTTCCTTCTTTAAAAACCTGGAAACAAGAGTTGTATCCCATAACAAATATTATGGGAAACTACTCTCCCCTTTGATGTTAAATGCTAAATGAAGTTTCATGCATACATGATGAGCAGGCACAGCATCCCTTATGTGAAAGCTTCTGACCAAAGTAGATATTTCTGTCTAATCCCCCACAAGAAATAAGTCTTAGGCAATCATACTACACACGTGTGCTTGTCCAGCTATCTGTTTTCCCAGCAGCTTTTCAACACCAATTTGAGCTCTATTTGCACTTTGAGAAAATTAAAATTCTACAAGTTTCCCAGAAATTGGAAGCTATGCAAAGGAGATGAGGCAAGAGAAAGATGCATAATTTCATTTTCATGCCTTTAACCCACTCCTCCACCAAAACCTCTCCCCTATGCAAGCATCTGGAGATCCCTTACCCCAAAATGCAGGAACAGGCACAAAAAGCCAAGCTCAGGGCAGTCAGAAACTGCTGCCCAAGTGCAGGAGCAATGTCCTCAGAGCCATCCCTGGTCACCAATCCCCTCATCACACTTCATGACCCTGGGGTTCCCTCCAGCACTGCTCAGACACCTAAAGAAGAGCACAGATCTCACTGCCTAATCTTTTCTTACTGGCACCCACCAGTACGTGCCTGTCTTGAAATAACATTTTTGTTCAAAAATCTGAAAAGAACAGACAGGTTCAAGTTATTCATTATGTAATTTTTTTAATCTTGTGAATTTTGAGATACAAAAAACAAAACCCACAAAGTCTTCTCCAAGTGATATCAATACTTGTCTACATTAGACAGTGTAAAGATGCTGAACATGGTTCTTAACTCCCCAAAAGTACCAAACCTCCCTTGTTTCAATGCATTGCTTATTGGTGTCTTGCTTTACCAATTTCTGGGACCTACTTGGACAAAGTTTTTTGGTTTGGTTCCATTATGAGAGCAATGTTCCCTCACAGTGCCCAGAGCAGAGCAATGCTTCTGTACCACAGCTGTAAAAATTCAGGCTTGTTTTTCAAGTAGGGCTGAGCAAAAATCAGCAACAAGAAGAGACCCTTAAGACAATACCTGAAGTGGCACACAAAACATTGAAATTCTGATAATGTAAGTCTTAAAAATCTGATGTCTCATAACTAAGTCATGAGACCTCATCAGCTCACTACAACAGTCTCAGTGCCTCCTCTAAAACCCAGGCTGTCTCCAGGGAGCCATCTTGCTAATATTTCCAAGTAGAACCTAGTCTGAGCACAATTGCCACTAATTTTACTTACCTCATTTGCTTGGTATCTCAGATTTTTATAATGGCTGGCACTTCTGATGCATTTTAATATGGTTTAAAAAGGAATCAGGCTGAATAAAGAGAAGAAGATGCTATTGTCTCCTTTCCCTGTGTAGCTGAAATCTAATTGCAAGCCCATTTTCCTGGCAGAGCTACCAGTTTTTCACACAGGTCTCATTCCTAAAGATGTTCAGTGCATCTTCAGTACTCCCTGTATTCAGTACAAGGCATTTACTGGTACCAGAGCAGAGCTCAGGACATTTCAGAGGAGCACAAAAGGTCCTTCTGGGGGGGTTTGTGCCAGATGGACACCAGCTCTTTGCCCTCTCCCCTGGCTGCTCCTGCTCCAGCAGCAATGCCTGTGACCTCTGCAGGCTGCTCCGTGTGCTCACAGAGCCATAGGATTTGAAATTAGCAAATGAATATTTAATCAATTAATATCAGGCAAGTGTGAGAGACTCAGATAAGCCAGTCTTTTCCACAGTGGGAAATCACTAACATTTCATTAAAAAGAGCATATTTCCGTGGCTACCTTGTGTAAAACACAAGTAATAAAACAAAAGGAAAAATAAACCCATTTCCACAAACTCCTCTACAGATTTTTTTTTCTTAATTTACAACACTACAGCATCAAAGCTTTGGTAGCTCTCTAAGAATTAAAAATTAAAAGCTGTAAAATATTTTAATTTCAGACTCACTGAAAAGGAAATTACCCCACACTTCTCTTTTTTTTTTTTTGAACATCCCAAATGCAGTTAATTGTCTGAACCTCATCCCCTGGGTAGTTCTTCTGTCAAAGAGCAGCAGTAGGCAATGTTAAAACTTTGCAGCTCATCACTCACAGGAATGTTCTGTACCTGTTTGAAGCAGCAGCTCATTCCTTCCACGAGCAGAACTGGCAGTTCCTGCCCATTTTTGGCACCCCAGCTCAGGAATGCCTGGTCAAGGCATTAGCAGAACCCAAACAGGGCACCTCTACCACAACCCTTTCCAATCAGATTTTCCAGCAGCCCTTCCTTGGACACCTCATCCTTCCTGGGGAGGGTGTGGGAGCATCTTGTGTTCCCAGTGCTCAGCCATGGCCACAGGAGCAAGCCTGGGTCCATTTTGCAACCTGGGAACTTTCTCTACCCACAGAGATCACAAGGAGGAAAATAAAAAAAAGAAATGTAAAACTATAAAAAAAAAATTTAAAAAGCACAACCAACAATTTTAAAAAAGGTCAACACTTTTGTTGTCACCACAGGCACACTCTGCAGGCACAATTACTGAACCACTTGTAGCATGGGTATGATTTTCAGTGAAGGCAAAAATGAATCTGTTTTGTCTCACCAGCTTCCAGAAAGCTCTCAATGAGGTTAAATGACAAGCTACAAACACAGGTCTGGGTGGCCCATCAAGACCACACTTTTAGGAGTTTTCATGAAGGATACAGAACCTTGTGCAGCAGCTACTGGAGAGAGCTTTTCCCTCAAGTGCTCAGGGCTTTTAGCTTTTCAGAGATGATAATTGGCTTCACTCCCCAGAGTGGATTTATGCATGCTTATTTCCATGGATCATTTTTTATCTGTGACAGTAATTGCTGGCCATCCCCATGTGCAGTTTTCACCTTACACAGTGTTAGACCATGCTGCTGCTGGAGTGCACAAGGCACTGATTTCCCAGACCATCACCTTTCCAGCTCCAAACCCCACATCCCCAAAACTTCCTGCTGATCATGAGCTCACACACACCCCCAGCCACCTGTGAGTGTGTTTAATTTACGGCAGAGATGCATTCTGCCTAAGAGAAATATCTGAATGCACCCTTTCAAGCATTTAGTTGAAAGTAGCTGGATTCACCAGCAACTTTTGGAATAGTGATTGGGCACTTGGCCAGGATTTTCCTGCCTTGTCATTCTCCAGTCATACTCAAAACAGCACAAGGGCTGGCAAAAAAAAACCAAACCTCTCAGTAATATTTCAGGTGCTTAGAAGTGTCCTTTCTGGGATTCCTTGGTTGAAAAGTTAGGGCACAGTGGGAGCTAAGGAAAAATATTCATTTTCTTTTTTCATCCCCAGAAAAAACAAACTCCCCACTTTTTATTGGTACGTACCTTTTCTTCTAAGGTAAGGAAAAATACTCTGCTATATTTTAAAATACATAGCAACCAAGCCAACTGTCCTCTAAGGCTTTGCAAATACTCTGAATCCCTTGCAGAAGCAGACTTCTTGTTTTAAATGGGAATTTGCAACCTGTGTCTGGATTCTGCCAAAACATGCAACTTCTACGCTTTGGTTCGTGTTCAAGGATAAACCATTTGCTTGGGAATGAGATCCTTCTCAGTAAGTAATTAAGAAAAAGTCTATTTTAGATCAGGATGGCTGCCCTGCAGGTTATGCATTGAAATTCTTCTATTGCACAGCTGATAGCCAAGGAGGCTCCTTTTAATAAAATCTAAATTTGCCTTTAGCCTTCCTGTAAATGTGGTATTTACCTTCTGTTAACAATCTTTCAGTGATGGTAATAAATGCACTGCAGACAGAAAAGAAACACAATTCCATACAGTGGAGTATCTGTGTGGCAAAACAATAGCACTACATTGTTTGTGCAGGAGCATCTGCCAAGTCTGATAAGAACTGCAAGAAAACACTTTTTTAATGTATAAATCGTGATCCATGTACAACACACAGAAAAGAAAATTTGAATTGTCTGGACAAAAACCTGAGCAATGCAGTGCTCTGGAATTACAACCCTGGATTTTACTTACTTATCTGCCTTGCAGTGGGAATAGTATCACCTCCAAAAACAGTCTTTTTGCTCCAAAAGAAATCCCATTATCAAACTGAGAAAAAGCTGCTTAAATCTGAGGCTGTGCACAGCCTTTTGCTTCCAGAAAACAAGTTCTTTTTTTCCAAGAGTATATTTGAATATAGATATCTTCCATGCAAGAAATTATCACACAATGTATCTCAATATAAACATTAAAACAAACCTAGAATCCACCATATTACACTTCAAATAGTAGAACTACAATGAAGCTGGCTGACCACACTCAAAACTATGATTAAATCCTCTGACTTGAACTATGGAGAGTTTGTATCTAAGAGAGAAAAAATTACCACAGTACTGCCCTCAAAATTAGGGCAAGAGTACTTAGGACACAAGAAGCTGTATTTTGTTGGCAAAATACAATATGAGCCCTGTGCCAAGCCATAGCAAGCTGAGGTGTCTTGAAGTTTATTCAGCAAGAGATCTCTCTGATGCAGATTGGTTTTCTCCCACACTACTTTTGATTGTGAAGAGGCTGTTCTGATTCTCCAGAAGGAAGAAACACAGCACACAAACTCTATGCAAAGTTTAGATACATTATGTGAATAATGCAGCCCTCTCCTCTGTTTGGACCCTTCTTGCCCACCACAGCAAGAAAGAGCAGGGAAGGTGAAGTTTCCTCCAGCAAACCCCCAAAGTGCTGTGCCCCAGGCCCAGACTTCAGCCCTGACAGGAGCAGCTTCATGCAGAATCCAAAAAATAATTAACAGAAAGCACAAAAGATACGCTGAATTTCATTGGCATAAAACTTCTCAGGATGAATCTTACAGTTTTTACTCTAGGGAGTTGGCAGCACTAATCCTGCCACTGAAACCTCTGAGCACCTGTGAATGGTCATTACCACGAGCACCTGACAGGTATATTATATACTCACAGCAAATACTTAAACAAGCAGAAAATCAGCCAAAGGGCTCTGTGCATTTGCATAATTTGCCAGTACCTGTGAAGTGTGTGCTTGCAAGCTGTAGAAATGTCAAAATATACTTTCAGTGGTAGATGATGCTCAATGTTTGATTCTAGGTCTTGAAATCCAGAACACATTTAATTTAGAAATATAGTACTAAGGCAAATGCCCCTTTTCAGCTACACATATTTCAAGTATATGAGCAGTTTATTATTTTTAAAATATTTTTATGGAAATACAGCATTAGAAACATCTCAGCCTATTATGCTATACTCTTGTGTCTGCATTTTTACAGAAAACATGAAGTTGGATGTACCCCAGCCAGGCCTTTATAGATGAAGGATGCACTGATTCCCTCAAGTCAGCTGTTGCCAAATCAGTTGCTCTGCAGGAAATTCAAACCCAGGAGAATTAAAGAGTTCAAATTAAAACATTCAAGTGGATGATCACTGATGACCCTCTCATTCCCTCTGGTATATTGATTTTGGAAGACCAACAAGCGCCCTCCAGAAGCAGGAAGCCCCTGCTTTAATATTTACGAGCCAGTCACGGGTGAAGAGCACTTTTCTGGCCATTTTTGTTCCATTCCCTCCTGGTGCTGCCAAAACACAGCCTTGGGTATGGCACCAGTGGTATCTGCCTCACCATCAGTGGCAATGCAGCAACATGCATCCCTCACCTGGAGGCACAGGGGCTGACCACCCTGGTACTTGAGCTGCTGGAAAAATGGAGACAGTGTTTTGGAAATATCCAACTGAAAACAAAAAAAAAAGAAAAGAAAAAACAAACAAAATTGATGAGGTTTTTTCCTCCGTTTCACACCATCTCTGTTTCTAAGGAATTTGATCTACAATTCTCTGTCTCAAATATTCCTGGGGTTGTGTGACAATGATTCCTTCCTTCACTTTGCTCAGAACACCCATGAAGAAAGGACACTCTGGCAGTGTGTCTGAAGGGCAGGCAAAGTCCAGAGTCTAGAAAGCCCAACAGGTGCCTGAGAGCTGGAGGGACCCAGATCTGCAAACCATGGGAACATGAGGAGTCCCATCAGCACAAAAAGCTCAGGCAGTGGCCTCACTTAAAAACTGAAATTTCCTCCCACTCCATCACATCACCTGGGGAAGGCTTTTTGCAAAGCAAGGAGCAGAGATAATCACACATAATGAGTTTCACCACAGGCAGAAGGCTCCCTCACTGCTCCTCTGGGTCACAGGCAAGGCGCAGGACTAACACAGATGAGATGGTTGAATCATCAAGCACCAACATCTAAAAAACAGCTTAAAACCTTTGTTTCACTTCAAATCTGCTCCTGTTTTGCCTTGATGTCTACTTCTACAGCTTAAAAGTCCAGGAAGGGATGTTTAGGACATACAAGATGAACTTTATTTAAATAAACACAGGAGATTTGTCATTTGTTCAGACACCCGGTGATTTCAGAGCACAAAAGGAGATGCAAGAGGCTCCCATGCAGGGTGAGAGCACCCCCTCTGTCCTGTCAAAGCACTTAGCCCAACAATAGTTATAAAAACCCCTAGGGGCTGATTTTTAAGACCTCACTTCCACAAAACACAAACACTTCTTTTCTAAACACCACCAGCATTTAAGCCTTAAACAATGAATATGTTTTATGAGATAAATTCTGTAGCTACCAAAAAAACTTGCCAGTGATTTCAGGGGGGTTGAGGTGGTTTGACCAGGAAATCAAATCTGTCAGGCTGAAATGGGAAATTAGATTTTCTTATAGGAAAAATAAACCTTAATGAAAAATGTATTTTAAAATAAGTTACAAACATTCCCATTTCATTAAGAAAATACTTTTTCAAATTAAAGAGTAACTCAGTCATATTTGAATGTCCTAGATTTCTCTTTTTCTTTGTCTTGCTTTGTTACATCTGCAATGCCAGAAAAGTAGCTTTTAACTCAGCAACAGCTGGAGTCAGGCTCTGGGAATTATTGTGTTTTCATCTATGCTTGGTCCGACTCCTAACGAGGCCACTTCCTCTGGAGGGAATCAAAGTGTTTTACATCACAGGGTCACAAGCCATGACATATGTAAGTGCTCTGCAGGAATTCAACAAAAGCATTTGCACATAGAAAGGACTGGAAAAAATTGCTTCCATTAAGTCTCATTCATTGAGTCTTTAAAATTCCTGCAAACAAATTCCACATTCTGCTTCTTGTTTTGTTTGTGGACTGTAACATTGGCCTTTGCATTCAGCTTGTGTTATGAAATTCAGCTGCACCCAGAGCAGAGCAGGACCCAACAGAACAGGAGATGCAAGTACAAACTCTCCCCTCCTTCTGTGTGTTACTGCAGCAGTTTGCTATCACTGATTCAGGTGAGAGAAACTGAAGAGTCCAGCTTTGTATAATTTCATTTTAGAGAAAAAGCACAAACACAAAAAAAAACCAACAAAAAATACCCCAAAAAAAACCCCAAAAAAACCAAAGAAGCATAGGAAAGTCCAGAAGTTTTAAAAGCACCAGCCTGGAACAGAAATCTCCAACAATCTGACCTTGCAAATGAATGCGGACTACTTAAATACAGACAACTAAACTAGAAGTTGTATCTATGTTCCAAAGATAACAACACCTAAATTTTTATCTTTTAAAAACACTCAACCATCCACATAGAACACAAGCATTCCTTTAAATTCATTTGATTAGGCAAAGGACAACAGAAGTGTTTTAAGGACTTTTGGCAAATCTCCCTCCACGTGTCAGTTCCTCCAGGCAGACTCTTAATTCCAGGTCTGGTTTTGGTTAAACTGGTGACTGAACTGCAGCAGAACACACAATGCAAAATTCCCTGAAGCCTGGCTGACTGGTCCATACTCTACCATCACTACCATATTCCAAGCTTCTGGCTCCTGCTCTGTCCTCCCCATTCCTTGCTCTGCCTGAGGGCTTCTGAAAAGCTGCACTGTCCCTACTGCTCCCATGAAGAAGCACATTCCTCCCAGAAAGCTCCACCTGATCCACCCAGTTCCTTTGCTCTGTAAGGAACATGAATTTTAAAGAAATTCATAAAAAAAACAAATAGTGTCTATCACCATAAAAGGGGTTTACAAGTCCTGAGCACACAGATTTGTCTTTCTAGGAACAATCCCTGTACATTAAGAGGGAAGCATACAAAACATGGGCATGGGCACAGGGTGAGCTCTCCACTCCCACTGTGTGCCATGGGCACTTGACAGAGCAAGATGTGTTTGTCCCACACAACAGTGCCCATTTGCTCTGCTCCATATTCTCCTTTTATAACCTGCACTGAGCACCTCAGTTTCTGCCTCCTCACTGCAGAGATTCTCATGTGTGGGCACCTGAGTGCAGCAGGACAAATCTATAGAAAGGAGTACCTGTGTGAGAACCCTTTACAGCTTTTCACACCTCAGGATGCCTGTGAAAGAAAGAAGTGCCCAGCACACATCCCATCAGCAGAACTTAAGATTCCACCTTTGAGGGACAACAACAGCTCCTCTAAATCAGATGGTGACAGAAAAAACATAGGGGTGAATATGTCTGCATCAAGGTCTAAAAATCCCTAAATAGCTACACCACCCTATGAACACTGCTTTAATTATATTTCCCCAAAATAAAAGTCCTTTAATGGAAAGAGGTTATGCCTGCCTACAAGTATTCCCCATATTTTTGTCAAAGGAGCTGTAGGAGCCACACAAGGTGCTACAACTGTTTAATGAATGAGAAGAATAAGCAAAGTTGTGGTCAGAAATTGCATTTCAGGCCAGAACATACACGAAGAAAACTCACCAGCAGTGACCACTTGATTCCAATGTTTGTTTTCTGTGATGTTACTGTCTCTCAGGAGCCCCCAGAAGCTGACACAAACCCAGATCACCAAATTCATCCTTTGCTCCCCTGCCATGTGCCCTATATCAGCCAACCAAAGAAGCACGAGTATTTAGCAAACTGAAAAGAGCATTCAACAAATATAAAACTTGTTGATTACAGTGAAGCAGAAGCTCCATTGTTCTATATGTTTTTCCCCTCACCCTCTCTACCATCATCACAATTATGAAATGGGTGATATCAGAAAATGACCAAAGAGTGACCTATGACACCTTGTTTAGGTTCCATGCTTAGTTACCACATGAAGATTTATATCTGACAGCTCAATTTAGCTTACATTTACTGCACTCTGAGCCCACAGGAGAACACAGGTAGAAAAATCAGCAGCAGTCTATAATCCCCATTTCTCCCTGCTACAAAGAGACCTTTTTGGTAACAAAAGTTCTTTAAAATTGCATATTGTGACTAAACATAAAGAGATCAAGTAAAACACATAGCAGGCTTCTCTAAGAGTTTCTACAGAGAACAAAGTGCTCCTCACTGTCATCTTGAAGGCAGCCACCTCCCCTAGCTCCAAGGTGTGCCTTCACACAGGAGAGGTGTGAGGACCTTTGGTATGTGGCATGGCCAAGCACACAAAGGAGCTGCACAGACTGAAGTGGAGCAGATTTCAAAGGCTGAGAACCACATCTTTCTGGGAGCTTTGCACTCAAGAGCTGCTCACTTTCCCAAGGCATCATTTTTTTAAATGACCGCCCCGCTGAAAGCATTGCTCAAGACTAAAGTTACCAGCAAGGAAATTATTTTACTGATCACTGATTTCTATTGATTTATCTTCATTTTTATCATCTCTAGGCCATTCCTATAGCTCAGAAAATATTACAGGCCTCATCAACCCTTCTGTAGAACAAGATTCAGATGACTGCCATACCACTTGGTTTGCTGGGTGCAGTATTTTACGAAATTCATGCTGGGAGAATGCTCCCTAAGCAAAACACTAGTGAGGAAGAGGGAGCATTAAAAGGAGATCAGTGTGAAAAATCTTAGTTTTATGGAAAACACAAGCACACAAAATGGAACCCTGTTTGTATGTTCAACACCAAAACATTAGTCAGATGTTATTTACAAGGCAATATGACACTCAAGCTGGAAAATTCAGCTTCAGATAAACTTATATCATCTTTATCCCACCTTCTTGTGTGTGCTCAGCACACTGGGACACCATGTAACAAAAAGGCAGCTGATTACAAACAAAGGTCTATCACACTGCATATTTACCATGATTTCATGAGACTAAACAGAGCTGCTGGCAGCAGCAGGGATCTATTATCCTAGGCAGAAAACAAAAAAAAAAAAGAAAACCAAAAATTAAGTATGCACTGGGAGGCAAGGTGACTGAATTTAGCTCCTGGAGACAGCCAAGAAGATCTGGTTTGTCTCCATGGGTACAAGAACCAAGTGGGTCTGCCAGGGTGACTGCCTCAATGAGATCAGACTCTGAGACACAGATATTACTTTTCAGATGGTGGCTACAGAGTATTATTAACAATCAAAAGCTCCAGAATCATGGCTATAGGACACACAAGCTCTGAAATAACTTCCCCCAGAGTGATCTGTGAGGAGTCAGGAGGCAGGTCTGGGATACATCCATCCCTGTTATTGGCCCTGTGAAGTCCCCAGGCATTCAATCCCTGAGCAGCCAGCTCTGACACCCTGGCAGTGTCACAGATTCTGGCTTTTACTGCTGAAGATACTGTTAGGTCTGATGCCAACATTTTTATTGTATAAAAAGAAGTAACAGAAAGGAAGTTAAGATTATCACCATCATACATCTGAGATGGAACAGAATTTAAGTCAAGTCAAAAAAGAAATAGCATTGTCACAGCCTTAGGGCTTTCCTCTGCTGACTTCCAAAGGCTGGAGATACACACAGCTGAGATGCTGAGCTTCTTCAGATATTGTAAAAATCCTTCCTAATGGAAGAAATCTATTCTGAGAGGTCACTGTCCCTTGAGCCTCTGGCCTTGTCCCCATCTCCTAAGTTTTAAAATCCCATCTGGCCCCCTAAAGAGGTAAAGAGTCTTACTCTTGCTTTGGTGCACAGTATTTCTGGAGGTTTCCATCATCCAACTCCCCCCAAAAAAGCCACTGACTGGCACAGCAAGAGCTGGATCCAACAGTGATTCCCAAAAGCACTCTTCACACTGCTTTTTCCAGGGGAGCCAAGAAATGCATTACAAGTCACTTCCAGTTCCAGTCACTTCCAGTTCCCACTGTACCCATAAGACACTCTGTAATTTAGGGTGCACCATTAAGCAAAACCCTGGGGATGACAAGATCAAAGTGGGATTCTGAACTTTAAGACGTAGGTTCATCTGGGTTTGCACTCACTTCTTCTTCTTTGTATTGTTAAAGCACAGGCTGATGTGGGAGGGAAAGTTGTGAAAACGTTCAGGGGAGCGCAGAGGAAAAGGCGCAGCTGACAGTAAAATGACAGAGCTTAATTCTGCCAGATTGTCTGTAGGTGCAAGAGATTTTGTTCAGCTCTGGGGGAGCCTGGGTTTTGAATTGTTTTTATTAACTCCTTCCTCAGCCTATCAGGGCAGAAAAGCATTTGGAGCCTGAATGACTTATTTATTTAATTTTTATTACCAAAGCAAACGAATCAGACTTATAAAAATATAGGATGATGGATTCTGCAGGCACAAAAATCAATTTTTCTTCCCGTTATTGGTCATCTCTGCCAAGTTACAATTCATTGCAGATTTTATTCATCTGCATTTTAAATCCTCAAAGTAACAGACCTCAGAGCTGCAGAGTGGGACAAAGAGCTGCAGCCAATTTGTTGTGAGCAACAAAGTGCAGATTTTTGTTAGCAGCACAATCTTGTGTGCAATCTCCCCGTTCCACCCTGCAGCAGGGCAGGCGCCAGTCTCGCAGCCAGGAGCTGAGTTCTTCATTTCACCTATATTTTCTCAGCCACTCGCTGAAGCAGTGAACCAGATGAAGCCGGTTTGGGCTGCCTGTGACAGGATATCAGCTATTGAGAGGCTGCATACATTAGCTGCCAGAACAGATGAGTGCTTTAACACTTACAAATCACGGGAGGAGAAGAATAGAGCAAGAAGAGATCATTCACGTGCTCCTTGCTTAGATATGCTGATATCTTATCAGTTCAACACAGACAAGCCAGATGTGGAGGTGAGGGGAATTCAAGCACAAAAAAAACCTCAACCTGTCTGCAAGCATGTACAGCAGGGGTGCAAACTAGAGCACTCTCAGAGGTGTTTAGATCCAGCTCTACAGAAATTCCAGCTGTCAAAAACCTCAATCATGTATGGAAATTGAAATTCAACCCCCTGGTGAAAAAACATTGGAGGGTCAGGGCAGGCACAACTTCCTTGATTCAGTGCAGGCAGAGAGCTTGCCTTGTTACTCACATTCCTTAATGGCAATCTATTACTGGGGAAATTACATGAATTCTGTTTAATCCCCATATTGCCATTTGCTCACACAGGAATTCCCATTTGTTTCAGCTCTTCACAAGGTTATTCAAGGGACAGCACAAAATCTTAAAGGAAGGCTAAGAGATCATTCTTCCAGAAGCTCCTCTATAGTAGGAGAAAATAAAATATCTGTTGCCTTTATGGACTAGATAAAGGCTGAGGTTTCCCATATACACATAATGTTTGTTTAAATGAGTACAGTAACTTTACATTTGAGGAAACACATTTATTTCTGTATATAAACAGAATGATGAAAGATTAAGGACAGCTGTGCATCTGTTTATCCCTAACATATACACTATTATCTGACTCCAGGCTAACAGACATTTTAACCTCCCCTTCAGCACCTGATCTATCATTGCTTTCATACTCAAATGCCTTCCTGTGGCTGCTCACAGACTGTAGAGCTGTTTTTGGGGGAGTGGTGGGGAATGGCACTGCTCACATCACACACAGGCATCTGGGGGGAGGAAGGGGGGAAGCTCTTCTTTACTCCATCTCACTCCATACCAGTTTGTTTCTTTCACTTAATAGAGGCCCTGCTTCAAGTGCTCAAGCACTTGTGCACAGTACAAAGAAAAAAAGCCAAAAAATTAAGAATGGACACAAATTCCTTTAAAGCAAAGACTCAGAATTTAAACTGCAAATCCCACAGTGACTCAATCAATTCATTACAAAGATGCAGCTCTCAGAGCCACCATGGATTTTGGAAGCAGTCAGAACCTGGCAGCTTTCACCTGCCTTCTCTGGTCCTGT
Source organism: Agelaius phoeniceus (assembly GCF_051311805.1). Classification (NCBI taxonomy): domain Eukaryota; kingdom Metazoa; phylum Chordata; class Aves; order Passeriformes; family Icteridae; genus Agelaius; species Agelaius phoeniceus. Next base: position 9,010,514 of record NC_135277.1, read on the forward strand.
TCTGGTGTCCATGGGGCATCTGAAGAGTGGGGAGCTGTCAGACTCAGCTGGATCTGTTTCTGCAGGGCTGGACCACATCTGCCAGCAGGTACAGAGAGCAGGACAGAGCCAGGCAAGCACTCCAAGAGCTCATTCATTCCACAAGGACAGCAGAGGCTCAGGAAGGTGACCATGGAGCACAATTAAATGCACAGAAACTCCTCAGGAGCCAGCAGCTGGGGCTACCCTGCTATCACCTTCCTCAAGGGCTCATCCACCAGATGTTTGGGCACTTACAGCCACAGCAGTTTAAACACCAGAGCAATTCACAACTTTCTCAATCACTGCAGTCAAGAGGCATATTCAATGCCAGGGGAAGGATGAATTGCTCCACTTCAATTCTTTCTAATATAAGATTTCAAGCATCACCAAAAGAAAAGGGTTACTTTTAAGTATAAAATGGACTAATGACAACTGGAACAAACCAGTTGCCTTCAGATAAGGGTTGTTTAAAGTTTAATGGTTTTGGACTTCTTTAATATTTAGCTCAATCAAAAATAAGATGACTTTTTTTGCTGTGAAATATTAGCACATTTCTAATAGCTGAGTTGATGCAAAAATGGGGGCTAAATCAGCCCTTAAAGGGTAAAGAATGACAGCATGTCCCTCTCACAAGGATGTGGAAAAAGTAGTCCTAGAAATCTCTAAATAGGGAGAAGGAAGGCAATTTCACATTTCCCAAAACATTTTTTTGAGAGTGTTGGTTGGGCTATTAAAAACACAGTTATTTATAGAAACCTGTAAGACTTGTGTGAAAGGAGACCTTGTTAGGAGAAGTGGTAGTCATTTTGGACTGGCCAAGTATAATGTGTGCAGTGCTTTTATACCTGCAGGGCATTTCCTCAGGGCAAAGCCAACTTTAAAATGCAGATTTTTTGCAGTATACCATCTCCCTCTCCCATATTTCTAGAGGTTAGTCTTCCCTAGGGAGGAAAGGAATAACAAAGACACCTCCAAAGAACCAAAGCATGGAGGCACTGACTGGCTACTTCCCTTTCAAAAGGGGAGATAAATGCACACACACACCTGACTGCATGTATTATAAACAATAACCCTCTTACTCTGATTAAAGGGACAGATCACACACACATGGGACCCTTGAGTTTTTGTCTCACTGGGGGTTTTTTCCCCTCATTTGTTCTGGACCCTGGCATTTTTTCTTATGGCTATTTCATCTTTAACTTCATTTCTCCCCCTGATGTAATTTGAAGGCAGAAAAAAACACACCAGGCTACATTTCTGCAAAATATGTGCATGCTTCAAAGAACTGTTACCTGAATTTTAGGTCTAAACTTGTGAAATGGGTGTGCTTGCAGTTTTGGTAGCTGACACCTTGTAAAGCCCAACTCAGCACAGAAAGACGAAGCTCAAAATTCTGTTTTGATTTTGTCAGCAAGACCAATCTTTCCACCAACCATCAGAGTGAAAGAGCAGCTTGTCTTTGTTCACTTGTCTTTGCAGTGCTGCCAACAAGAACAGATGCAGATGCAGCACAAGGATGCTGGGGGACACCTCTGGGAGCAGGAGAGCCTGCTCCAAGCAGAGAGGGCAGGGATGGCTGCCCCAGCCAGCAGGGAACCTGCACCTGCCTTGCTTTCATCCATGAGAGGATTTCTTGTTTCTCAAGGCACTGAAACCTCTACACCTCTGAGAAGTCCATGCAGTTAGAAGATTTCTGGATATCAGCTTGGAGATTTATGTAAATTTTCTATTCAGATTACTTCCAGTACTTACATCTATCTAATTACTCTGTTTGGGGCTACAGAAAAGCTGAGCAGCTTCCTGTATCCAAGACATCCTTAAAAACTCAGGATAAAAAGCTGATTCTTATTTGGAACAGGAAGTATGCTAAAACAACATCAACATGACATGAGTGGAGTGGACTAATATAACAAAGACTCCTATTAAAAAAACTTTTTTAAGCCTGGATACCAATCATTGCAGTGCAGAGCCTTTTCTTTTTTCTGGTTGTTGATGCCTAATCCCACAATTTTCTGCTCAATACTCCTTCCTCTTCCACCATTTTTCTCTCCTATTCTTTGCTAAGAGAATAAAGATGTAGGCTGCTCTAATTTCTTCCTTACTTGGCCACCACATTACAAAAAGCTCATGGAAACCTATGTTCTTGAAGACCTTCACACATCTGTTCAGTCTGATTAAAATTAGCCAGCAAATGAGGTAGGATATGGTACAAGGAACTAGCAGTTGGACAGAAAAAAAATCCCAAGTTATTTCCATATAAAAACCAAACAGAAATACCCCACAACATTTGTAACAAAATCAAGAAAGCAGGAAGCCGAGTCTGGGCCCATAATTCTCAGACCACTTGGCTGCTTTTACTTGAACTACTTAATTGATTCTCAGTCAGGTGTGTACCCTTTAGAAATGTGAACTTTTCAGGAAAGGATAAAGAACTAAAAATAGCAGGGTCACAATCCTGAACAGATTGAATCCTTAACAGCAGATGCAAATCAGGATAAGTGCTTTACTGCCCATAGCATTCCTAAGAATCCCAACTATCAACCCAGGGAGCCATATCCCAGGTGTTAGCAGGCACCCTCAGCAAGGTCTTCCCAAGCAGCCCTGCACAATTATTGATGCCCAGAACCTTCAGGCTCAGGAAGAAAATTACCATTGATCAATTGGCACACACAGTCTCCAAACACACTTACACTGAGACAGCCACGTGGTGTAACCAGCCAATGGTGTAACCACCATTACTTTTAGCCACTTGAGCTCCTGGATAATTTTTTTTTTCCTCTTAGCAATTAATAATGCCAGTAATTACTACATGAAGTTATACTTCTTTAAAAGCATAATTGCAATTTCCACTCCCATCTAACACAACGTAACAATCATTTGTGTCATGAACCTTGGCATTCAATGGTGACATTAATGAACTTGGAGCAGAAATAAAGAGAGCAAATGACACATAGACCAAGGAAACACTTGCACTATGGACTTAAACACCGAATCACAAAGTTATTTTCTTCTTCTGTCTGAGAACATACAATTATTTAGTATTCATATTACTGTGCAGTCCCATCTCAAGCTGATTTAAAGCCTACATTATAATTGCTAATGATTACTCATGAAAAAGAGACTATTATATGTAAAAACTGCAATCAACGCTAATCTATTCACCTATCCATTTTATACTGATACATTTTCTAAACAAAGCTCTGCCTGAATTGCTCATAATTAGCTTCTATTCTTACATTTTTAATTGCTTTTCTCCCCCTCCCATTTTCTAACTGAACATTTTACATATCTTCAGACTTTTTTTTTTAAAGATTTGGACTGAATTTTTATGAGTGAAAACCTGACACTGTAGAATTTGGAGTTTTAAAATAACCCCTCTGTTGTCAAATAATAAATGCGCAAGCAGTGTTTCAGGAAATAAATATTTTAAAACAAGATCAAAATTTCAGGCACCGCATCCATGCAGTCTGAGAGCATCTAAGAGAGAGGTGGCTTAGCTACCATTTGATTTATTTATTTTTTTTTCAAAAGCCAAGTACATTCTGCCCCTCATCTGCAGGCTGTCAAGAGTCTGGTAATCAAGAGACATTTGGCACTCCAGCTGGGAAAAACACTGCATTTAAGGGTCTCTGTCTGCTGAGACTCCAGTGCTGCTCCCCAGCTTTCACACACACAGCATTGAAGCTGCTCCCTTTATTCCACTGTCCTTCAGGCAAGATGTGCTGGTTTGGGCTGGGACAGAGTGAATTTTCTTTGCAGTAGCTGGGATGGGGCTGTGATTTTGGATTTGTGCTGATAGCAGTATTGATGGCACAGGGATGTTTTTGATGGTGCTGGGCAGAGCTTGCACAGAGCCATGGCCTGTTCTGATGTGAGGAGACTGGGGAGGGGACAAAGCCAAGCCCAGCTGAGCCCACAGGACATAACCCTGAGCTCATAAAGCTGGGGGAAGAAGCAAGGAGAGGGAGGGATTCAGAGTGATTGTGTTTGCCTTCCCAAGTAACCATTAAGTGTGAAGGAGCCCTGCTCTCCTGGAGAGGGTGAACACCTGCCTGCCCACAGGATGTGGTGAATGAATTCCTTGCTTTGCTTTGATTGCATGCACAGCTTTTGCTTTACCCATTAAACTGTCTTTATCTCAACCCACGAGTTCTCACTTCTACACTCATGATTTTCTCCCCCATCCCAGTGCAGGGGGAGGGAGAGAAAGGCTGTGTAGTGCTTAGTCACTGGTGGGGGCAAACCACAACAAAAGACAACTGGAATAGCTCACATGTGAGAGCCAACAAAGCATCTTCTGCACTGCACAGCTTCAGTTCTCCTAGTTGTTAAGGTAGTACTCCTACATATCAGGTGATGTGTCTTTCTTAGGAGCAGCCCCCTGTCAAAGTAACGCTTTGAGAAAATGGAATCCAAATTGCAACTCCCATTCAGGTATTTTCTTCTTCTCATTCTATGAAAATCAATCCCACCTTATATTCAGAATAATATCTCTGGTCTTCAGAGGGCAAGAAGGAATACATCTGGCTTCAGCTACAGACAGAAGAGAGCAGCTTGTTGCTGAGTGTTCTCTGCCAAATCCCTTCCCCACACAAAGTTATGTAAAAGCAGACAAAATTATCCTGTTTCAGTGCATTCAACTTGTGGAAAAAACCTCTGATTTTAATGAACTGTTCCTCTGCTAAAGCACTTAAAAGTGGCATTTGCTAACGCTCGTTTTTACATCAAATTCAGCGGTTGTTGGATCAGACTTTCAATCTGCAAGAGTCCTTCACAACCAGTTTTATGCAATTTCCAAAGTGTTGCACTAATCAGTAGATGCTTTAATCTTCATAAATGCAGGAGAGCTCTTAGGGACTAGTGCTACAGTGACTGGAGAAACTCATTCCAAAACATTTTAATCCTTTCAGAAGCCTTGCATTTTCAAGCTCAACAAAAAACCAGAGTGCATAACCTGCATGAGTTTGCATAAGGAAACATTCAGAGCTAAAAATGACCAAATTCACTAAGTGAATAATGGGTCTACTTGCCAGCAAAATTTGTGAACAAAATTCATGGATGAATTTCTAGTCAAGCCAGACAGCACCTTGAACTGTTTTAATTTGCATCTGTATTTCCAAACTTTGAACAACTTGGAAAAATCCATACATATGCATCATATGTATTCATGAGAAAGTCATGCATACAAACACATCATCACACACATTCTGTTTCCAGTTACATGTCCCAGCAGAGTAGCTGTGTTTTCACTTCAAGGCAGTGCTGCCCAATGTATCCAGGAAAAGTCACTGTTAAGATTTGCTGGTCTCACTGTGGATTGGGTTTAGCTCACAATCTCAATTTGCCACATTCTCAGAAATGCTCCAGTGTATACTTGCAACACATGCAGACATCCCTGTCAGCATGACCAGTGAGGGAGAGTGTGCTTCCTGACATGCCCTCTCTTTCTCCAGGCCCACAGGACATTACCATGGATGAATTTATAAGGAAATCAGTAACATTATAGTGGATGCAAGGAAAAGAGGAGGAAATGCAATCTGGTTAGCAGGAAACATTCAGATTCAGCAGTTTTCTTTCAATACCAGCTGTGGGTGTGGCTGGGATGGAGTGAACTCCCCTCATGGCAGCTCCTGCATTTGTGATAACATCACACTGATAATGCAGCAGTGCTGTGGCTGCTGCTGAGCAGCTCACACAGCAGCAGGGCTTTCCTTCCAACCTCACCTCCTCCTCCCAAAGAGGCAAGCAGTGCCAGAGGATGGAAAAGCACAGAGCTTGGGCAGCTGACCCAGACTGAGCAGAGATAGTCCTTAGCACAGGATATTACACTCAGCAATAAAACCTGAGGGGTGGGAGCATGGGGAAATCTCTGTTTAAAGCACGTGTCTTCCAAAGCAGCCATTACACATCCTGGAGCTCTGCTTCCCAGGAGGTGACTGGACATCTGCCTGGTGATGGGGAGCGGGGAATTAAAAACTTCTTTTTGCTTTGGTTTTCTCTTCAGCCTTCACTTTTCCCATTTGACTGCTTTTATCTCAACCCTTCACTTTGTCCAACTTTTATCTTCCTGACCCACAGAGGAAGTGGATCAAGAGAACAACTGGGTCTGGCAGCCAGCTGAGGTCACCACACCATCATATCTATTTTAGAGCAAAAATTGGCACTCCCTGTTTCACAGCAATGTTGGGCTCTGGTGTTGCTATAAACTTGTACATTAGATTGCCTTGAGGCTCACAGTTATGCTGGCACAACAGGGATCCCAGAACACCGACATCACACTCACATTCATGGTTTAATAAAACAGGACAATGTTACCTCTGCCAATTTTAAAACTTCTGATCTTTCTCTGGAAACCAAATAAGTCATATTTAACAGTTGGAGTACGTAAAGCTACTATGCTGTTTTTCAGCAGTAGCTTCTCTAAAAGGGTATAAGTTTCCTCATAAGATTAAAACCTTAGGGAAAAATAAAACAAAAAAGAAGGAAAAAACCAAACCCTGTACAGCCCATCAATGCTTTCAGCCACCTGAGCAATAAGATTCTTTCTAGCTGCAGCTGTCTCACCTTAAGTGTTTTCCTTGCTCTCTCCAAGGAAAAAATATTGCAACTGTCTCATGTGCCCAGAGATATCACAAGCAAAGTAATTATTCATTCTATTGTCTTATCCTTGTGTCAAGAACATGACCATCTTTTATGAGGCTTGATTTGAATGAAAACTGCTGTGTTTTGAACAGAGCTGTCAGTGGTACTTAGGACTTACACAAGCCTTTCCCAAGACTTACAAAATAAAATCAAAATAATTTAATTATCTGCCATTCATATGTGCTTGATAAGTTGAAGAGAGCTAACTTTCAAATCCTTTACAAAGAAATAAAAGCATTCTTTTAGGAAGTCTGACTCTAGCTAAAGACATGATGTCAGCTTGGAAAAGTGGAGATATAGAGCTCCTCTGCCCACTTCATACAGCAGACCCCTACAAAAGTAAAGGCTTCCATTTTGAAAGTACTGCCAAAAAGTGACTGAAACTTTAACCCCAACTGAACAGGTATTGATTACATTGACACAACAGAACCCTCAACATTGCTGAGTCCTGGGGACAGCCATTCGTGTTCGGTTTGCACATAGCCACACTGCAAGAAGGAAGAGTTTCAAAGCAGCACTAAGGCAGAGCTCCTCAGTGCCGTGTGATCCCAGCTGGCACAGGATCCTGAGGTACAGACCAGGGAAACCAGCTGAAGCTGCAGTTTCTTACTTGGGAGATGAAGTGACTAAATTGCTCTGGATTTGCAAGAAATGCAGATCTTTTCCTCTTGAAATGTCATCCTCCTTGCTGAGGCACTGCCAGTGAAGCCATGTCTGCTCTGAAGTATCCTCACTTTCCCTCATGCTACACACCAGTCACACCTCCACCAACTCTGGCTGAACTCTGCTTTGGCCCCAGCCTGTACACACTTGGATTTTCTGCATTATTTCTTTCTACTCCCAAAGTTTTTCAGCTCAAACTCCAAAACCCTTTCTTCTTTGTGTGTCTTGATTTGTACTGTGACATGTCACAGCAGGCTTTGCAGTATGTGCTAGGTCAGCTGCTGTCTACCTCTCATGTTGCAGGACATCCTTGGCTTTAGCTGCACAGAAGTCCTAACATATAAGAAAGATCTGAAGACAGCAACTGGTGAGAAAAATTCTGCTCCATCTAAGACCTTGTGATAGGTTTTTTTCCAATTTTTGTATCCCAGGTACTTCCTAGTTTGGGAAGTTCACTACCATTTCTACTTCAGGGAAAGCACACTTGCTGTACTTACACGAATATAAATTGTGTGGACATCTTTACTCAATTAGTTAGTAATATTTTGGTTCACTTTGGAAAAAAAATATCTAACTAGGGCTAATCTAAGTTAGAATAAATTGCCTTTCCCTCAGACATTTTTTCCCCAAGGTGTTAACCATTATCATTAAGGGAAGTGAACTCGTACAGCATCCTTGTGTTGTGGAGGCAAGTTGCTGATGTCAGCATTGGCTGGCATGATGTTAGATCTACAGGCAAAATTCATGAGCATACTTTACATCTTCCCACATGCTGTTTCATTTTCATCTCAGAAATGAGGGGTTCACTAGTCTTTTTGCTGTAGTTCAGAATCAGAGCAATCCTAAGGTAGGTGAGAAAAAAAACTAGAAAACAACTCCTGGCTGGCATATGACAGATCAGTCATAAACCTACAGATTTTCATCATTGCAATCAAAACTAACCAAGAGGGGCTCTCAGAGTGCCTTGCCACAGTTCTGTATGATACAGCCCTGTCTGGTTGTCTATTGAGGGGATGCCCCCACCCTTAGAAGAATTCTTGATCAGAAGCTTTGAGCAACCTGGCCTAGAGAAAGGTGGCCCTGACCATGGCAGAGAAGTTGAATTAAATGCTCTTTTAGGGCCCTTCCAATCCAAAGCCTTCAATGAGTCAGAGCTGCACTGCCTCAGTACCTTTTGAAGAACACTGATTAGATAATTACATTTATTGGCTATCAATAAAGCAGCACTTTTTTTTTTCCTTGCAGAAATGTTACATGCATTTGCTGTAGTAAATGAGGATGTTATGGTCCTATGAAAGATCTGAGAGAAAACTCTATGGAGCCTGCAGGAATTAAAACAATAGTGCATCTCCTAAACACTGACTATGACATGATAGTGCACTGACACTTCAGGGAGGAAAAACTCCTTGGCATAAAGCACACACTTCTCTGCAGTTGGTGCTTTTCTATGCCAAAATCTCTTTATAAATGAAGCAGTGATTTGGGTATCTGATATAAATAAGTGACAAATTCCAAGGCTCCGAGTTGCTTTATACCACATGGGGCAGCTGCTGAGACATCTCAGCAACACAAAAAGCTCTTGCAAAGCCAAGTGTGGCGTTAGACAGCCACAGAACATCCCAACAGCTCCACTGCTGGCAGGCTTCTGGTTTGAGACTGAAATGAATTTGTTAACCCAACAATCATCTATGGACAAGAAAGCAGCTCTGGGCTGCATATTTTTACAAGAATTCTGTAGTTCCCCCTGTGTTGCTGCAGCATAATGACTTTTCATACTGACAGCAGAACAAACCAGTGTTTTAATTTTGGAAGTGTCATTACTCATGTATCCAATCCTCATGAATTAGTTTAAGCAGAAGACATAAATGAATGCATTTTCTTTCAGATTTATTCTTCTTTCATATGGTGACTACAAAATGTAAAATGTATTTCTGTTCTGCTTGTAAAGTCATACAGTCAAGTTTAACTGAATGGCACCCAAAAGTTACAGATGCAAAATTCTGAACTAAGTGTGTCTAACTATATATTTTTATATTTTCAGCTTTCATCAAATTACAAACTTAACTAGAAATGACAGAAAGAAATTCATCACATGAATAGTTAACACTTCCTTCTGTGTTACAATCAGTCCTGAAATTAAGAAACCATTTCAGATTGCAAACAATTAAGTAGATTTTTTGAAATCTCACTGAAGTACTTCTTAGGAGTCCATAGGATGAACTAGGTAGTAGATCATAGACTAAAAACAATTCCCCCATCTCAATTCAGGCAACATTCACATAAAAAATAGCTGAAACTCAAGTACCCAGCAGGACAAAATAATAGAAACTTGAAAATTATTAAAAACAATAGAGAAGTCCATGTTTAAAAGAGCATGATAGAGCTCACTGTTTCCAAAGGAACTGTTTTCACTCTACTTATACTCATAACAGATAAACAAAGAGATAATAGAGAAACAGATAAAGATGATTTAATGTTATAAAGAAAATGAGTCACAAATGTTTCATGGCTCCTTAAACAGAAATCATGAACTAGACCAAGTAGCTGCAATTTTAAACCAGGATTTGCTAACATAACACACAACATAGTAAGTGGGAAGCAACATTTAGCTACATTACTGTGCCACAAGTTCTACTTCTGAAGAATAAATATAAGCTTCTGTATGGAAAAAATTTTATTTCTATTTCTGTCTGTATATTTACATATAAACTTTTAAAAGTAAAAAACCCAAAGACCTACTAAAAATTCCTGTAATGTTATCCAAACTGATTTATTTACCTCCTTTTTGTTTTCCAGTCCTTGTTCAAGCTGATGGTGAATGCTGTATATCTAATCATAATCCTGCTGTTATCACAGCTGTTATGTGCTTTATTTTTGATGACTTAAAGACAGATGTTCCAAAATTGCCCTAGATTCCTGCCAGCCTTTTCAATTGCATTATACAAACAATTAAACTTTCCTGACCCTATTCCTGTCTCTAGATAAAATTCAGACGTTGACACTTCAAGAAGGAAATCATGTATGTAAATTGGTTCTAATGACAGCTATTGATGTGTATTCATATGCAAATAGAGTATTATCAAACATTAAAATGTCCAGGAGCAGTAGCTAGATGGATGTAGTCAAGAAAAATTAACCAGAAGATGCATATTCCAGATACTTCCCACAGTATGTAATGCAATTAAACAGAAGCAAAGGGAAAATCACACTAGAAACTGCCTCTCTCCTGCCATGCCTATTTATTCCCCATCATCTGTTATTATTGTTGAGAATCTTCACATTGTGTCCCAATTAAGCAAATCTCTCAGAATTAATAAGGGTTCACCTTCTCTATCACCACATCTTTAATGTTAGGAACTGAAAACATTGGCACCTCATGCTGTATGTGAGTGTGAGCAGTTAGAATAATAACAATTATAACATGTGCTTGCCAAAAAATGATTACAAGTCAAAGCTTTATTGCAAGGGTGTCTTGTTTGGGAGGATTTAGCACAATTTGATGGGGTAACAGCAGTTGTCAGGCATTGATATTAAGCATAATAGCTATTAAAAAGACAACTCACTTATTGAATATTCAGGGTGCTACACCATTGTTTGGGCATGGTTGGAATACAGATTATTTTGCTATGGTTTGTTAGTTTTATAATGAAGATTTTAAAAACATTACAGCAAACAAGTTCTTTTTGTTTGATTTTCTACCAAGTGGGTTTCCTAGAACCCAATGATAAAAAGATGACAGCATTCAAAATTTCCTCAGAATGCGACTAAATTTACTTATCCAAAGCATTTTTTGATTCTTACTTCCAAGTCACTTGTGAGATTTCAAGGATTCTGATGACTTTTGCTGTATGCTTCAGTTGCTTCAATCTTAGCATTGTATCTTTTACTTCCTTTGGGTTTTCAAGCCACTTCTCCTGCCTTTTTGCCATTTCCTTTCCAAAAAATATTGGGAAAGGATATTAAAAAAATATTCCATATCAAAGAACTCTAAGGTTTATTTCTACCTCACAATATAGGGCAAGCTGATAAGTTTAAAAACTATGAAAGACCCTCCTGCATTTTCCCTGCTATCTGAGTCCTCCCCTTTAAGTATAGAATCCTCCCAATAAGCGTCAACAACCATTTCAAAAAGATTTTGTCTTTTATGATCATCCCTGCTTAAAACATCTTGAATATGGTTTCATTTTAGAATTTCTAGTCTAACATGCTGGCTCAGCACAGCTCTGCTTTCCTCTTTTTGCGTCTTCTTTCATTATCTCACTTTCTGCACCCACCTTCATTCTGCTGGAGGAGACTGCAGCACATTCAGGGGAGAGAGTTAATGCTGAGGATATTTGTGTTGCACCCCACAGACAAGTGGTGATCCACAGCCACTCGAGGTAGCTGCCACCTCCACATTCAGGCTGCTGATGCTGCACATAGCACACTAATATTTATCACAGCCAAAGTTAAAGGAAAGCAAGGATCCATTTTTCTCCTACGCATTATTTCACAGAGTGGAAAACGGCAGATAGGCACTTGTGAAAAAAAAGTGCAGTGAAAGAAGCAACTGTTTTGGGATTCCTCTGCAACCAGAGGGAAAAAACTCCCCCAGAAAAAATTGAAAAAAAAAACCTCAGCCTGATTGGTCTCCTCTTTCTCCAGTCCAGTCTGGTATTATACATAAATTCAGGCCAATATCTTATTTTATGTTCACCTTTGTAAGGCAGAAGCAGACAGGAAAATTCAATACTATTATTCAACATTTTAAAGCTAAACTATTCAATTTCTGACCTGACTTTTTCACAGCATAATTTGTACCTTCATGAAGAGTGAAGCACAGGAAGGGAGCTTGCCCTTGATTAAACACCAGCTCAGTAAACTGGATTTTCCTGCTTCTCTCTCATGAATGCACTGGAAGCACATGAAGATTTAAAGCTACAACATTTATCCACATTCTCCCCTTTCTTCTTCCCCTGCATTGCTCTCCTTGCCCAAGGAATCTATCCTGGATAACACAAGTAGAGATTAATTTTTAGTGCCAGGCAGGTTACCAGTTTCTTGTGTCCAGAGAAGGAGTAAGAGCTCCCAGACATGTTACAAAGCTTCCCCAGGAGCCCTGAAGAGTGCTTGGAGTTTAATAGGGATTCATTAATCAGGAGAAAACATCTTCAGTCACATGTAAAGAACTAAAACCGGGAGACTGTGACAGTCACAAAGTACCCTAGTGCAGAATCACTGAATATGATTTGCTCCTCAGTTAGTCGTACTTCATCATTTTTCCTGGTCTGAAGGGTGACAGGGATGCATAAACATTGCTTATTTGCCAACAAATACAGCACCTTTTCTCACTGAAAATCAAATAGATTTTCACTCAAATCAAAATAGATGCCCATCTCATCCACAGACAGCACAACACTAAAATCACCTGTTCAGCTCTGATGCCACAGCACAAAAATGAACAGAACCAAAGGGAAATCAAATTCACAAGGAAATCTTTCATAGTGTACCTGCTATAAATACACATAAAGAGGACAACACAGACTTGGCTTGTTTTTGTTTCAGAACAAATGTGTTCCAGTTGAATTCCTGTGCTAAAGACATTAGGTGGTATTCTCATGGGAGATTTTTGACTGGTTTGGACATACATTAAATACAGGTTTTTTCATGAAGTACTTCTTCAAGAGTCACCCTTTCCAACTGGGAAGCTACATTAGAAAGTAACGTTAGATCCAAGGCCAGCTGTTGCATTTAGGAGCCTTGCAGGGATGAAACAACCACGGATGAGGACACAGGTACTGACAGGGCATTTTCCACTGCAAGTCCCCCACTCCCTTCAAATGTTGTAACCACTTGAGAAATTTTAGCCACAGCCCTAGCACCACGCAAGCCAGACTCTTTTGAGAACACAATTTCCTTGTTTTATCTTAGGCTCAGGCCCACTGGGCCAAAATTTCACTCCAGTCTCTCCCCCTTACCTCATCATAGGAAATATGAGAGTGAGCATAGGGATGTTGGTGAAATTGGGGTGAGTAAAGTGGGTATAAGACAACTCAGCAGATTTCCAAGCTAGAACTTGGGTCCGAATTTAAGTTGATTCTTAATTGCTGGAAAAAGACAATTCTCCTATTAGGTCTCTCATAAAAGTATGCACAATTATCTAAGAGACTGGAAAAGGTTTTTCATTTACTCTAACAAGCACTTTTAACCAAATAAAGTTTAATCTTACTTCTAACAAAGCACATCACTTCTCTAACACAGCCTTTATGAGTTCAACTTTGTTTCTTCTTTCTCTGCCCTACTGAAGGCAGAGAAAAGGCTCCAAACTAAGCCAAAAAATTCCCCCAAAATCCATGTCTTCTGTGTCTGCTGTGGTCAGAGACAGCTGTGCACATAACACAGACACATCCATCCTGTGTCAGCAAACAGGCTGGATCAATCCTCAGTTTCAGCATTTGGGACCACAAATCTGGCCTGCAGTCATATTTGCTTCTTTCACCTTTCCTCAGTATCCACCATCTGTTACACATTTTAATTATCAGGAACCTTTTAACTGAATTAGCAGACTTCAGGGCAGGCCTTTGCTGAATGCTTTTTTTCTGCTGAGATTCAGGGAGCTCAGATTTACAGGTCTTGCTGCTCCTACTGGTCTTTCAGATGGACCTGCATGAAGAGTTCTCTTCTTTCTCTACAGATTACTGCATGGTTTATTTTGAACTACCACAAAATTCAATTATCCCAAAAGACCTTTCATCCATAGAACTATTCATTTAACTCCTGCCACATTTTTGGAAGAATCCTTCTTACTCTCCAACTTATTAAACATTTGCCACAAAGACAAGTTCACAAAAATATCTATATTGTTAAAAAGCTTAAAGTCCTCACATCTTAGTGAAATGATGTGCAAAAAGACATTGGAAGGACATAAGGCACTTCAATGAATAGTGACAATGTGCACAAGTGTTTTCACATTCTAAACCACAGAATCTTTGATGTTGTGTATTGCAGTTGTAAAAGAAAGCTGTTCTTAAAATTGTTACTTCAAAATAATAAGGAATGCCAGCTCTATCATCCATTAGGCCTCCTGAATAGCTAGGTACAACAGGATTAAAAGCACAAATCAGAAGTAAACTCAGGAACAGCAGTGTGGGTGTATCTTCAACCCAGAGCAAATCAGATCTCAGACACACACAAACCACATAGCAAAGTAATTCCAATCGTGTTTTGTTTTTAAAGACTCTCCACACAGTTTTACATAGGCATAAGCTGGTTAAATGAGACCTTCCTTAAGAAAACAAGGTAACTATTCATCTGTGTTTATGATGAATTGATATTTGACATCAACACGTTTATTGCACCATTCCTTAGGCACATTACCCTTAATGAGGGCCTCCTACCTAAATTACAAAGGCTTTGCAAAGACTGAATGCATATTAAGATAATTCTAGAGCTCTTGGAAGGAGCAGCCTACTGTGATCTACATGTGCTGTTCTTCAGGACAGACCCCATCTGAGTCCTGTTTGATCAGAATCCTTTCATGGAATCTGAAAGTAGGGAATGTCTTCTCAAGTGTCAGAAACATTCTCATTAAAATGTGGACTTTGGGCACAATTCTCTCACAGGGCTTTAATTTCTCACTGCATGACCACTGTTCCACATGTCATCTTATTTCAGTTTGAAATGCTTCCTAATTATCTTTTTATCTTGTTAAAGGGTGAAAATTTTCCAAGTAGTGCTTTCCTCTGGAGATTTTTTTGCACCAGAGAGGCTCTGTTAATATGTACAGTCTGATTTGCCATCCTCTTGAATTGATCTTGGTCTAAGGCTACTCCTTTGCCACAATCAAACAGGTAGGCTAGCTATAAAATAGCATCATTCCAATATCTTCCTTTCTTCTTTTCAAATCTTTAGCATTTAAAGTTTATTTCCCCTTGCATACCTCTTCCTTCTTTACAATTGCAGTATCTCATAGAAGCTTTTCACACACACTTGTACATGCTACTACTTGCACACCAGACTTTTCACTACCAGACAAGGAAGTTTTCAGGTTGGAAAAATGAAGGAAAAAGTATCTAATATGTTTTTTATGAGCACTAACAGTCATCTGGTAGATTTCATAAGGTCTCTGCCACAATGCTCAACATACACAGTTCTTCAAACTGAGAAACAGCAAAAGATGTAATTTGCCCTCAATATATGAACTTTATGTTGATTTTCAAAACACAAGTTTAAATCAGTATTTACAGTTCAACCCCTGGTAAGTCTGCATATCACAAGTCTCAATACTGAGAGAAATGTATTTTTTTTTAAGACATACGAGATTGAGTAACGTGAAGGAATTATTCAAACCCTTGCTGACATCTCAATAAAAAGTACTGAACAAATAAGCACTACAGCCTTAAATCTCAAGATAACCCCTCCATTCTGTGCAAGAACCTACCCACCAATTTGTCATCAAGCACTTTGGAAACTTTTTCTCAGTACTACACTTGCATGAAACATCTACATTGCCAAAACAAGCCTTACACCATAGTAGAGCTTTTTGCCTGGCAATTGGCAGATCTCCTGCCAGTGCTATGGACTCTGCTGCTTCCAGGGACCAATTTGTGTGTGATCTATTAACATTCATCCTTCGTTCTGCAACTCCAGTGTACAGTTCAATTTTATATTTATGAGCACTACTCAAAACAAGCAAACGGCCTCCTGCTGCTTTCTGCAGAATGAAAGCATGTGTCTGACAGGAAGCAAAGAAAGCTATTTCAGGATTATCCATGTGGCTCAAAGTTAAACAGGATTTCAAGATGAAAATGTAGCAGATCTGTAAATAACATAACACCTTTATGTTTTTTCAGGAGCATTTAATATGCAAAACCATAAATCCATCTAATTTGTTAGCTAAAAAACAGAAAGGCAAAAACACATCAGTTTGAGATCTTCGGTAACAGAAGCCTCATTCTTTAAACTAAAAGACTTTCTTTAGAAGACAAGGATCCAGGTTAGCAAAAGGTTAATATCTGTCACCTGACAGAGATCAGTATCTGCCCATTCCAGGGGCTAACGTTTCAGAGGCTACAACAATTAAACCATAAGAAAGCCATGACCAGTGTAATGCAATCGTTGTATTAGTCAGGCAGATCATTTTACATTGCTGGGTATTCTGAAAGATCCCATGAGGATTCCAGATGTAAATTCTTGACGAGAAAGGAAATGATAGCAGTGTCTCAAAGATTTATTTTTACTTTCTGTACAGCACAGTGAGCACATGGTAGAATAACGAGTCCATTCATTCATAATTGCAGATGTTTTACACATCTTGCTGAAACACATGCATTAATGTGTTATATGGAGCTCTCTTTTCTGTTTCCAAAGTGTTAGGGTAATTATTCTTTGATTTGCATGTTTGAAGTGTATACATATATGCATAAACTCTTCTGAGCTCCTGTTCCAGTTATCGCTGTTACAGCTCGTGTCAATCACAAATCAAATCATTTCCTCACTGGAAGGTGGGGATGCTGCACAGTTATTGATTCACAACCACACAGTTCACACCCCAGAAGGTTCTGGCACTAGGGCTCATTCCTGTGGGCTGCACAGTGTGAACCTCCTCACCCATGTTAGCTGATAAGGCACCTCATAGAGCATGGATATTTGTGCCACTGCTGGAAGATTACTTCCAGTCATCCTGGGAATCCCAAAAGCTGGCTGGTTACTACACACAAACCTTTCATGGTATTCAAAGATACCATCACAGAGACTATTTCAAACAAAGCAGAAAACTACTATTTCAAACAAAGCAGTGAGAGAAAAGGGGTTTGGGGTTTTATTTAATCAAATACTTAAACTCTTGGGATTAATTTCTTTCAGTTCCACAGATTTTTGTTTTTTCCTTTTGACTCTCACTTCCTCTCCTGTTCTTTCTCCTTCCTTGTCCTCCAAACCAGGAAGGTGGTTTCCCTATAAAATGCTGTGTTCTCTCCAGGTTATTATCAATGCTTTGTTATCCTGATATGCTTCTACAGGCATTTTACCTCTACCCACATTGTGCAAAAGACTAATCTTTACATCTATTTCAGTCCTGCCAACTTTCTCTACTCAAAGATGCTGTTCTAATCTATTTGTTTATTAGTAACAATAATATCTCCATTCATGGGATTACTGCATCCCAGTTCCCTAACATCTTGAGATCTTTCCACACATAGATAACTTGTTTGAAAAAGTTCGACCAATATTTTTTAAACTCAAGCACATCTGACAAGTCCCTAAAGTAGAGATGTAAAGACAAAATGAGCTGCCTAATTTTCAGAAGTCCCAAGCCCATCAGCCTCTATTGACTGCAATGTACATTCTGCCCCTTCAGCTGCTGAAACCAGACTCTATACTCGAGTGCTCAACCAAAGTGCAAGCTGGATCACATCAGTCATCTGGGACTACAAAAATATTTTATCAACCAACGATCACCAGTATATAGAGTTTCATGGTAGAGGAGATTAACAAAAGTAGCAATAACCCCAGGCACATTTGCAAGGCCAAAATACATACACTGAACAGGGTGAAAATAAGTTACTGAACTACTGATGACCAGAAAGTGAAATAATAGAAATCGTGGAATATGCTGAGCTTGAAGGGACCCATCAGGATGGGATGGGTGACCATTCCAACTCCTGGCCCTGCACAGAACACCCCAACAGTCAAACAATGTGCCTGAAAGTGTCATCCAATCGCTTCTGGATCTTAAGCAGGTTCCTGACTAGTTTTTGGGTTATTTTAACAGAATAATACTTCCTATCTACAAACCATTTCCAACTTTATTGTTTCAAAACCAGTATTTTGCCTTTGTTTTCTTTTTATATTACCACTCTCATCATAGCCTAAAGCCTGACACATTAGGAATGACTGGAACTATGTGGTGATTTGAAGATGTTTGCATAATTTGCTCTTTTCCCCGTGCCACTGAGTTTACCTGTAGCCAGCCTCAAAGATTACTTACAGCAGAGGAAAAAAGCATGTTTTGGGTTATTTGACTAGAAAGGAGCACAGTTATTGACATCCCAGCTTCCCCAGAAAAGAAGTAAAAAATTTATTCTGAAGTGTTCACACCAAACAAGTTTGCCCAATCTCTACCAAAACACCATACAAAGCAATTTTGAACTTGGAGTATTTTCTAGCATATTCTACCTTAGCTGTGGACCTTACATGTATTTTTTGTATGGTTTACAGCTATGCACAAGTCATCACTGGAGAAAATTCCTGTTAGGAAGGGATGCATGCTGACATTCTCATTCATAAATGCTGCGTTATTATTCTTGCTGGAACACAGGTAAAGTTTATTTTTACCCTGTAATTTCTACCTAGTCAGAATGAGTTAAGGGGCTTGCACTTATAAAGTGTACAGGATACAAAATGAATTATAAGCATGTCAAAGTATGAAAGGGAATTAGTGATGATGGCTGAATCTCAGAAGAACTTCAAGATAAATTCACAAAGGGCCTTATTTGAGCTTTACACAAAATCACATGAATCTGAAATTGGGGTGAACATAGAAATACCATCTGTCAGTACCAACCCTACTCTTAGCATTCCATCCAGGTGAGAAATACCAGGAATCTCATTTAGATTTTTTGATATTTCTTCTTCTAATCACTGCTGAAGCTGCAAACTGCAGTGTAAGACCCAGGGGAAAAAAAATAATGAAAGTTACAGAAACATTTTGGATTTGGGATAGAGAAGCCATGTGCTAATTTCACGCTCAACATACCAGGGTTTATTTACCTAAAACACATAACTGTAGTATGCAATGGTCCCTGCAAAGAATGAGAACTCAGCCATAGATAAGGGAACTCAAAGGGCTGGAGGGTTGGCATGGAGAGTAAATTACGAGGCAAAAAAATCCCACAAATCCACATTTTTGGATAATCAGGCTATTGTAGATTTTTATATGGATGAATGCTCTTGGGACACCTGATATGAGCTATTGGCTGGAGCAATACAAAATTTAATTTACACAAAGAGTAAAGATCTTTTTCTAACAAATTTCTAAAATAGAGAGTGGAGTACAAGAAGCACATTTGCCATGAAAAGTCATTTTTCGCCCATGTGAGAGTCAAATTTTCCCAATATGGTGATTAAGCAAAAATGAATGATTTTGCTTGGAAGATGCATTATTTTCACTCTGTCATTAAAAAAATCAGCTACTGAACTTACAGCATGTTTTGTGTGGACAGATAATTTTTCTCTGGACTAGAAATGATAAAAAAACCCACTATCAAACCTTTGAATACATACTTTTTATACAAATGGTGATAACAGGAAACATGAAAACTGAAGGGGTTTAGTATTTTGGGGTTTGAGGGGGGTTGAATTCTATGTGCTTTGTATATCACATTTATATTTTAAAAATAAACATCTATTACACAAACCCTTATTCTGCACATGACATTGCACAAGACAGGCTTTGAATTTTTTTTTCTTGAATACTAAAATCTTGTGTGTTGCAGACACTAAAGCAATGAAACAGAATCTACAGAAGAAAATGGAATTATATAGCCTTAAGCATTATGGAGTCTGCATGCTGCTCTTTGTTAAACAAGCACCATACCCCCTTGTCTGTCAGGGCTTCCATTTTCAGCAGTGGTTCAGCACTGCCTCTCTAAATGACACAGAGCAAGGAAAATAAGGTTTTCAATGAAGCCTCACACAATTAAAATGTTAAATATTTCACATACTATTCTGATGTCTGCAGGAGGTAAAGCTTCACAGGGAGCTAACTTATCCTCCACAGGCAAAGGAAATGAAGCAGTTTCAGCCATCAGATAGCTTTACCTCAGTGCACGTTCCAAAGAGATTCACAGGCTTTGCTCTCATATAAAAAATAATTTAGAAAAAGAGGCTGATGGAGGCCATATTACAAAGAGAACAGTTCAGTCTCATTTGACAGGCAGTAACCATGGGTCAGACTGTACAATTGATTTTTCAGAACACTTCTTTGATTTCTATAGGGAGTTTAGCTTAAAAATTGATGAGACAATATGTCCTTATTAAATCAACCATTGTAGGAAAAAAAAACCTCTCACCTGTTTAAATTTAACTCTTGTTCCCACTGAAGACTGACAAAAGCATCTATAATAGTAGAACATCCCTTCAAGCCCCAATGTTTAGGAATTCTTAGCTACAAAATCTAATTTGCAGAATAGGATAAATACAACTGTCTACAAATAAAGTTTGGCAAGTTCCTGAGAGCTTGTGGGACGGAAACCCAAATTATTGGTTGGGTTTTTAGTGTCACTTTTCTCTACTTGCCTCCTTAGAGCTACAAGGACTAGGTTAAGTGTAACAGAAGCAAAGCACACACAAAGATGCAGAATTAGTGAGGACACAAACTTCCTATCAGGGAAATGATCCAAGTTGTGCAACACCCTTGTAAACTGGGTGTTGTGGGGTGTGATCTGAGCAGGATCCCAGCCCAGGACACGGGGCACTGGCCCCCATTCCCAGGAAGGTGCACACACCCAAGGAGCCACAGGAGGGCTGCACCAAACTGGGCTGGTTCCTACTGGAAATGACACAGCTGCCTAAGCAAGGGGGGTTAAACAGCACACAAAAGCTCCATTGAGAAAGAATTTTAAAGTTTTCACTGCAGTGAATCACAGAATCAACTTATTGAAGTATTCCACATGTCACACTAACTGGTTCTTCAGTTTTTAAACACAGCAAAGACCAGTGTCCTTGCCCGCCTTTACCAATAACTGCCCACAAAAACAAGGTGACATTTTGTTGCCATCTTATTGCAGGGGTTCCACACTGTTGTCTCCTTATCACAAAAGTTCCATACCTTCTTGGTGTTTCTCATGGGCATCTCCTCAGAGCACTGATGCTTTCTTCTTCACAAAGCAGCCAACTGACTCCAGTTTCCCCTCCCAACCAGCCAACCCACTCTTTTAGAGCATCTTCTTCTCATTGGTTACAGCTGTGGCCTGTAAAGTCAGCCCTGTTCCTAATCTTTGATAATTGGCCCAGCTGCAGCTCCTTAGGGGTAATATTATTTTCTACATTGTCTTTATTTTCTTATATTCTATGCCCCTACAACATTTCCCCTTTAGATGTCATCCAGGAGACTCTGAGTGCAGCACCAAGGCTGATGTCAAAAAGCAAATCTGCTTTGCAATTATTACACATTGTTTATAACTGAACAGCATTTAAGTCTGCACTCAGTCCAAGTCCACCCTCTGTCCTCAGCTGCACACAAACATTACACACTTTTCTCCCATAAAGTCCAACAACAGAGATAAGGCAAGATATGAACCATACTGAAGTCACAAGGGTCAGAGAGTTGGAAAGTTAACAACATGACAGCCCCTTGTGCAGCAAAATGTTCCAGATGCATAATGCCTGCCTTCTCTGGAGGAAAAGAAAATAAACCAAACAAACCAAGCCCATGTCTTTGACTTTTCAAACCAATTTGCAAATTTACACAATAATTTTTCATACACAAAAAAAAAAAAAAAAAAAAAAAAAAAAAAAAAAAATAGGGTGCAGGGATAAGATGATGGGGGACGCACACAGATTTGAAACACCTGATAGGACAACCACAGTTTACAGTCCAGGTGTTTAGGATCCTTCCCCAAAAAGCTGAATAATCTTGGTTTAGAATTACCATCAGCTTTATCCAGGCCCTTCATACAAAGAACAAAAGGGATTCAAGGGATACTCCACTGCAATCCTCAAGGTTTCACCCAGACAACAGCATTCAAGTTTGCCCACTTACTTTTCCAGCCCTGGTTTTCCACACCTTTTTTTACACATGCTCAAAGCCAAGCATTTAATTTTATTCCAGATAAGAGGTGTTTTTCAGGGTTTCTGCCAGAATGGCAAAGTCAGCAGGATTTTGACAAAGTGCAGCAGGAATTTAAAGAGTAAAGGCAAAGTAGCCCATCACCTGGGAAGTGCTGATAATGACAGCAACCAAGCTGGAGAACCACTTGGAATATTTAATCAGGCTGTGGTACAGATTAATTTTATACTGTCTTTAAAGTGCTTTGAAGATGAAAAGCATAATTTAATTGTTTTATCTTCAGCCTCATCACCAGCACTGTGCCTCATCCCACCTAACGGTGCAAGGCAGCTGCTGAACTTGTGCTGTCCCACTGGGCTGTCACAAGGGAGAGCTGGTTCCAGCAGCACCCCAGCCCCTTTATCTGCTTTCAAACAGTAACAATTGATGGCTGGGTTTATATTTGTAAAAACACTCTACTCTTCATTCACATCAGCCCAGCTGTGCAATTCCTGATGTATTCTGGCTAAAATTTTAATCAGTATCAATTGAAAAAAAATTTAAAAACCATTAACAGTAATAGTGATTTTCAGTTTCAAAGCATCGGCAGCTGTGACAGCACCCAGGCAATTAACAGGTTCCTTTGGCCTTATTTTTCATATACAAACATTGTAACTCCTCCAGCAGTTTAGTTAGATTAGAGGACACTGTAATCCAAAGACTCTTTAACACCTCCCTTTGAAAATTACTTCTACCAAAAGAGTGTGAGAACAACACAGAGCAACTATTTTACTTATCCATCACTGTGAGACCAAATTTGGACAACAGTACAAATACATAGCAAGTGGTATCTTCAGTCTTCGTTTTTCTCTTGAAAAAGCAGAGTTCACTTAAAGGGATGACAGGAGAAAGATTCAGACATTCTGTGTCTGACTGTACATTCATCAATCAGGAAACATGGTACAATTGTAATAAAAAAAATGCATGATTTTTCTTGATTCAAAAGCTATCACCTCTGGCTTCTAACTACATACTCTAAGACAAAAGGATAGGAAAACTAACTCAGTTCTGCAGTGCATCAAAATGCCCCAATGCTCAAAACAAGCACAGCACACAGAACTGCCAGGGCTATGCACCTTTCTGCACTTTCTGAGCATTTTGCACTAGTGACCATGACACTCATCTCGTATTACACCAAGAAACGAGCCTGCTGGTTTTTTATGCTGTTTAAAAAGTCATCCCTCAAGCTTTGGGGATTTTTTGTGCCTTTCTTTTTGGTGGGTGGGCATGGGGAGGTGTTGGTGATGATTTGGGGAAGAAGGACACCTTGCCTTAAGCATGCAATAGAGAGAACTGCACTAAGGAAAGTAATATTTTATCAGCAACTTATTTTATCAGAGAAACTTGGGGATGAAAGCAAACATAGGGAAAGAGACTGGAACTGCCAGGGTACCCCCATAGCAGACATCCTGTGCAAATACAACACCTGGCAAATGTTTGAACCAGCACCTGTGGTAACAGGGAGAACACACCTCAAGAACTCCAGAGTCTGGAACAACTCCTAGGCACACATTAAACAACTAAGGTATCAATCAAAAAGTGCATTTCTAAAAATTTCACATGTTGAGAATGAGTCAGAGCTGACTTGCTTTCTTGCTTTTCTCAGACAAAAGAATCAAGTCACCTTCTCAATCCTTTTTATTTTCCTTTTTAATTTTTGATTGGCTTTTCCTCATAAAAACCAACACTTAAATTAAAAAAAAATAACACACACACACACATATATCATGAAAGATTTTAAAGAGAATAGCACACTTTCCTTGGAGAAACAAGGTACAGCAGTAGGAACACACTAGCTAGCGCATGGGAGCCACAGTAAAGAATTACAAAGTTCTTCAGCATTCTTGTCATAAATGCTTTCAGGCATCCTCTTATTTTATAAATACTTCATGTAGGGATAACATAGGCCTTTATTAATTCATCCTCCTGTTGAAAGGACAGGATCCTACAGCAAAGCTCTGTGACACAAGACATAGAGAATGCACAGTAACTCAGAAATTCATTTGATTTCTACCCAAACAAATTGAATCAACAGATTACAGATTAATTACAATTCTCTAAATCAAAGAAGAATTCTACCGCATTTTCCCAGAATCTGCTTTGTGACTATCTAAAAAAAAAAATGCAAGAGGATTTGCCACTGCAGTTTACATGCTTTTTTTTAAGTGGATTTCATTAGCTGTCTTAGAGCTGAGGGACCACATGAGCGTGCACTTCATCCCCTCTGGGCAACAGCCCCTCCAAAATTATTGATTTCACAAGGTTGGTAATTCAGCTGGAGTGTCAACCTCAAAATCCACGAGAGAAGCCTAAACATAAAAGATTTGACTTAAGATCATTCTGCCTGGCAAAAGCTCCAAGGTTTTCCATGCCTGGGAAGTCTTCCATTCCAAAACACAGGAACTTCTTCGTGGAATATCAGCAGGGTGGTTATGGCACTGGTGAAGTAATAGAACCCTTGAAGGCTCACCACCAGCTTTTACATACAGTGTTCTGCACATAAATTGAGAGAGACTTCAATGGAAATGTTTGCATTTCAACACAAGTCTCCTTGGTGAGTGATCTAGCTTGTCTCTAGGATCAAAGAGATGTGCATTAACATCTTCTGGCTTGCAGAGGAAAACACACAGAACCCACCCATAACTCAAAGGGTAGTGAACTACAGAAAAGCAGCCAGGGAAAACAAGAGGAAACAGAATGGATAAAGCAGATTATCCTCCAGAAACAGGACTAAATACAGATGCAGATGAGCCTGGCAAACTGAGCATTTCTAGGAAGTGCTGATATGTCACTGTATTGCCAAAATTAGAAAAACTGTGTAGGAAGCAATTAGCTACTGTAGCTTCCCCCTACTTAAAATGATTGTTCAAGGCTATATTGTAATATGTGGTTGGTCATACCAATTCAGCATGTAAATGCTGGCATGAAAGATGCCATTTATTCAATCTCAACTTCAAAAAAAATCAAATTGAGTCGAGAGAAATAACAGTTCTTTTCTTGACCATTCTGCATTTACACTTCAATTCTATTCCCAACACACAGCTTTGCTGTGCACATTGTATGTGTGTCCTCCATAATTAAAGCTTTATTTGAACCTCTCCCCTCTTTCCACAACTCTCTTGGTAAGATCAAAACAGTAGAGACAAAAACTGAAACATGCCTGGGGTGCAGGAGAGAACAAGAAAGACTATTTAGTGAAGCAGGCTAATGGTGTGGCAGAGGAAGGGGGCTGATTTTCACATCTCAGAACTGTTAAGCCTGCAAATATTACTGAAATCACATCTGGGAACAAAGCTCTGCTTTAAGTAAGTTCACCCATGAGTGTTGCTAAGCAATGGAGAAAAGATGAGGGAAAGGGAGGGTGCCTGACTTTAGGATTAGGAGGATGGATAGAAGATAAAGTAAGGCTCCTGCATAGCTTTATTTGTAAAAACTTTCAAGTTCTTTGTTTTTATTGCCTGTCTTCCCAAGTACTCGTACCATGATTAATCAGGTCTCATTCATTATCTACCCCAATGCACACCCAGCACAAAGAGAGGTGCTGCATCCTGGAGCACGGGCACAAGCATTTGAGCACCAGAACTGCCAACATCTGTCTCTGGATTTAACAGGTAAGAGCAGGAGAAGCTTTCCTGATGCAAATACTACAGAATTTAATGTCTATGTTTTAGAGAAATAGTGCAGATACTTGTTTTTATGTAACTTAAAGTATGCAGTGTATGGGAAATAAAATACTTGCTGTGGCTAAAGCTTGCTCTAACTCTATTCTTATGCTGATAGTTACAAAAAAGTGAAGTATTTTATCTTATAATACCAATAAATGTCATATCTTCACCTTACTTAAATGAAGTTTTTCTGTCCACTCTCTACTGGCATCTTGATATTGTAAAAGTTTCTTGTTCTGCTTTAGCAAGATTGCTTCCAATCCTAAGGAAAGCAACTACACATTTTCAGCTGCAGACAAATACATTGCCTCATATTATTTCCCAGAAAACATTTGTTGCCTTGTTCAGCTAAATGCCTCCATAAACTATAGCATGTACATTTGTAAAGCATGCATTGTTGGAACAGTAAATTGAATTCTTTGATTCATTTTTACATGGCAGCAGTATTATTCTTTTTTTTTTTCTTTTTAATCATCATAAATACTCTGGAATGCTAATCTCTTTATTACTCAGCATTATATTCCATATGCTAAGGCATTTGCAGCCTCACAGGTCATTTCATAGGCATTAAACTTTTACTGTATACCTGTCTTTTTAACATTTGCTAATAACTCATCTGGAAAGAGAGTGACATTTGTTGCTGAGTAACAGATGTCTGCACACACAGCATGAACTAGGAGCATTTCTCAGCCTGAGATCCTAGATTATGATTAACTACCTAGTCAGTATTCCAGTTAGAGATATTACGAAGGCCTTTCCCAAAACTCAAGATATTCAAAACCTATCACTTCTGCAGCACTCCAGCAGTGCTCCCTGCACATGGGATGCATTTCCCTGACAGGCAAATGGCATTTAACAGACTAAACAATAGAAACTAATTAAGAAGATTGAGTGTTGTAATCACATTTTTATTTTATGCACCTTTAATGTTTTCAGAAGCAGAGACTCTGAACCAAACATTTTAAGCTCAAAGAAGCACGGACACTGCACAAAGGCAAATTCAGCCACATGCTGTAAAAACAACCTACAAGTTTTCCTCTGAAGGGTGATAAGTTAATTACTGAGATTGGGAAGTTTCCCATGCCTAACACACAAAATAGGTCACCTCTTGTACTATATTTTATTTGCATACACAGAAGCAAATCTATGGGCAGTTGCTTTAGAGCTGAACAGGCACATTCATATCATTTGTCATCCTCCAAGAACTCATCCAGGCAGTCCAAAACAAAGTCATCAAGTGGAAATATAGACCAGGATGGAAGAAAGATGCTTTGGATGGCCCAGCAGCTACAAGTTTCATATAGCAAACCTCTTGAAATGGATGACATGTAGAAAATGCACTGAGATCCATCGTGTTGCATTGCCTAACTGACTTTTTTCCCCCTTTTGCTTTTTCTTAATGAGAAGAAAGGAATGAGAGAAGAAGAAATCTTCCCTATCAGCAGCAGCAGGGGTTGCTGCAGCAAGATGATAATTCCCTCCTGCTACTCTGCTGACAAGCACCAAGCTGCACAGGAAGAGCAAAGCATTTTAATCACGGGATTGAAAAATGCAGCAGTTCCTAAAGCTTCACTTTACCTTGGCTGATTTACATTAATTTAGGATCAACTGACTTTCAGAGGAAAAAATGTTACCCATAGAAGATAACAAAGGAGGAAAAAATTTGTTGGAACTTCTAGTTTCCCTGTGCATAACATGCAAGGATCTATGTATATAAACAGTTTTGGAGCATCTTAGATAAGCAAGGATTATTGAATTCCTTAAAGCACAGTGCAAACTTGAGGGCTCCCTAATTCCATACTAAATGTTTTTTAAGTGCCACACTTTCCAATACACACCATTAAAAGGATAAAAAACCACATCAGCAACTGGCAAGTCAGGGTCCAATCCAGTGTCCACTGGAACCAGCAGAAATCTGTGACAGAGGCCTCGAGGTTTTGGTTCTGGCTCTTTCATCAGATTATCACTTATAACAAAGGCACTCCATAAGGAGCTGCTAAGACAAATGCAAATCTTGTGTCAAAGACAGTCAAACACCCCCCCAAAATTAAAAATTTGAGCACACAGCAGCTTCCAGGCAGCAGCTTTGGGCATGTGGCACAACATCTGCTACAAAAACACTCGAAAGCAGACCTGCGGCAAACTGGAGCCGTGCCAGCTCCCAGATTATCCCCCCTCCAAGGCTGCCAAGGCAATGGACAGATGGCAGCCAATGCACTCACAGGATAGTTAGCTCAGTTAACAATCAAGTATGCTAAATGATTTCAGATTCATTCTGCACCCAGCATTGTACTTTCCAGTGAACCATTAACACTGTGTCCTAATAGAAATATGGTTTGGTATGAAGGAACTGGCAGATCCTGTATTTTACAAGACAGTTTCTCTGGAACAATTTGTCAGGGAACATTAGATCTGCCTTCATGAATAAAGTGAGAATCTGCCAAGTTTGCCAGGCGGGTTTGTTCATAATTTGAATTCTGCAGTGTTTGAAGAGTGAGGATGGAAACAAACAGGAAGATGCAGGTCAGTTATCCACACAAGCTGCTCCCAGGGATGCACAGTGGAAAGCAGGAGGGGTGTTAGGAGCACACAGGATCTCACATCACAGCAGCTGTGCCCCTGCAGTGCTGCCTGCCTGCTGCAGGGCAGCACACAGCTCTCCTGCACTGGGCAGCTACCACAAGCAACCTGCTGGGTGACACACTTGTCACCCAAGTGCACAGATGTGACAACTCATCCCAGAAAAGCTAAATTGGGTTTAAATGGGGAAAATCTGTAAAGAAAATTTGGCCCCCATATATCAAGTACTGAGCACTAGCACATAGCATAGAGGTGGACTTTTGGCCTCAGCCAAATTTATTTATTACATATTTGGCTCCCATGGCCATTTTATTCATCATTGTTGCACCTAATACCCTGAGAAAAGACACACCACCAGCCCTTTTCTGCCTGCATTGGAAAAATCCTTCAGCAGAAAGCAGGGGAGAAACCCAAGAAAAACAAGTTGAAAAATAGAAGGACAGGGAAGAGAGAGAACTTAGTGATCTCTGTTGAAGGAGGTAGGAGTTGTGCCATGGATACCAGAAAAGCAGCACCTCACACTTCTTATCTGTTATCTCAGTTCCAAAGAGTAGGACTGAAGCAAACTGGAAAACCTAAAGCATTTCAAGTGGGCAATCAACAAATGAGTTCCCCACAGAGTCAGGTGAGTGCCAGCTGGAGAGCAGCAGCTCCTGACCAGTGCAGTGAAGTCCTGTGCTTTGGACTCAAAGCTCTCCCAGGGCACAGAGCTCATTCTGCAGCAGGTGCTGAGCCCAGAGCAGCTGCACTGCATGGGGCAGGGCTGCAGAGACACCCCAGCAATGCTGTGCCTGCCTTGCTCAGTGAGAGGGCATCACAGAGATGCTCATCTCAGCCCAGAGCAGATGCACTGCATGGGGCAGGGCTGCAGGAACCCCAGCATTGCTGTGCCAGCCTTGCTCAGTGAGAGGGCATCACAGAGATGCTCATCTCAGCCCAGAGCAGCTGCACTGCAGGGTGCAGGAACCCCTTGCTCAGTGAGAGGACATCACACAGCTCTGCCCACTTTCCCTTTCTGCTCTGACACCAGTTTCCTTCAGAGATATTCACAGGGCATTGCCAAAGTTATCCCAAGAAAATCAGCACCAGCAGGCAAGATCTCCTATTCCCTGCCCTTCCCTTTCCAGTGTGGAAAGGTGCCACAGAAATATCAGAGCAGGAGCAAGAACTCTGCCAGAGCATGGAGCTCCTCAGCTGTCCTCCCTGCAGCTTTGCTCTCTCTTGAGGAGGCAATGTTGTGACCCCAGTGTGTGATCACCAGAGCAGGGAGTCAGAGATGCAATTTAAAAAAATAAAGAGCAAACCGGTCAAAAATGGAGACACAAGCAACCTCATTTTCTGGCTCAACTTCATGAAAATCTGATTAGACCTCAGTGAAATTTAATCTTTGCCTTCCAGACCTTCTGAAACAACAATAAAGATCTCCTGAGCTCATAAAGTACCCAGAGAGGAGAGATACCACCCAGCCAGGAAAACAGCTGAGAAAAATTCTTTTTCTTAGCCCTAATCACCAGGTAAATCTGCAAAAAATGTCATTAAAAAGTAAATTATAAAAAGCTACGTGTCACTATTTTCAAATACAAGAAGACACTTTATCAAAGTAATAAAATAATATGAAAAAGACAAGACAAATTAGCTACAGCAATAATCAGGAAGGCCAGACATTCAGAAGAGAGTATTTGTTCAAATTGCTAAGATAGTCAAGAGAGAAAATTTGACTCCCAGCAGTCCCACAGTGCTAATATTTCTTTTTCCTACTACAAATTTACAGCAAAACCAAAACTACCAGATATATTTTTATATTATCAGCCCAGAACAATTCTGCTTCAAAACCACTCATTAAGCTGGAACTGGCAAAACCCAAAGTTCCAGTCTTTTATTCTCATCCAGAGGATCCTCATATCTCCATGTCCTTGTAGCAGCCATTCCTACGTTGCCTCATGAGACAAAGAAATATGGGAATTTTCTGACTTTCCTCGAAACATTTTTACTTTCATGGACAGATAATACATGGAGTCATTAGCCCACAGGAGGCCACACTAAATTCTGCTTCCTGGATGTGCTCAGCACAGATCTACAGAAAGCTCTCACTGCAGGAAATGCTGATTTTTGGGTGTCATTCCCCTCTGCCAGCTCAGCAGTGGCACCAAAAGAAGCCTTTCTGTGCATCTGTGTTGGAATATTTGCCAAAGGTTTGATCTTGGCCCCTTGTTTGTGCCTCCAGTGCCCAGGATTCCCAGGGGGTCTCACAGCCAAACCTTTCCTACTTTGGGGTTGCTGAGCCCACCACAAGCCATGTTTTCCTGGCACAGTGTAGAACCAGCAAATCCTACAACACTGATGTTTCTTGGATTCTTCCAATGCTCTGCTCACAGTCCAACAAGATCAGCTTTTGCAGCTTGCAGGAAAGAAAGCAAGCAATTCTTACCAAAGTACAGCAGTCTGGGAAATTAAAACAGAAAAGGAAAAACCAGATATGAACGGGTGGTAAAATTGTATTTCCCATCTTCTCCTCTAATAATGTAGTACAGCAGCCATCTCCAACCAACTCATCATACCAGACAGAGTGATATGTGCAGGAAATGTTAAATATTAAAGAAACAAACAGATGCTAAAAAAATCCTAAACTATGGGGTGTGCAGAGCCAAAATAATTGGGATAATGTGCATATACTGAGTTAAAAACTAGAGGATGGTAGATTATATATATATGTGTGTGTGTATATATATATATCAATCATCTAGGAACTCAATTTAATTTTTGCATGCACTGATTCCCCCATGTCCTTATTGTTGCTTATAGAATCCTTCACTTACTAATTCCATGTCTCATACAGCCATGCAACAAAAACATGGTTATGTTGTATATAGCTACCCAGCAGAAAGTCTGTGGAATAAAGTTTGCTTATTAAAATCCTATTTTAATCATGCAATTAAAAAGTCTACAGTAATATTGCAATTACATTACTTTTAAAATGCATCTGTGCAGAAAGCTAGAAGACTGGAATGAATATGATATTCTGATCTCTTACTGTACAAATGCACAATGATTCTCAATCTGTTCTTGCCTGGGCAAGTTGGAGTGTGTGCAACATTCAAGATTAATTAGAAGGAACACGTGTTCCTCATGAATGATGCCATGTCTAGTACTACATGTAAATTAATTCATGTCAGCATGGGCCATGTTGTGTCATGATTTTTCCTTTTTTTTTTTTAAATATGTACAATTTTTTACTGCAACTGCTATAGATTGTTGATTTTACAATAGCTGTAGAGAGATTTTATAAAAATAAAATTTTGGGCAATATGTAAGTTGGTTTTCTGCTAGGTTTTTTTTGTTTTGTTTTGTTTGATCTTTGCCAGCTAACTGGGATAAGAGAATTCATAAGGTATGAATACATTATATTCTGTTTGGGCATCTCTAACACGAGCAGAGTGGTTATCACAAAGACTCCACAGCAGCCACC
Source organism: Agelaius phoeniceus (assembly GCF_051311805.1). Taxonomy (NCBI): domain Eukaryota; kingdom Metazoa; phylum Chordata; class Aves; order Passeriformes; family Icteridae; genus Agelaius; species Agelaius phoeniceus. The sequence continues at coordinate 9,042,357 of NC_135277.1, forward strand.
TCTTCCCAGCTTATCGCCCTGAGGAAACGGCGCTGCCTCCAACACCAAACACAAAATAACATCACATTACACATGCAGAACCCAAGGTCTCAGCTTTAACTGTCCTTTGATCTTCCATAACTGAAGGAAGTGTAAACCAAGATCAAGTTTATTAACTACAGATCAAAGTGCAGCCTAGTTCTTCCCTTTCCAACAGCAATTAAAGACTGGAGGTAAATTTCTAGAGAAAATTATTTTGAGATATATAGGTTATTTTTGCAATCATTGAATGTGCCATTCCAATTTAAAAACACAACTTCAGGACACTATGACCCATATTTCTCCCAGCTCTTACTTGGATATTCCTGTTCCTCCTCTGGCATTAGGGGGTTTGTTAATTGGGAGAGTGGACACGTAGCACCATGTTAAGAGCAAACAGAACTACTGTGGTAACACAGTAAAAACTTAGAGGTTCAATCATTTTAAAATGCATTCTCTCCTCAAAATACATTCTTCCAACTGATTCAGGTGTACTGAGAGATTGGTGGTACAGGTTATTTGAAAACTCATTGAGTATAAAAAACCAAATATATTTCTGCAGCCTTGGAAATTGCCTTCTGTTCCCAGCATCATGTGAATTCATCACTTAAGTGCACTGCAAAACAAAAAGCTATACAGCTCTTGGATTTCACTTTTAGGAGCAGTTTAGTCACCTTTTATAACCCAAGAATTGCAATTCTTTACCATAGTAGCAGCTTCAAAAATATTATAGTGTCTAATCTTTTTAAAACTTAATTGTAGAATGCTCTTAATATGGCCTTTAAAATAAAACATAATCTAAGTACCATAAAAGCCTTGCAGCTTCTTACACAATTAAATTCTTTGAATGAAATGACTTGCAGTTTTGCAAGTCAAAGCAGCAGATGTATATGCTAAAGCACAACTCAGAGTAAGCAGATGCCATTAATGATTGAGACTTATGACTGAACTTTTTTTCCAAATATAAAGCAATATGAAACCAAGATATCTGTGAATTAAGTGCTTTTTGAGGGCATTCATACAGATGTATCAGTCTTGAGAGAGGACAAATGTTTTCATATACAAGTTTGATCATTCCCACAGCAGTCAGCAGGAGGTTTGGGGTACAGTTTGGGGTACAGGTGTCAGGAGCATAAGATTGGTTCTTGTAAAGCATCACCACCCTCAGCTTCCACCATGCTAAGCCAGCCCACCTAAAACAACATGTCCTAAAGTAGATTTTATTTCTTAAAATACCAGTTGAGAGACAAGTGATAACAACTAAAACTCAGACTACCTTCTTTATTAAAAATAACACAGCCCTGTCTTTTCAAATTAACACTTTCACCCCCTCTTCTCCAGCTCATCTCCTGTACCCTCTGCTACATTCCAGTGCCACCAGACCCTCACATCAGTGACTGGATCGCATCCAGGTCTCATCCTCCTACAGCTGGTTTCAAAACCACAAGGTAAATTAGCATTTTCCCTTACAGATGCCCAGCAACCATTACCACACCATATTCATTTCTCCTTATATTGACAAGTACTGCTCAGTATAAAGAGTTGGGTTTTAAAAAAAAAAAAAAATAATTCTAAAACTACAGCCAATACTGACACGTTTCCTTACATTCCCAAATTAGTTGCATAATTCTGCTGCCCTTTTGTAAAGATAGATCACACTGGCACTTCAGAAATGGCTGCAGTTTCCAAGTGATGACAGAATTTCACATCCCCGCCCTATTCCCACCGAGTGCCAGGATCCTTTCCAACGCCTGCAGCAATGCTTTGAAGTAGGTGCAAATGCAGCAAATGCAAAAGATTAAAGGATTCTGGAGTTCATGGAAAGAGGTGCAGAGCTCAGTATCACCAGAAAGATTCAACTGAACATTTTATATTTTTATTTAAAGAATTTCATCATGAGAGGAGTTACACCATAGTACTTTTCCTCGGGATATATTTTACATAACTGTCTATGCTGCCTGTGACTAAATCCTTAGATACATAGAAATGGACACATGTTCAGCCTTCCACCATTCCAGCAGATCTCACACACAGATAACAGCATACCAAGAGCTGAAAGGTTAAAAAATGTTCAAAATAGACAGCAACATTACCTCAACATTTTCTTTTTTAAGCAGTTTTCACACAGCATGTTTAAAGGAGAAGTTTCACATTTAAAACATCCTCCTACAGGGGGAAGCTGCAATATTTCTGACAGACATTTTCATTTTTGTTCGGCATTTCACTTACTCAGTATCCTGTCAGTTTAGGAACTAGGAATCAGGGCTTTCAAAAATCAGCTGATGACATGAGTCCCAGTCACTGTCTGTCCCTCCAAAGGTGGCTTACCAAGCATTATTCTGTTTAAGGCAGGGGAAGAGGAAAAGTGAGGTTGATGGTGATTTCTTTTATTTTTTTTTTTTTTTTATTATTAATACTTCAAATCACAACTGTTAGCCAATCAAAGTTGAATATTCCAGTAACAAAGGTTTCCACCTCAGTCACTGCTGCTGAATGTCCTGGAGTGCACTAGTATCAAAACCTGCATAGCCAGAGTATCACAAAATCTGTTCACTAAGACATTCTGACATTACCTCCCATAAGATGCAGTATAACACAGGGTGCTGCAAATTTAGGTAGCTTTTAAAGGCCATAAAAGACTTCCTAAAACCTTCTGATGAGTATACAAACAATGGGAAATTAAGTCCATCAGCTACAGTGATATTTTATTTCTGTTGTTGTCTAGAGATAAGCATGACAGATCTGGAAACAGAACTGTTCTTAGATTAAAGGCCATAAATTGAGCAGAGAAGCAGAAGTGCCCTCTGTTTCTCTGCTATTTCTATTCAACTCTGGGTCTGTGTGCCCAAACCTCATCCTCAAACTTGAGCTCCAGCCTTTTCCTTTCCCAGATTGCATATCTCACCTTCCCCCATCAGGGCCTCAACACCACATCCCTTTTCCTCTTTTCCTAGCACCACAGGCCTATTCTCCCAGCACACCAAAGCCACTTGGTGTGTTTATTCCCATCTAAATTCCTTTTTTTCCCAGTCTGAAAGAGTATCATAGTTCTAGTCTCTTTCAGTGTTGATGACATTCACTTGCTGCCCATCCATGCTCCCTCCTTGCCCTGCCTGCAGACCCCAGCAGTGCCCTGGCGATGCAGAGCAAGCAGCAGCAGTGTTGGAAATGTCCTGCAAGAGCTGAGCCCCAACAACCACGGCAAGATGCTTTTATATTTACTGAACCCTTGGATCCACAGCTCCCACAAACCTGCCTGGAAGGATGTGAGTTGGGCTGGAACTCTCCACCTTACAGCTGACCCCAATAAGCACGAGTTAGACTTCTGTTACTGATGCTCTTTCATTTTAGAATCAACACAAATTGTCTAAATACATTTAACAAAGGCTGAGGTTGGATTTTCTCCCAAGACCAGCATTGCTGAAATGAAGCTGAAGCAGATCCAGTGTCTCTTCCTGGACCTGTGATACAGCCATAACAGATTTGTCCTATTTCTAATACTTGCATCTTTCCCCTCCTCCTAGACTGAACTGCAGAAATAATTTACACATGGGCATTACCAACCTCCCCGTCCTTGTATAAGACCTCTTCCTTTTTCATCTGTTTCCCATTGCTTTATTAAAATTTAAGAAAGAGAGGAAGACTGGGAAAAAGGAGGAAATGAGGGAGTGTTAGTTACATTGTTTAAACACTTAGAACTGCAAGGTAGGGAACACAGTATAACTAGTAGAAATATTTGTAAAGATAAGTTTAAAGGCCTAGCACATAAACAGAACTCTGAGTTACAGTGCCTTATCCTTAACAGAGTCAGCATGAGAGCCCTAAGGCTACAGTAAAGTTAATAAGCATGAACAACAGAATTGCCAACACCAGGACAGAGTTTATATGTATCCTGTGCACATGCTTTGTCAAATGTAACTAATTTTTACTGAAGATGAATAGGAATACTAACAACCATCTTAGCCTGTGGCACTGGGTTGGCAAGGTACCACACACAATGAGAAAGCACAACAAATTTAAGAACTTCTAAAAATATATTAGCAGTAATGGCAATTTTTAGCTTCTTGCTGTTTTGTCATATATTTTCAGTGAGACCTAGTGAAGTCATTAGACTTATGCAATGATTTTATTTCCTTCACTTGTGTAGAACATGTCAGGCTTCTCTAAGAGGGTCAGTGCCATGATACTGGTATTTGACCTGTCTTCTTTCCCAGCTGGAACACCATTTGCTCTCCCCTAAGCCCTGTATCACATGAGGGTGGAACACAACCCTAAACTACAACATCCTCAGACCTCCTCTGGGCTTAGGAGCTAAAATTATCATTTTTCACCAATACAGTCCCACCTAGAGGCCCTGAGGAGTGAACAGCTAACACTGTTTAATCGAGTCTGCCCCCCACTCCTTCTCAACAAGTCCTTTAATAACCCAAAGGTGTGAAGAGATGAAAGCAACGCTGCAAAAGCCAACAACTCCAAATACTAAATAACTCTATTCCCTGACTTGTGACTTCTAAGTTTCCTTGGCCAGTCCTCAAAGGTTCTTCCTGAGACCAGGATGCCTTATCTGATGGAATTCAACATCAGTAACTTCAAAGTCATGCTCTGCAGGCATGGTGGGGAAATCAATCCAACTGTGATACACAGTTATTAGATCAGCTATTGCCACTCAGAAAAGAAACCTGTGAACCTGCCCATGGAAGTGTCAGCTCAGTGTTCACCAGCAAAGGAAAAAGAGTCAGAGGAGCAATCCTCCAAGGAAAAGAGAAAGAAATCTAACACACCTTTGTGTGTCTGTCGCTACAAACTTGGAAGGTGGAATTCAAGTTTTGTTTCACTTTTTCAAACTGTATTCAGCTTTGCTTCTAATCCCAAAAGAACATTTGGGATAAGAACATTCTAGAAAAGAAAATGACAATTATGGATAGAAAATGTCATCAACACTGAAAGAGACTAGAAATATGATACTATTTCAGAAAAAAAAGGGATTTAGATGGGAATAAACTATCACAGCACAGTTTTGGATTTTAAAACACTTCTCAGTGCTAGAACACTTCTTCAAAGCCCAACTCTGAAGACCGAGTTCAGATCCAGATTGCTGTGGGCAAATCCCTCAGAGCCCCCAGCCAAAAGGTCATTTGAAGTGGCACACAGCAGCAGAGAGAAGAATTGGTCAGTATTTTCACCACCACCACCTCAGCCAGAGGACAGGACCAGCCCAGGCTGATTCAGAGTTCCCAGCAGATGGTGTGTGCCAAGAGGCTCCCACAGAGCCCTGGCTAGAAGCTAAAGCTGCCCCCAAGATAACCTGCAATCTGAAATGGGAGATTGTGCTAAGACACCACCTGCTCCCCCTTGCAGTGTAAGCAAGCTCCTGGATGGCAGCCAGTCCCAGGGGCATGGAATTCTGCTGCTTGTTCACACATACATGCACAAGAGATTGAATGTGTTTTTTCCTAGTGCAGAACCCTTATTTCAGAAAACATAGGGCTGTTGGGTATTTTCTCACTCCCCTCCTCTGTAGATGCCATGTAGTCTGAAGGGAAGAGAATGAGAAAAATCTGAACTCTTTTTTAATGAATTTAACTCCTTCCACTGCCTTAGGCAGAAGATTCAACCCGACATGAACATGTGTTTTCATACTTTCAAGCAAGTCTCATCAAGACCAGGCTTACAAATGCAGCCCAGAAGTAACACAATCAATATTTCCCTATATGACCTAACCCATTGTAGAAGGCTTTTCATATATAAGTAAGTTGATGCAAAGAACCTCCTCATTCTTTGAAACTTAAAACCAAGAATTTCTGCCTGAAACTGTCCAGTATTTTTCACCAAAAAGGAGACTTGGCCACCCAACCCCACAAGCTCCTGATACAAGCAGTGGTGCTCTCCCCTCCACAGCTCTAGTCCAACACCAAAGCTTTTGTTTTAATCCAGCACTTCTCTGTGTGACTGTCTTAGGCTGTGATCACCATGCCCATTCTCCAGGCCTTTGTATCACAAAGTTATTGCAGACAGAGACCAAAGTCTGTGTCCACTGGTGTAAGAGCCCTGACCATGAAGGAAGCACACACCCCACCAGAACTAAACTGATACTGAATTGAATGCTCTGCTCTGTTAGAAAGAAAAGGAGCAGAGTGTGTTGTTGTCTTTTTTCCAACCTGGAAATGAAACTAGAGATAATTTTAGTAAGAAGGTAATATAAAAGGGGTTCTTTATTTGAAGGCCTTCAAGAAGCAATCATGGAAAGATGTCCACAAATTCCTATATTCCCCACCCAGGGTGAGCACATTTTTATAGGCTTTAGGAAACTAGCATAATTGATTAAAAGCACCAGTTAGGGGGACAAGTGGTGATGCAATTTCCCCCCAATGATGCAAGCCCCTTCTCTGGAGCCCCCCTTGGCACTGGCTGTACTTTGTCCATGAGAATGTATCTGGAAGAGTTGTTCTCAGCCTTGGTTCCCAGGGAGAGCCCAGATAGCACAGAGCTTGTACCTCCTGGGGCTTGGAGCTCTGGAATTTGTTGTGTCTCTCTGCTTAAGGAAAGCCCATGGAAAAGTACTGGGTAAACTAGTCACTAATACAATAAACTGCAGAGAATATATGTGTGAAGAATACAGAGAACATAGGAAAAAAGGCAAAACCTAAAAGGCATCAGTGTGAGCATGGCAATTGTTATCTGAGATCCAGTTCAGGGGAGAATCAGCTCTAAGACTGTGTTGTAATGTTTCAGTCCAAAGAAAATGGAAAGGAAATGCTTCAAATCCTGGTACACCATTTATTTTCTAATTCAGGCACTGAGGAGAATAGCCTAAAGGCTGTTTGACATCACCAGCCCATTGCTCCAGGACTGGTCCTGCAGATCAAACCTCAGCATAAGCTGAGTTGTCCCTAAGGCATCCTGCACTGTATACCTGGATTTTGTATGTCTGACCTCTTCCAGGACACACCAGCTGTCCTGCCTTGGGTAACAATGGGCTACTAAAGGTTTCCACAAGTCGTGGCATTTAATAAATCTGAGGTTTGGGTTGGGGGCAGGGAATTGCAGGGATGAAGATGAGGGGAACAGTGGGAAGAGGCTCCTAGGAGCAGTGGGTCAGCTTTGCTCTCCTGGCTGGCACTCTCCCAAGCCAGCGACCTCCCAAAGAGTCAGCGAGGTGTCTGTCACAGGGCTTCCCTCTGCAGTTTCACACCCCATTAACATGCCCGGCAAAGTCTACTGTCTGCACAGGAGGAAGCATCACCTCTTGAATCTTTACACCACTCACTACTGTTTTGACAGTGCTTGATTATAACCTATGGTGGAAAAAAATCAAATGCATTTGCCTGCCTGCATTGCAGAGTGAAGATGTTTAGCAGATACACGGTAAAACCTTTCCAAGTTATATTCAGATATTAAATTGCAAACAGATATTCTGTTGACTGCTTCTAGCAGAAACACTCAGAGAATTATTTTAACAGTCTCAAAACTACTCATTACTATGGAAGAAACCAAAAACAGGCATCTCTGGAAGAGAGCAAGATCCAACAATACAGAAATACAAACTCATGACATGGAGGACAGCTGTGGAAAACAAAATTAGCAATGCTTTCACTGGTCAGAGCACATACTGAAATGATAACTAGAAACCCAGAGTGATATTATTATGCTTTTGTTATATGACCTTGTCAGAACTTCACTTGGCTGGAGAAAGTCTTGTAGTTCTGTTCTTTCATTTCACCCCTAGAGCCAAGTATCACTTAGATACATTTATTTTCTCAGCATGCCATTGTAGGAAGTTGTAATTTTACTCAATGTACACAAAGTCATTTCTCTGTTCACACACACAAAAAAAAAAAGTGTCTATGTGTCTATCCAAACTTGTGTATTGTGCATCTAAATAGTAAGGAAAATCATTGCATTAAGAAAGCACTTCATTACCAGCCATTCAGACCACATCTTTGTTGAAAAATTGTAATGAATAGCACATTTATACTACAGGCTTCCTTATGTTCTAAACTATGTTTTGTCCACTATACCCACACTCAGAAACCTTCCTGTCCACTCTTGCATATCCCACAATTGTTACAGTGTAGAGTGAAATTCTTATTCTGCTTTCAACTAAAATTTCTAAGCATACACATTTGCAGCATAAGTCCTGCTAAAATGCTGGAAGACAGAGCCTGTACATTTGCTTTTACTGCATCCATGTGCTCTGTGCTGCATTTTGCTCCCCTGGTTAACAGCCCTCTCATTCCTGCTATGAAAGCTGCTGTGTTAAGTTGACCAATGCCTGGCATTTCCCCAGTATTCTTCAGCTGCCAAAGGAAAAACCTAAAACTGTAGATAAAACTTATCATGCCCCTGTATTAATTAGATGTCCTGAGCAGTGCTCAAAAGGCACTGGAACAGAAACACCTACAAGAGGTCAGTAGAATAAGGGTCAATTATAAATAAGAGAGCAAAAAAGGCTTGAGCCAAATGACCTCTGAAGGTACCTGAGCCATTCCTCAGTTTCCAGGCCATTATTAGCAAATTCAGCAATGACAACATTGCTGATACAGGTCAGACCTCCTTCATCATCACTTTGGTCTTGCAACTATATGAACTACCTGTCTAACAATCTAATTAAACCTTCTCCTGCTAAACACCATATGGTCAGGCCACATCATGAGCCATTGCATGACAATGTAAGTTATGAGAAGGAGCAAAGCAGAAGGTCATGTCCAAAAGGTCAGCTCCTATTTTCTGCCTTTCTCAGCAGGGGCTCATAGCCCTGATTTTCCTCAGCAAACACCCATAGAATGGTGATCAGCTTTTACAGACTTCAAATACTCACACACACCTTGCAGCAAATGAATTTTGGGAACCAAAGTACCACTGGAGGCTTGAGTAGGGCTTGGGCAGCCTGTCCTTTCCAAGGCAAGCATCCAGTTACACTGAGCACATTCACCAGCCATTAAAATATATATAAACCAACTTCAACTGGCCATGACACTCCTGGGCTGACACCTCCCAGGTAACACCAAGTTTTTTTCACAAGCTTCCTGACCCTTATCAGACAAAGCCAACCACACACAGGATTTCCACATCCCCTGTGCTGCCTTCAGCATGTGATGCCAGCCATATGTCACCGACTCCACACACCCGCTTCAAGGGCAACAAGCTAGACTGCGACTTTTACCAAATGCCTTCATCCTACCAGGAATTAATTTCTCCCTAAAGCCCTCCTGACATTTCTGCGGATCAGAAACTGTTAATTAAACACTTGCAGCCATGTCCTTTCTCCCAGTTTGCATCCTGAATGCAACACCAGTGCAGCAGCAAGCAAGCACCATTCCTCTGCCTTGCTTCCAGCTGGATTTGTCTGCAGCAACGAGTAGAACTCATCCCTTTGTCCCCAAAACCCTTCTCTGGAGCCATAACAGACCAGGGAACCCTAGCATTAAGCTAGTGCAGCAATCATGAAGTAATTAAATCCTTGAGGAACCCACAGAGAACCCAGCACCCCCCAGCTGCAGCTGTATTGCCATGGGTACACAGGCATCAGCCATGCAGCTCTCCCTTGGAACTTGGCAGCTGTGCTTTGTGGGCTTCAACTGGCACACAGGGAGCCTGAGAGCTGCTGCAGAGGCCTTGAACCAACACATGGAAAAGGTTTCCAGCTTAATTTCAAGATGATATTTTTCCAATAGATTTTTATCTTACATATACCAAAACATTTGCACTCCTGGAGCTTTTTTCCAAAAACTGTTTCCATGTAATTTTGCCTACGTGCACAGGAGAAATACTTTAAACAAACCTGCTCCTTTAAGTGTTTGCTTTAGTGGATGCTATTGCAATGAATTATCTTTCTTTAGCCACAGCTGCCTCCCAATGGATTTCCTCTGTTTCTTACAGGGAATTTAACAGCAGTCTCTCCAATCCAAGAGAGCTGACAAACTGCTTTAGTTTAGTGAGGCTCCATGCTGGGCGAGTCCCAGAACCTCCTATTCTTTACAAACAGCATTTCTTTTTAAAAGGTGCAGAGAGTTTGTTTCCATATGCTCAGGATTTCTCAATACTGCTGTTCTTACAAACTAGTAAATGAATGCCTCCAGCTAGCAGTAACATTTCTATCAATGTAACAGCCCAGCCCACAGGGATCTAATTTACTGAAACTGGTTAAGTGCTACACAAACATCATCTAGAGAGATTAATTGGCTGTTAAAGTTTGATTGCTTTGCAATCCCTTGGTGATGGTTGGAAAATGAAAAAGTGATCTTTTGTCATTACGTAAATACCTTAAGGTACAGTATATATGCAGGGCTTTGTGTACATTTTATAAACACAGCAAGTCTTCAGTGGGTAGGAGAGCCATGACCCATTTATTTATACTGAAGTTTATTTAGTATATTCATTATGGATGACATTTTCCTGAAGTTTATTTAGGAGCAAAGTCTTCCCAGGCTGTAATTAATCCAAATTAAAACACATTTATGCTGATCATTAAAGCAATTTGTTGCAGACAAGTTTCCATTTGATCATTTCCCAAAGTCTGTATTACTGTATTCTGAATCTTCCATTTCCTAAGTGCAACTTTTCATTTCTTCTTCTAAAAAATAATAAAAATACCATAAGCCAGATACCCCTGGCTTCTGGAATTTTTCCACTCAGAGATTCCCTGAAGTTACAGGGGAATTTGGTGTCACTCTTCTATTACTCAGTTTTCTCCATTTCTGGTTTGTAAAACTCTTGCTTAACCAAGAGTTTTATAACCCTGGTTGTCTCAGGGGCAGAGCCCTGCTCAGATGTGAGGAAGGGCGCACAGAGCAGCTCAAAGCTCTGCTCACTGACCACGCCACAAGATCCTGTGAGGAGTCAGGACCAGAGACCAGGCAAAGGAGCTGTCAGTGTGATCATTCCAAGCAACTTCAGCAAGGAAAATTGCTGATTTATACAGTGCAGTCCCGTGGATATAAGAAACTACTTGTTCCTGAGAAATTGTCATAATTTTTTCACAAGCTACCTCATTAACAACACTTACATCTCCAATACCTACAGGCATGCCCAGAGGGATAGGTGCCCCTCATTATTGTTTGTATCAACGTTTAGGATGGTGCAGCAAGGATCAGAAATCCATAGGCAACAGGCGAAGAACAAGTGCTGTTAACATCAGAGTGGAATTACTGAAATCACTATTAGCAATCTGAACAAGAAAAGAAGCATTTTTTAGATTCAGGAGAATTTGAAGCTCTTGTATAGAAGGAAAAAGCCTTTTTATTCTTAGGCTCAGGAAAATCTGATCAAGAATCAGCAATACAAAATCCTCAGCATCCCCTACTAAATTGCTCTTCCACTGATATAGGACTAAACATCCATAATAGTTCAGCATCTGGGTTGCATGTAAAGCTGTAATACAGAGGGTGGGGAAAAACTAAGAACCATAGCACAGACTTTATATAAAACAGTCTTAAAATAGACTTTCCAAAGGCAGGGCATGAAGAATTTAAACAATTTGCAGATAGTGATAGGTTTGTAGTCTGGATATATGAACAAAAAACCACTTTGTTGTGAGCTGTATGAGTGTGACAGCCCATTTATTAAGGAATTTGCACAGTTCTGAAAGAGAGAAAACAGAATAAACCATCTCCTCCAGCTGGGGTGTAGGGCAGGGGGTGGGAGTTAAATCTTTAGTGAAGTCCACAGCTGGTACAGGAAAATAGGTTATGGCCTTTTGGGAAAAGTCATGGAAAAATCCATTATAGGAGGGTCTTTAATGCACGCAAAGTTACCATTGGAGAACAAAGTTCCCAGACACCATGGTGATGAGCATGTTACAAAACAAAGAAAGAGTACCAGCTTACACAGTCAAGGTTCTAGCAGAACTCTCCATCAAATGGGCCTGGACTAACTTGTTTAAAAGAAGAAAAACAACCAAAAAACACCAAAACACACCAACACAGCACCAGGAAAGGCATCTCTTGGCACAGAAGGTGCCTCACTCAGTCCTTCAGAGCATATCTGCCTTCATAATTAGAGCTTTCCACTTGCCTTTGGCCATTTCATCAGATCTTGGGCCAGCAGAGGAGAGGGAGGGGAGTTTGAAGCTTGGAAACCAAGTCCTTCCAAGCTAAATGCAGATGTGAGCTCTGCCAGTCTTTTCAAAAGCTGGTGTACACATCCCTCCCCTTCCCACCCTCCTTCTCCTCCACCACCCTTCTGTGCTGCCTGGAGAGCCATGCACTACCCAGGAGCACTTAATCCAAGAGATGCCTCTTGCACCCAAAAGATTATCACTGGATTTGGCAAGTGAGATATGCTGGAGGCCAAGTTCAGCAGGGGAAGAGGGAAGGCACAGTTTGGAGCTGTTAATTATCATCTACCAAGGAAATCTTTTGCCACTGAAGCCTGAATTTGCACCCTGCACTAGGGGTGAGCACACCAAACTCTACTTTAAATTATTTAAAACTATCATGCAGCTGGCTTGGATCATGTTTGTGTAAAATAGCTGACTCAGAACCTCAGATTGCTTATCCTGTTCAGATTACATTCCCTCACTCACTCTTGTATTTAAATGAAACGGTTTCAAAACAGGCACCTATATCACTTAGGAAAGAAATACACTTTAAAAGAAGTAATAAAACTGTCTCCTTTCTGCAGTGAAAAGGATCCTAATTGCCTCACACTTACTAACACCTCCCAGATTTATGGTGCCAGTTGGATTCATCTCCCTCATATCCCATTAAGAGTGGCTATTTCCTGTCACAGATACACTGAGCAGACCCTGTGCTCGTGCTCTAACCTGCAGATAACGAGAATGGCAGCTCCCTTATTTACTCTGCAGTCCTGGGGCAGGAGCACTGTTTGCCTTCTCTGCTGCAGCTGTGCATGTTGGGATCAGCACTTCAAGGATTTTTATGTTCACTTGAAAGTGTCTTTCCTGGGCAGCACGCTCTGGAATCTCACCCATTATGTACAACACTTTCAACTGGCTCTCACCTTTTACAGCTTCCTAACTGACTGTTCTGCAATTTATGAGCAGAAACTTAAATGATCTGAATCTCCTGTATCTAATTGCAGCAAGGGAGGCCACAGCATTTGTTGTGCCTTTTCATTGATTTCTAGCCTCGAAATCCTTGCTTTGTACAGCATTGTCAGAGGCAATTATGGTACACGTGTAAAGCCTGGATTCCACCAAAGATCCTAATATCTCACACTACAGAGACCCTTCAGAACCTGCAAGGCTAACTGATGGTTCCAATTTCCTTTCTGAAGTTGGCCCCAAGTCCTTTCCCTCCTCCCCTTCCCACCAGGTATATTGAGTTTTTCAGTTTGTGCAGATTTTTTTTTTTTTAATGGAACCAATATCCCATTTTCTTAATATCTTTAAAGACTCTGGGCATGTTCAATATAGAATTTTTGTCATCTGGTTTCTATTGAGAGCAGCAAGACACTAGTAACAGAAGAGCTCCTATCACTTTGTAATGCCCAGCATCATCTCTACACAACTTTCCTCAGAGATTTCACGACTCTGGAAGGATCTCCTTGGCTTTTCATACTGCTTTGCATCCTGCCAATGGGACTGGTTTGGAATTCAGGAGGTAAAGAGTTAATCCTATGACATTTTTTCCAAGTGTTTTCTCATTTGGGCCATTAAAATTCATTTAAACTTTAAAACAGCTTCTAAGACTTTCCACTTGAATGACATCAAACAGTGCAGTCTAAAGTTTTCCAGTATGTTACTTGACCCCTCAAATGCAGGCGTTGTATGTTAGTCACATTCTAGACCTCAGGAATCTCTTAAACTTCAAGGTTTTATTTATTTGTTTTAAAGTCTGCTTAAAGCTTTTAATCTCCATTTCCCCATACAATACTGGTAGATACAAGTTATGTTTGCCACATACTACTTACCATTTCTATTATTTTAAAACAATTCCTGTGTTGCTTTTCTGGTAGAAATATATCTGAATGATGACTAAAAGACATCTTTGCACTTCTAGCATACAATTACTGCACCTGAAAATCTTCCCTCCTAAGTCTGAATGATTTTCCCATATTTTTCAAACATTGCTTTCTCACTGAATGAGTTACTAGAGTGCCTTGCACTGCAGTTGGGATTTTTAAATCTAATGTAATCAGAAAGTTATTTGACTTCCATAGATAGCCCAGTGAAGGACTCAGTGCCACAATCTAATAGCATTCACAGCTTATATTAGATTGTTTTAGCAGTGATTAGATTGAAACCACATACTGAATGCTTTTTTCAGCTCTGTTATAGGAAAAATTTTCCTTAAGTTTTGTTTATTTTATAAAGTTGAAAAAATAAAATATTTGAAGTCAGACATCACAAGAGCTTATGGATATTTACTTTTGCAGATTCTAACTTGGTGTACTGCTTTTCTTCTATGATGCTCAACCTAATGCTTCCATTCATGCTATCACAGACATAAACTTGAAATATCATCAAACCTCTGCTCACCCCAGCAATTTGGCCTTTAATTCATAAGATATCACATGCAAATGTGAAAGAGCTTAATAGCATTCCAGTCTTTTACTGAAAAGTACAAGAAAGTAACACTACACTTGCCATTTTCCACTGAGCTGCACTTTCTTTAGATCTCTTTGGTAAAGGGAGCATTGCCCACTTCTTAAAGCAACAGAGGATTTAAATTACAAGAGGCTGATTTTAAGTTCTCTGCTCAAGTGAGAGAATAACACAGATACATGGAATTAGAGGAGATTGGTAAAAGAATAGGTGAAGCCAAGCACTGCACAGAGTCTCCATTTTCAGTTTTATTAAGAGCAGCACACAGAGGGGGAATTTACACCATTTTAGCCTGGAGATGAAGGTGTGGGACAGAAGGGCTGAATAAGGCTACTGACCACATTTTCTCTATTAATTCCTGTGTTTTTCAACACAACACAGACCCACAGATACTGGCTGGGTTGTGCCATGGTACCCTAGAAAGGAATAATGCTCTGTACACTTGCAAACAGAGCACTAGATCAGAGCACTCATGTCAGTAAAGGGACAAATCAGTTTCTACTAGACATAAAATAATGACAACACTGATCCCCAGTTCTTTCCCACCCAATTCTCCTTATGACTTTTCAAGCAAGAGCAGTAACCTCATTTGCCAGAATAAACACAAAGAGTGTTGTTACAGCCTATTTTGTTCATTTTTTCTTATTAAATTCTGACACATAAAGGCCAAACCCAAACAAAATATGCATGTTCCACAATGTCAGTCATTGAAGACCTGCCTTACCCTAGCAAGCATCTATGTCTAAATATCATTAAATGTTACACAATCAGTCAATATCAACATATTGGCTGCCTGCAGAAAGGAGCTCCCTCCACTTTCATGTCAACTTCCACCCAAAAAAACCCCACATTTGGGGTAAGGCTATTCAGGTTGATCCTTTGTAGAATAAAACTTTCAAGATAGCTCAAATTAACTGATTCTGAATATTTCTATTAACATTTAGAAACAAGCTCTCCAAACATAGTCCTGACAGCAATGCTGGGATTATAATTCTAAGAGTTTATGTAGGTGCTGATCAGCTCCTAAAACCAACAGCCCTGGCATTTTTGTTAAAATAAAATAGCTTTCCCTGCAAGCATTCATCTGTTAGCACAGCCTCAGAATTACAGCATTTCTTGTCATTTCTGAAGGAATTGCTCTAATATCCTTGACACTGTTTGTGTGGCAGATACAGGAGCACAAAGCACAAATGCAGACTTCCAGGAAATTTCACCTGTGCCTTTATTGTCTTGTTTTCACTAGACAATTGCAAATATCTGGTTCTAGAATTATAATGTCTAATTTAGTCTTATTAACCTTACTGAAAACTACTACTCTACTGATGTGTCTCCCGGGAGAATCCATGGCTCCAGTTGCCCAAGGTAGTTTTCAGCTGTCTGTTTACTGAAGCAATACATAAAACAGGAAAAAACAACCAGAAGACAGAAAAAAAAAAGAAAACCAAAACACAGACAAGTGCAAGAGTTCTCAGGAGACTGAATTTAACAGCATTTGTAGACCATAATGTGAAGACCCACCCCCCTCAAGTGATTGCTGTAATTTCTTCAAGAGAATTACAAATAGCATTTAAATTTATTTTAAATAAGGTTAATTAAACTGGAATGCCTAACTACAGTTTCTTTCCCTTGCCTTAGGAATAAAAAAAAAATACCCCAAACTTTGAAAAGCATCAAAAATTTTGAAGATTGGTTTGTTCAAAACATTTGTTCATAGCTCAGGTTACAAGGGAAATCTTTGCATCATTTTCCCTCATATGGGAATATTATGAGGGCATATTAATATTCCCTTTAAGTTTCTCAATACTTGAAGCTGAATATCACAGCCCTTTCAAATTACATAAAGAACAACTTGGCATGAAATTAATGTGGATGTGGGGCTTTGGTTATTTTTAACAAGTATTTCAAGCACTTTTTTCACTCTTGCCATGCAGCAAGAACTAAGAACATTTCAGTCAAAGTTTAAAAAGGCATTTGACTAAAAATTGGAAGTGGTTAACATTCTGATGCAATTTTAACTGCCACGTGAATATCTAATTGGGCAATCTCTTGCCTTAATGGACTGTTTCAAAGTGCTCTGTCCTCACAGCTAATGACTGATTCAGTTTTTACAGCAGAACCAACTCAGATTACACTTCTTATCAATTTTAATTCGTATGATCTTATGAGTTCCTTCAGAAAGTGTAGCCATTTACCAGACTCCTGTAAGTAGATATTCCTCACACATTACCAGGGGGAGTGCTTGGGGGAAGGTGTGTGTGTGTGGTGTGTGATATAAGCCCTCCTTAAAGCACTAGGTGTTAGGAAATCCAAATAGCATTTAGGTAGAGCAACTCCTCCCCAACACCCCAACTTTATGTTTTTTAAAATACTTAGCCAAGCAACTGCTAGTTAAATACCACAGAAATGGCCATGATACTACACAAACCCCATAAATCTCACTGCACATGCACTCATCACTCATATTCAATAGTGATGGGTATATTTTAAATTTCACATAATCCCATTATCTAGCAACACCAAATGCAGACAACTGTATAATTTCCAAAGACAGCTTCTTGGCATATAAACAAAAGTTATCTCCTTACTAATAAATTAAACAACTTTCATTGTGAACCAAAAAAAAATATTTCTCTATGCCAAGATTATGCATAAATTTATGGGCTCCAAGAAATTTAAAAACTGTTATCTGCTCAGAAAGAAATCTCTGCACACACAATAACTCCATTCATTTTCATGATCAGCCTTTTGTTTCAGTCTCCTCATGAAGATCTACAGCTTCTTCCCACCTTCGGTTCCTAAAAGTTACTTTCTTTTATAAATAAGGAATAAACACGGACCCAGTGTCAGTGGGTTCACCTAGCTTTGGCTCTGACCATTGATATTTCTGAAGAATTCCAAGCAGATGGACATGTGCAGCAGCTCTGTGTCCCCTGCACGGGGGGAAGGCAGTCAGGAGATGAGTGATGAACTTTAAATGAAGGTTGTGGGAAAGAGAGACCCAGTGCCAGACTGGGCTGGCCAGAGGGACACAAGAACCTTCTCAGGAACCAGCCCTGATCACTCTGCTCAGCACAAGATCATCCTGTTCACTGCTTTGCTGAACAAGATCTGGAGCCTGGCACATGAGGGAAGAGGCTGTGAATGTACGCAGATCCAACTGTGTATTTGCTACAGATTCAAACTTAGGTATGTTCTACAGGAGGGTTGCAGCCCAAACTAAATGACAAAATAAGTCACTTGTTTCTGATGGCTTTGATGTAGAAAAAGCTGTTTCTCTCATCAAGACCTTTCATATTCTATTAAGTGACCTAATCTAATAATTTAAAAATTCATTGAATGCTATCAGGAGTTGTGAAGTAGAAGGACAAAGGAAAGACCAACAATGAACAAAGGTCTGACCAAATTGAAAGCACTATGAGGATTAGCTTGGGCTGATGTTTAGGAGGAAATTCAAAGCTTTAGGTTTTTTAGAGGGTTTTTATTTGCAATTTTTCTCTAGGTTTAGGAATTGGGGTCAAAGGTGGAATTATCTGTTTGTTCTGAGCCATGTCCGTGTATTCTTGCTTAAATTCCTCCTGTGGAATGCTAGATGAAGTCCACTGAAAAATAATCTTTTGGGTTTTTTATATTCAATCGGATGCTCATACCTGCACCAATACAAGCTTCATATTTCTTACACAGCTGCCCCCTTCCTGTGAGCTGAGGCTGCCACTGCTGGTGCCAGCATCCCAAACCCAGGGAAATGGCAGCAGAGCCCATGAGCAGAGCCCATCAGTCATGAACAATTTGAGTAGGCACAGACCAAGCATCTGCAGGAACATTACACTCCAAGCTTCAGTGGTTTGCTTTTTCTTTGCAATGGTGCTTGCATTTTTACTATGTGGTAAAAATATCTAGAGGCGTAGGTTGAAGGGCTTTTAATCTATGACTTGTTTAACTTCAAAACAATAAATAAAAAATAAAAATCAATTAGAACAGCCAGGAAAAGAGAGCTGCTTTTTTTGGCTTCAAATGAAGGAGTCTAATATATCCTTTCATAAACAAACCTCCTCTCCACTAAGGTTTCTTGTAGGAACAAGGCAGGCTTCAAAAGACGTTCAGAGATTCAGTGAGGATAGGAACCCAAAAGTTCAGAGAATTCATTTGTCTGCAAAGCAGAGCTGGAAGTCCCAAGGGAACAGCTTGGAGTGAGACTTTCTAGTACTTACCAGGTCTGCTCAAGCACAAAGGGCACTGTAAAAACAACCTCTCATGGTGCTTTTCAGGAAACTAGACATTTTCTGCTGAACCAGCCAGAATCCATTAATTTCAGTGCATAAAATGGTGAATAGAGAAGCTGGCTGCCCTCAAAGGTAAACAGAGGTCAAGGTGGAGCTTGGCAAGCAGCTAGTTTTTGGTTAAAATACCACCCAAAAAACAAACTGTTTCATGCAAAACTGCTCAAATTAAAGGAAGTAATTTACATAAAGATTTTATAAACTATTTTGATCACCTTCCAGGAATAATCCAGTTGATGAGTTTAATGGCAGAAACATGATCAGATCAGAACACTTCTAGGGAAAACAAAAAAACCCATGATTTTTTATAAAGTGAAACCATAGTATTCCATTGAATATTATGGTTTCAGTGACCAGCTAACCTGTCCAAACAAGAGAGGCCTACAAGTCTCTGTAGATTTTAGTTACTATCAAAAAAATTGCAAGTTATCTGCAGTCATCAACAAGAAACGGTTAAAAGTCCGTAAATAAATTATTTCCTGCTTATTCTTCCTTGGATGTTAATAATTTTATCAAAATTGGCTGTTACTCCTTGAACCACAGTGCTAGATCTCTGCAGCTGGAACAGGTTCCATGTTTAGACACCCAGGAGAGGGCCCTCCAATCACCCAGTGCAAAACAACAACTAAATAACTATTTAGTGCAATACAACACCAGGTTGCAAAGGAAAACTGACCAACAATCCATTCTTTCAAAATATCTTTATGTTGTTCCAAGTAGACAAGAGCCTTGACTGACAAACCTTCACAGGCCTTAGTGAGTGATTGAACAGCACAGGTGCTCAAAAGTAGGATCTGCAGGGTTCCTGCTTTTTGAGTGTATAGACAGAGTTAATAAAATCACCAAAACAAGGGGTAACAAGAACAGTTTTGCTCTTTCCTTTCCACCCTCCAGATAATTCTCCTTTAATTTCTGCCTAACCCCCCATACAGCTTCACTCCTCTTCTGGCGCTTAGTTTTCTCTTCTCCAGACCCCTTTTAGCCCTAAGGCAAGACAGAGAAGGTGAGGACTGCCAGAGGAAGGAAAGGAAGAGTGGGAGGGAATTGCCCTTCCCTTGCAGCCTGGGCCTGAGCAAAACAGGTTTTCAGAAATTCCCCACTTTCTCATCTCCGGCAGTGCCAGAGAAAATAACTGCAGAAAGCAGTCACCTGAACCCATGGCCAGGCTCTCACTTACACACCCCACTGGCCTCTGCTTGCCAGCAGATGTGATCAAACACGTTCATAGCTCCAGGGATCCCAAACTGACAAATTTCATACATCAGCCTTCCACAAAAATAGAAGGAAATCAATCACAAGGGTTACTCATCACACAGTCCTAGGAATCAGCTGCTCGTGATGCCACTGGCTTGCTGGTGGATACAGGAAGGAGACTGGAGGTGCATTTTAATTGCATCACCCAAGAGATGCCTATCTGCCATCTTTATGGAGCAGAATCTGTTTAGAGGAGTCTACCTTCACCCATGGCCAAAAAAAGCTTTGCAACAATGCAAATCAAAATGTCCTTGCCTTAGAAAAACATTACAAACTGATATTTTGCTTGCACTTAGAAATAAGACTCATGTTCTGACCCAGGCAAGTCCAGGCTAGGTTGCCCCTGACCTGACTAATGTTTTCTTGGCATGTTTTTCATGTGGATCATCTCCCCAGAGCACAGCACACAGAGAGCTTCCAGTTACTAAAGCAGCTCCTCTTCCCTGAGTATGCTCAGATGATGAGTTGGAACTTAGATTTTCCATGAAACTTATTGTCATAGGACCTTTAAGGGCAGGGGAAGACTAAAGGATTGAAATAAATACATTTAGAGAAAAACATGGGATTAAGGAGAAGAGGGGAAAATTGAGATTCGGGTTCCAAAGGAGAATGGATAAATTCTTAGAGGGGAGACTAAAACAAGGGAGAGTGGCAATGTAGGGAGAATAGGATAGAAACTAAGAAAGCATTATTAGTAGTATTATTATTATTTCACCCCCAGGAGAAACCCTGCCTCCCAGGAGTAAGTGAAAGAGGGTTTCCACAGGAAAAAAGGTGCTGTGGCTCCATCATTCAGCAGTATTTGCTTCTGCCCCTACACCTTCCTACATCTGACCTATCCTGCAAGAGCACTTGCAATCAGGGGTTTGGAAGGGCTTTGAGAATTTCACTCCATTTTATTTATCATTTACTCATTTTTAGTCAAGACCACAATAGTCATTCTCACAAAATCTAAACCTATCAGCTGTCACTGGAAGGGTGAGCTGTCACAGTGACATGTGCCCAAGGAAGTGCCTGTCACACAGCAGGACAAAGCCCTTGGATCATCCAGGCCAGTTAGTCAGCAAGGAGGAACTGGATGCACAGTGCTCTAGTGCCTACAGAAGGGGTGTAATAAGCTGCCTTAGCCAAAAACCCTCATCCCTGCCCTAGAGCTATGGTTTATCAGATAACTTAATTCACATTCATACAGCAGCTTTTATCCTATGATCCCAAAACCACTTTATAGGCCATGCATCCAGCATAATTTACCTATTCATACATACTCTCCAGCAGATGTAGCCACAGCAAAGTCAGAAGTCATATTTCATTTTCACCAAGAGGTGAGGATGAAGCATTTTCTTAAACCAGATTCTTCCTGCTAACCAGAGAAACACCACATGTTAAGTAATAGAATTTTCCTAATACTGGAATAAGAATCTAATTATTCCCTAATTTTGCCAGCTCCTATGAATCATGAGGAAGAGATTAAAGCAAAAGTAAATATTGGTTCCTAGTCCTATTTACAGTAATCATCTCAAACAATGAAGCTACTTGAGTCACTTATATTATTAGAAGGTGGAAGTGGTTATATTTTCATCATTAAATTTGCAGATAAATCCCTGCAAACCAAGTGTTACTCTGGAGAATTACTGAAGTCTACGCAGCAGCTGTGCCCGTCCTAGCAATACAATGCAATTTTTCTGAAAATTCAAATGCAATCTGCTCCCAGGCATGAGCAGAGTGGCAGTGGAGAGCTGAGCAGTGCAAAGCAGCAGCAGACTATAAACCTAACAGAGATCAACATCCTTACATTTATCAGCAGCTAAAGATTTTCAAAGAGTGGTGAATAAAAAAAACCTCCACCACTGCTCAGCCCCCCTTTAAAACACACCTCTCCTCAAAACTGGCTACTAAATTAATTTTCCAGGAGAGCTTTAAGTACCTCGAGCAAATAACACTGTACTACATCCTTCTGGCATTCCTCTCATCTCAGAGAACACTGCACACATCACTTAAATCAAATACTGGTGTTTTCACTCCTGTTTTGTCAATGACCAGATGCTTGAGCAGTCCTATCAGTGGTTAGAGGAGAAGGAGTCAGAAGCATGATGAATAGCACGAGGATGAGTGGGCACCACTTCAAAAAGTCTGTGCTTTAAATCCCTTAGAATTTAAGAGGTTTAAGTGCCACGATGCTCAATTCATTTTATCACAATGATTTAAGTAGCCTGTTCTGCAACTGTAAGTCAGATAATCAAGGCATGAACATTTTAGTCATAAAAGCTTGAACAGCTACAACAGTGCTTGATAATTATAGGTGTGCAATTTTATGGCAATAAGGATCTCTTAAAACTGAAAGCCCAGATTTTTCTTCCTATAGCCTGGCAATTTTATTTACAGAAAATGAAAGTAAGACATGCTGTTCCCTAAAAAAAAAAATTCAATAATGCTTCACCAAAAAATACCCAAATCCTACTTGTGCTGGCCTTTAAAACAAAAGCCTCCATTCAAGTGAAAGAAAAGCAAAACTGTTCACACACAAATACACTTGAAAGCACAAGTTTTTCAAGAAACATTGGAATAACAAATACTCAAAAGTATTTTGGTGTAATCTCACTGTCCTTATGATCTGAATATCATAAAGGAAAAGCAGAAAGTTAAAGTTCAAATCTGTCTTACTTAAAGTGTAAGTAAAAACATATCTTTGACACACTTCATTGTACACACTTCAAAGCTCTTTACTGGTTTTCTGTATAAATTCCATTTCACCCTTTGCCTAGAAGAAACCAATTCTCCAATGGAATATGCAGCCTTTTAATGGAAAGTACTTTACTCTATTGGGGAATTAATATTGGAGAAAAAAATCTGAAAGCCATATCAACCAGACCTATGAAGGAAAATTATCACCATCTTGGATTTCAGGTCCATGGAGGGTTTACTCAACTCTCCTCTTAAAGGGAAAAAAAAAGCCAAATGAAGTCTCTTGAGTTCAGAATAAAGGACAAAGGATGGTTTTTCATCTGTGAAATGCCAGCAAGATACAGCCCTGCCATAAGTGCAATGCAGGGACACTGCCTTGCTCTCCAGCCTGGGGAAAACATCACAGGCTGGAGACAGCCATAGAGCACACTCTGTGTCTGTGGCAATCTGTTTTGTACCCAGGGGGTTCCTGAGCCAAAGGAAAAAAATAGAAAGAAGTCAAAACACACACACAAAAAAAATAAGTCAAAGCATGCAAATAATTGTAGACTGAGCAGGAAAATGGAGAGAACGTGTTTCAGTTCTGTCAGATCCCGAGGGTTTTAAGCCAGAAGTATTACCAGTATGATCCACCAGCCAGTCCAAAATTCCCTAACAACATGACAAGCTGGCTTGACAACACTGCTTGCAAAAGATAACACTCACAGAAAAAAAACATAGACACACTTTCACAAAGGGTCACACAAAGAAAGAACAAGCAATGCAACATTTTTCCATGTCATCAGCATGAAACTCCACCAAAAAGCAAGACTGAATTTTAAAGTGACAATATTAAAAAAAAGTTTTCTGGCTTTTTCCTACATTTCAAAGCAAGCAACAGAATCTGAGCTGCACTAAGTTCTCCCCAGCACACCCTAATCCTTCAAAAGCCTTTCCTCTTATGCCTGAGGCTTGGCTGGAGGATCCCTGGGCCCTGCACAAGCTCCTCACTCTTAAGTTCCCCCTTCTGCCACTCCTCACCCACCATGTGCCAAAAAACCAAAAACCTCTCCTGTGACTGCACTCAGCAGATGACTTCCCCCCTCCTTCCAGATTATCTGTCCTTTCATTCCTTAGAGAAAACATCCAACATCCCATGCCAAAGCCAAGCAGCTGTCCATCACAGCTAGAAAAGGCACCTTGAAATCAGAACAGCTACCTTGACCCCTGTGGTCTCAGAGAGGCCACTGGAGAAAAGACAGCCTTCCACTTACCCAAGGGGTTGCTATTTTTTAAATTTACTTGAAGTTCAGCACTGGCATTCAAATTCTTTACCTATAATGCAAGGGAGACCATAACAGGTACAGCAAAGTGTCTTACCACAGATGTTGTTTCTGCATTACCTTCTTTTCCAGAAAATGTGGTTATCTTGCATGGCACATACTAACGTCATATAATTCCCATTTCCTGAGTAAGATTTATAAATCAAGCCAGATTTTCATCTCCATTCTAAATCTCAGACTTCTTTTGAATTAATCAATTTGCTCCCAAAGTTTAATGTTTCAAAGCTGCCTTTTCAACCATTAACAATAAATAGTAGTAACAGTAGTACCCCAATCATGACCACTTTTGTAACAAAAAAATCTCCAGTTACCTCGTTTTATCATATTCAAGTAATTAAAAGGAGTGTTTTTCTGAACAATTTTCTTGGATGAGTTGCATTCTGAAATGCCTGTACAATGGTTTTTAAATGACTACAAGTTAAAGAGAAAATAGTGTTCTGAGAATCACTGGGAATGGTTACCCTTAATTCCTTTTCAATTTTTTTAAAAGGTAATTTATAACATTACTAAAAAAACCTACTGGCAGAAACAACACACAGTTGCCAAAGATCTTTGATCTTCATCAGTAACTGCCACACCATGTTCAGTGAAGTGATTTATGATCAGACAAAATTCACAACTCTACATATTCCAGTCACAGGCTCTCTCTAAGGCAATTGGCATGACCATGCATGGCATGCCATAGAAAATATTTTCTAAGAAACCTCGAAAAATAGGACTAAACCACTCAGTGACAGCAGTAACGAACCTCAGACATCTCAACTTGCTAGACAGTTTTTTTCAGCCCTATCTTTGCTCCTGAATAGTTTGCAGCCTTAACTAATTTGTTGTCTACACGTACTAAGCACCTCTCAGCACCATCCTCTTTCCATATTCCAGCACCATGAAAGCTGAATTACATCAGCTTCCTGCTCCCAACAGAGGTCTGGACCCTGTGACCAGGTCATCCTGCCTTCTAATTAACTTCTCAGGTACAAGGGGTTGCTGCTGTCATAATCAGCCCTTTCAAGCTTTCATGATGAGACTCTGAATCTCTTCAGCACACAACAGCTTTGGTGGGTTAAGAGTCAATTGAATCTTTTTAATAAAAACAACCATCTTCCACTGACCTGTGCGAATTTTATTTGCTTGATGGAGCTGATCAAACTCTAGAATCAATTGTTAACAAGTGCTTCCAATGATACAAGCATTGGCTTGTGCTGCCCTTTGTTACTCATTGGTGATGAGGTATTTGAAGGATTTCCAAACAAGAACAGTTCTACAGATATCAGTATGCCGCAAGATGCAGGATTTATTTAAAAGTAACTTAAAATGGCTTGAAAAAAACTTAAAATGGCTTAAAAAGTCATATGCTGTGAGCCAAGAGTAAAGGCATCCACCACAAAGGGTGGATAGCAGAAGAGAACAATTAGCAAGTAGTTCATACTGAAAATAAACAAAACATGCTCGTGACTAAAGCAGTGAACAGCAGCTATGAGAGTAGCAAATTTATTTGCAATTGAAAAATAAAAGGACAGTATTTTCCAGCTCTGCTCCCAAACAGTACCATCTTTGATTAAAACTTGATCAAAACGTCACCTAAGCTTCTCTTGAATTCAAGTTTTTTACTACATCATCCATAATAAAACATCTAAATAGTACCAGTGGCTCCATTCACAGCCACCTATAATTTAAAATAATAGTAATTCCCACTTTTTTTTTTTTTTTTTTTGCTGAGCATACAGTTTTACAAGAAAGTCTTAAACACATCCTTAGTCCAGTGCTACTCCTAATTAGGCAAAGACAAAAGTTTGTGATAACTCAGCCCTTAACTGGATTTAGGCTACTTTCTGCTTTTCCATCAGAGGCTGAGCAGGCCTGTGTTTTAATGTAGCAGCATCCTACTGGCAGGCCCACTAATGAATCTGCAGGAGCCCATCAATCCAAGTAAAACTCAGTAAAACCCATTTGACACCGATTTAAACCTTTCCCTCTTAGCCCTCCAAGCTCCTTTTTCTCCAAGACTTTGTTTGAGTTGTTTGAGCATTTATTTCCAGCATCACTTGATTGGGTCCAGACATTGCATTGCATTTTAAAGTGAGATGTGGAGTGTCTGCCTGGGGCAGACAGGGTGCTGATCACCAGCATAAACATTAGGAGATAAAATACCCAGTGACACCTCCTCAGCAGATCAACTCCCAGATGTGTTCAGCAAAGAAT
This sequence comes from Agelaius phoeniceus, assembly GCF_051311805.1. Taxonomy (NCBI): domain Eukaryota; kingdom Metazoa; phylum Chordata; class Aves; order Passeriformes; family Icteridae; genus Agelaius; species Agelaius phoeniceus. The sequence continues at coordinate 9,068,615 of NC_135277.1, forward strand.
GAGCCCATTGCTCAGAAGGGGAGCACAGGAATTGCACATTGCAAATTGACAGAGGAGAATCAGACAACTCAAAATACTTTAAAAATACTTGATTCCTTACCAATAAATGCCAAAGGAAAAAATAAGCTAAAACACACTTTTCTTTTTTGCTGCAGGCTAGGACCAAGCCACAGACTTCATTGAGTTAACACACCCAGCAGAGAACTGCAGTGAAATAAAGGAAGAAAGGACAACTGCAGTGAAATAAAGGACCACAGATTGACTCTCTCATACAAGGAATATTATCAATATTTGCACTGAGGTAAAACCAGATAACAGGAGGAGGAATGCCAGCCAAACATTAAAGTCATGAAGACAGGGAAAATTACATCTTGAATTCATCAGTCTGTTATTACATCAGTCTTTGGCCACTAACAACCAATTTATCTGGAAATGGCAGATTTTCACTTTTGGTGTATGCATGCCTGGACAGAGAGGCAGAATGTGATATAGTTTTGTTTTAGAGAATGTTTTATTGAGAATTTTTTTTTTTTAAAGCACAAGTACTCTCTACTGTAATCCTAGGGAATGAAGCCTGTTGTGAAGAAAAAACTGCTCTGCACTTCTTAAAATACAGCCCACCAGATACTTATCCTAAAAATAAGATTTGACAGAACAAAGGTAAAAAGAATAATAAACTCTTTATCTTGTCCAGGGATTAAATTGCTATTGTTGTATTTCAGTCAGTAAATTGTGCCATTTTTACTCCCTGCTCCAGTCTGTTCTTGTAGACTGGAGCATAGTCCACAAATCCAGTAAAGGGTACTTGAATCTTTTTTCTGCCTTTTTATTAAAAGATTCATTGCCACCACTACAGAGACCAGAAGAAAAATTATCTTCAAAAATCACAGATCTGACTGAAGAAATAAGCAGAGAAACAGGTTTCTCTCATTTGTGAAGTGGCAAAATCTTGATAGAGAGGCGGAAAACTCAGTGAGAGTGAAACATGAGGTCAAATATTCAGAATGCAAATAATCCACCCAGACCTAGGAGTTTATATGCAGAGTAACCACATTGAGCTGCCTGCCAAAGTTCTCTAGAAACTCAAATTTCAAGAGGGGTGGGGGGGGAACCAAAAAAAAAGCACAACAGAAGACATCCATTTAGACTTGAACAGGGCAGTTCTAAAGCGTGCAAGAACAACAAAATTTTGGTACTAAAACCTGATTTTTCTTTAGTAATGCACATCTTCCCATGAATAATAGAAGAATATCCTCAATGTTTTATGAGGTATAGCCTAGTCCTGAAGACTAATCTGCAGGACTTGCTTATACTGATACTTTTGCATTGAAGAGATCAGTAATATTCAGCTAACTAATAAAGAGCAACTACAAGCTACAATGACAGCCTCAAAAAGCAAAAATCAACAAGGTCATTTTAAAAAAATGGATTTGGAGCAAAAAAATACTTTTTCATTTATTCACATCACTGCAGTATCCAGGAGCCCTGAGGAGCCCAGACCCCACTGTGGTAGATGCTACTGTACAGCCAATTTATGAACCAGACATGCTTCTCAATGAGTAAAAGAAAGTACATGCTAATAATATTATTACAGCATCAGTGCAGCATTATCTTAGACAATGAAAAGTGTGGAAGTTTTATATGCTATCTTTATTGTTATAAAAAGTAGTACTGTTACCTTGGCAACTGCTGAATCACTTGGGAGTTTGTTAAAGAAACCCAAATGTTACTTATACTTGCACATTTGCAATCAATTTAGGGAAAACAATTGGGGTTTTGTTTGGTGTATTTTTTTAAACAAATCATACATTTTTTCCTTATGACTATGACCCTGCAAATTTCAGCATTTTTGGGGTTTCTTTTAAATAAATCAGTTCTTGGGATTTAATTAAGGCAGTTCATGTCTCATTTGCACACAAAGTAATCTGCACTTTCTTACACAACAAATTCTAATAATTCATCTAGGATGTCAGTCAGAAATAGAAGCACAGACACTCTGCAGTGCACACAAAAATTCCAATCAGCTTCCCGCCTCCTGTGCAGGTACTGGGAATGGGGACAGACATTTTCCCTGGGGAGTTTGGAGGGGGGACAGGAATCCCAAACCCCTCTTTTGGAGGGGCTCAGACCACACTCCCAGGTATGAGAGCACAGAAATGAGAAAAGGTGGCTGCACACTACCCTAAAACACCAGGCTGCCAAACCTGAACTTGTCTGTCTGAGCTTCCAGGTGTTGGCATCTTTTGGTTTCCAGGTTTTTTCACCCTTCCTCAGCAGTATCTGTCTGATTTTAATGTAAGAACTGGGTGCATGAAGATAATGGGAAACTGCAGGAGGATCAGTTTGTGAGATGTGATGTTGTGTGGGATGCCTCTTTTCTTTCTTGTTTTCATGAACACATTATTCCCCAAGTACAGGCCAACAGCAATGAAAAGCAGAATACTGGCAACTCTGTTTTTCTGTCAAGGAACCTCATGCAACTCAATTAGGCTGTAAAAGAGGGGCTGATTTTGCATAATCTCAATTTTTTAAACTGAAATTGCCACACACAATCTGTGTGAGTGTAGCCCAAGTAAAATGCACAATTTCCTTAAAATAAACACAGCCAAAAGCACATCAGACTCCTTCAGACTGTCACCTCTGAGGTGTACAGAGCCAACCAGAATAAAAGTCAAGGGTTACATACAAATTCTCCTAACCCACACTGGCAGGATAAAAGAAGGCTCAGGGAAAGCCTTACCTCTCCCCATACCTGAAAGGAGGTTGTGGGGTTTTGTCTTCTCCATTAATTCTTTATCACATTGCACTTGGAGGGTCAACTTACACCATAGCCAGAGGAACTCCTGTTTTAAATACTTATTTAAAATCTTTGGTGAGAGAATGTAACTGAAACCCACCCTCCAGAAATCATGAACTATCATGAGACTAAGACCAGAATTCAGCTATAATTAAACAGAACTTATTTCAATAGGATATATTGAATAACTATTTCAATAGGATATATTGAATAGTACAGAGTTCCTGAGATGGTTATTGCATTAGAAACTCCATTGGCAAGGAGATAAACATGGGGCTATTGGCACCTCCACCACAGGGCTATGTTACCCTTATGGCCAATATTTATTATTGTATTTCCCATGTGCCTTTAAGAACTGAATAATTCAATTGCTCAGAGCATTTGAACCTTAAACACAAAGCATTCCACATCCGCTTGCATGTAGAGAGGTCTGAGACAATGACTCAGCCAGATACAACCTTAACTCTCAATTTCCTTTCATTTAAGCCTCTAATGAGATGATAACAGAAGGGCCTTAGGGTTTTGTTTTACAAGGTTGTGATAGGACTTTAGAGCAACTAAAGACTTTTTCACCTGAGTTTGTTCTTGGGGATAAAGGAGAGCAGGACATGGAAACTTTTTCTTCAAAAGGTACAGCAGAGAGCACCTCTGTAAGAGTGTATTTGTCTCCCAGATCACTCTTTAAGTGGCTCACATTAAAAAGAGCTAGCATAGATCAGAGTGTTTATTCACACACACATTCCAATCCCCAGACAGGTTTCAGCAGGAAAACACAGAGTTCAGGCTCTGTGCAGAGACACACATGTTCCAGCCATGTTTAAAGTGCCATGTTTCTCCCACACCAACCTCCCAGTTCTGTCAGTCCTCACTCTGGGCTGACCCTCCTGCCTGTGCTATCCCATGTGCTGGGGCTGTAAAGACCACAGAGCCTGGACCTGAGTTTGCTGGCTACACAACAACATCAGCAAAGCTCAACCCCTTTTTCCAATCAGAGCTGCAGTATGGAGCAGGAAGATTAGCTTGGAAAGTGTCACCTCATGGGAGATGTGCCTTTAAAAAGTGCCCTGTTTCAGAGAGAGCCAGCAAAAGCTGGGGAGAAATAAGAGATATCCCTGGGGCAGCTGTGCTGGGGTACAGAGCAGTGAGACACACACACCAAACCGGCACAGACTTGAACTACTTTCAGATTCATTTTCAGACCCAAGTGACATGAATCTGAATAAAAGCAAATACTGTGTAACATAAAGACACCAAAGATTAAAAAAAACAGGACAACAAGATGGGTTTTGACAAGTCAAAAAGTTTCAAATTTGGTGTTGATACACATGTCCCAGAGAGGATGCAGGTAAGAGGCTGTAGTAAAGGAGGGAAGAACAAAGCAAAGCCTCACTGATGTCTGTGGATTCAAACTTGTCACTTTGGTCTTGGTGGAATGTTTAGGGTCGAGTTCTGATGCAAACTCCTGCAAGCTGCAGTCCCAAGCCAGCTGCTCAGTGGCCACAAGTGCTGCCACAGTCCCCCTGCCTCACATTGCTGCTGAGTAAGCCTGAAATCAGCAGGAAATTTGTGTACAGTTCCCTAGGTATGGAAAGGAGCCATGGTTTGTCACCTGTACAAGCCTGCTCTCAGCACCACCTCCTGGGGAGGATTGGCAGCATTCACCCCCAAGACATTTTGGGAGCCCCAAGAGGAAGAGCAGCTGCCATTTCCTCCAAATCTCACAAGGAAGGGGGAAGGCAAACAGGACAAGGGGGCTGCCAGGGACACCTCCTCAGAGCACTGAGCAACAAGACAGAGGTGGAAGAATTAGAAAGTTGCCATGAACGCATTCTTGCTATGTTTTAGTTATTCATACTAACTTAAGTCCTATGAGGCTGGTTTGTGTTTACTCAGTTTCACATGGCCCTACTACAGCACCCAAGGCAATTACCTCTGATTACAGGACATAATGACTAAATAGCTTCAGCACATAATGCCTGGTCTCAGAGCTGCCATACAGTCCAAGATCACCTCCAAAAAACGACCAAGCTGGGCACTTAATTCTGTTTCCCAGAGGGGAGAAGCTACCTTTAAAAATACACCACCATCATGGGGAATGAAATAATTACAGACTTCCTTACCAGAGAGAACAGCTCTTTCTTTCTGCCCCATGCCCACTGTCCCTTTCTGTACCCCTCCAAAGAAATGGCAGGGGGAAGGTGACAGGCAAAAGCACTCACACAGAGAGATTCTGCAGAAAGGCGTTGTGCTTGTCCACTCACTCCTGTGTCACCACATCTACACAGCAGGATGCAGAACAGCAGCTCCATTTCTTCTCCAGCTTTTCTGCCCCTCCTGCTTTAACTGCTTGTCATTTGACATTGCTACCTGCTACTCTGCTTTTTGCTATTCCACAGCCTCACAAGTGAGACCATGAATCCACACATCAGCCAAGACTGCCTAGCAGAAAAGGAGCCTCATGATTAAGGAACAGGATGAAATTCTGTCTTGCATTTAAAAATAAATAAAAACAGGACAAAGAATAGAAGCAAAAGTGTTGTGCTGCATCTCCTTACAAAAATATCCTTTAAGCTCTAGCTGCTTATGTGCAAAGCAATTCACAGCAGTAAAAAGACAGGAGAAAGCTCTTGCTAAGCAGTGAATAGAAGCAATTAGCCAAGAGAAGAGCATAAGCAACTTGCACTATGCCTTCATACAGCTTATCAGGTTTATTCTGCCCTGTTACATCTGTGTAATTTATATTAAAAAGCCAGCAGCTATTTGGCAAGATTTACATCTAGAAACAGCAATTTAATCACATATGAAAGATCAGTAGAAGTGGATGCCTCGGGACATTGCAAACTTCTCACCTCCTACTAACCTGCCTGAAACTTGCCCTTGTCATATTAAATGTTCACTAAAAATAACTTTTAAATATCTGTTTCATTATTGGGCTCATCTCTCTAAACAGCAACAAAATTTATTAAGTTATCATGCAAAATATTGAATGCTTGCACAGCAGAAACGAGTAGCTTGCAAGTTCAGCAATCTTCCCTCTGCAGTGATGTAACTACTCTAACATAGCAGAATTCCTAGCAGTTTCTTGGCCAGGCAGAAACAAGTTGAATGGCAGATGTTGGAGATTCATCATGAAAAAACCCCTTCAGAAGCAAAACTGTCAAGCAGGACTTTACTCCCTAAAATAACAAAAGGAAGGGATTCACATGTGACCTGGATGTAGTAGCTAACCCCATCAAGTCCAGGGTACCCTGTCCTGTTGTCCCATTATTACATTTCTGACATTTTAATACTGAACAGCAGTTATATATTTACCAAATGCTTCACCTTTGAAGCCTGACCTCAAAGTGTCCTAAAGTTTCAAATGCCAGCACCATGACCAGTTAAGTGACTAATTTTAGGCAGTCCTGTATTTATTGCTGTTATACAAAGAACAGAGCTCTTAATCAACCAAGGCTTCTCAGAAGCCTCATTTCTTTCTCCTTTATAAACCTCTTTATGGGCAACAATCAGACAAGACCAGAAGTTGTTTACTTGCTGATTGGTGCTCAGATTTTTTTCTAAATGTGTGTGTGCCTGCACTACAAACACAGTTGTTGCAACAGGTACCTTCCATGAACTCTTAAGAATTGGGGTCAAGAACAGAAGGGGTTTTAAATTAGCATTAGTTTGCCAGACATGGCACTAATCACTCCCAAATCAAAGCTTATAGAAAGCATGGACAGCCTGCTGAGATGTACTTGATCTGTGAGTAACCCCTCTTATTTTATCAATATTCCACTTCAGAGGATGGAATTTCATAGTTGAAAAAAGGAAAATAAGTGTCCAACATACAAGCAATACTCTGCCCAGTAGGCAAAAAATGGCAATTCTGCCACTTCATTGGAACCCTAGTTAGAAAGCAAAAATACATTTCATACACAAACTGCTTTCCTTCATTAAACCCCCCCCTTCAGAAAAGAAGAATCTCTTTGTGAGCTTCAGCCTGGGGGATTTTTTTTGTTTGTTTGGGTTTTTTGTTTATTTTTTCAACAGTCATTTATCTGCTCTTGTAAAATACAAACAAGACCAACACAGAGGAGAATTTCTATTGAGTCCATGCAAAAACATCAAGTGCAGAAGTTAATGTAGATGTTAATGCTCAGAATGGTGGGGCTTTATACAACCTCATCACCTGATATCTGTGCCAAGGCCAAACTTCACTTGCTGCTGTGTTCAGCTGTTTGCCAAACATGACATTGTCTCACCAGCAGCAAAACCCTTGGGACTCCAAAAGCCCCAGTTTCCAATGCCTGCCTGGGCCTTTGAACGTGCTCCTTAGTCCTCATTTATAATCAGACTTTTCTCAAAGAAAAGAAATTGCTACAACAGGATCCAGTCACATCTAGGAGAGAGCAAAAAGTAGATATTCAGACTAAATTGGGAGCTCAGTAATCAGTGGCCTGATTAAGATAAGCTGGAAGTAATTGAGAAAGCAAAAGACTTTTACACTGTGAGTCCACACCTAACAAACAACTCAATCCATCCATTTTCCAGCAGCTCAGGCAATAAGTACTACTGGGATTTTCACTAATAAGTCTACAGAAAGTAATCATGGAAACAATCTTTTTCCATAAGCATCACTGAAATCTTAGAGCAGAGATTCTATATGGCAATCTTTCATGGTTGTTATATTTTTTTTAAATTGTGCCACAGCTGACTCTTCACTCCTTTTCTTTCATCTCTGAAACACAAAAGGATTCTTGCAATCATGCTACTTAAAAACAAATCTGATTTAAAACAACAGTTGTAAACATTAATAGGTCTAAACAATAATGATGATGGCTTGCCTGCCAGTTCCATCTGTAGCTAGATCTGTGTTAATTCACAGTAGAATTTCTAACTAATTTGTGTGATGCCACAAGAAACAGAGCTGTGCTCAATTAGCATGACCAGTAAACTATCAAGATAAGGGAAAAATACATTTCTATATGAACATTGCCCTTTATTACAGCAAAAATACACACCTAAAATTAATTTATCCACTACAAGGCTGTCATTTTCTGTAATTTAGGATATTTGGACTCAGATGCATTCCAAGATAAGGATGCTAAAGAAGAGACTTTTATAACTACAGGGCTGATGTTTCACATGGAGTGACACAGTGACAGAGTCCCTCTCAGCCTGAAGGGCTGCCAGTCCAAGCTTTAGGGGCACTCCCCCCCCAAAAAAAAATAAAAAGCAGATATTCCTTGCCATCTTAGACATGCTTCTCAATTTATGTAATTTTTTTACCAAAATCCTTACATGCAAAAATATTTCAAATTCTTAATCATTATCTGCAGGAACGTTCAGAAAATCTAAGTCCCAAAGGCAAAGTACACACAACAGGACAAAGCTGTTCCACACTGACCTACTGGGACATGTGTACATGTAATTTACACATTACATGTAAATGTAACAGCAAACATCACTTTTCTGCAGCCAGCTAAAAACCAGAACACGATAAATCAGATTTTTTTTAAGAAATGGAAAATATAAGGATTTTATAACCTAGAAGACTAATGTGCATTTTATAAATCTTAGAGAAATTGTATAATATGTAAAATTCTCCTATCCTTCTTGATAATTCTCAACTTACTGTCCATAAACATGGTCTATTTGGCAATTTCCAAGAGATGTCAGTAATAACAGTAATGCTTAATTCAGTAATGAATTAAAAAACCCAAGTTTTTTTTAAAGATACACTTCAGTTCTGCAAACTTTGTTATGAAGGTTTTCTGTCAAAAGAGTTTTCAGGTTCACAGGCAAATCTGAAAGGGCTATTAATGGAAAATAAAGAAAAGGTATTGCTTCAACCAGCTGGACCATGCTGTAACTAACAGCAGTTTGGGGAGGAAAACTACAAATGTGATCATTCCAAAGGACACAGCCATGCTAGACATACAGTGTACACTTGTTCTGAAATACACCACATTTACACTCAAGATTATTATATAATCATCCATGTGATCTAAATAGGGAATTAACAACTTTTCTCTTCCCTCTTCCACAGAGGGATCAGCTGATGAATGAGAAGGTGAAAATTACAGGTTTTAGAGACCTATGAACAAAAGTCATTTAATCCACAGGAAATTAAGATCATATCTGAACTGAGTCCTTCACTTGCATTCGGAATAAAACTCTTCATAAGACTTTTTCATTGTTTCTCTGAGTTATTCATCCTTTCTACTTGGTAAAAAAAAAAAATATATAACCAACCAAAAATACAACCCTACAATGCACATGCCTGTAACAAGTTAGGAACAAGTATAAACAGAGAAAATGTTGCAAATGAAGTATATTTTCAAATCACTTTTAAAAAGTCCTTCTGCACTGAGGGAGAAGTAATGCCTTCTCCCCCCACCCCCAGCTTCCTCTAGGTTTCAGCTACATAAAACAGTTCAGTGCTTTTATGTATTTCACATGTAGATCATCCAAAACACACAATCTACCAAAAATCATTTTCTGCAATAAATGCATTAAAATACAGAGAATGCAAAACTACAGTTCTCTCCTAAGAAAGCAATTTCAAAGTGAAATATGCAGCATTCATTAGAATAATAATTTCCTTACATTTTTTTTCTGCCTAATAAGTTTCAGTCTTACAAGAATTATACCACACATTATTTGAAATGCCATAAGACACCAAGCAATTATAGGCCTGATTATTTTTTTAAAGTACTAATTTAGAACTCAAATCTGTGTTTTCTAGGTATATTTTCAAATTCATCTTGGTAATTTACCACAGTTCTTTCTAAATCTGGCCTCTAGTTAATAAGGCTTCTACACATATGGTCTGACTTTCTAAAGGGCCTATTAGGAAAGAAAGAAAAAAAAAAAAAGAAAAGAAATTCCATTACTGTTTTCATGCTTTTTCATTGAACCATCACCGCATTCGCTTGCAATAACTCTAAAGCAGGATTATAAAAGTGCTTTCCCAGAACGTGCACTAAAAGGAAAGGAGCTCCAAACCTGGAGAGGGTCTGAAAGGGGCCTCTTGTGAAGTGAATTCTCCCATGCAGTCCTTTGAAACCCTTTGCCTGGTGGAGCTGCTGGGCCTCTAAATACAATTAGCTATTACTGCAGCTGATCCCAAATACTTTCAGCAGCCCGTCAGAGCAGTGATTAGGGAAACCTTATTGCACGTGTGGAATGGATCCATTAGCAGCATCCTCCTTCACCTGAGAACGAGCTGAAACAATTTTCACTTTCTTAACACATCTTCACTGCATGTGGGCTTTTGAAGAGCCACATGTTAGTTACTTCTCTGCTCTCCACCATAAAGATTGTCTCCAGACATCCAGGCTTTAGTGATCAGAGTTTGATTTGCAGTCCTGCTTTGACAAATATGAAATGTTTTCAGCTTGTTAACAGTGTGCATGTAAAGCACAGCTCTGTTAAAAATCATTAATTTTCTGCACTAGTAGAAGTAAAAATAAAGCGAACAACCATCTGTACTCTTCCCTGTTAGGCAGCATTTGTTATCCTCTTATTGATGTGATCTCAAACTGACTGGGTAAAACCAATGTTTTGGGTAGGCATACAGGGCAGATGGAATTAGCTGCAATGTGGGGTAGAAGTCTTTTTGCTCCCAAGACAGCAATGCAGCAAGTCTCTATGTCTCTACATATGATCCCTAGGACATCATCCCCTTTGATAGTATTTATCTTTATGAGCATGTCCCAGCCACCCCATTACTGGTATTTTCCTTGAACATAATAGCTGCATATCAACATCTACCCAAACTATGGAAAATCCCAAATCTTTTTATCCACTTATTCATGCAAGGAAATAAAGTGAAGAAAGACAGGAAACACTGTCAAATATCCTAGTCCTAAAGACCATCCATGAATTAAATTATAAAGAGCAGGGAACAAGGGAAAAAGGTCCTTGCACTTTTTCAGATTTTGAACCAAAGACTTAAGGAATGCCACAATACACCTTAAGCCACATTACTTCAGGGAAGAAAAAAATAAAGCTGCACAGTTTGACAATTGCACTGCATCTAAAAAGCAGAACTGGAAAATCCACAGAGGCTGAAGAAGTGCCAAGGGAAACAGTGGAATTTGCTAGAAGCTTTGAATTGCAAATGCAAGGGGAAATCCTCTGCTGGAAAATATATTCAAACTCTATATACAGAGCAGATGAATGCCAGAAGAAATCTGATACCTTTCTCTCCCTTTTCACCTTTTGTCTTTCAACCTTTTTTTTCCTGTCTCACTACTTCACCTTTCCTTATCTCTTTTTGTTCCCCTTATTAGCTGTGCTTTGTCACTGCTGTTACTTTCTTACAGAGACAAGAAAACTCAATGTTTATTCTGCAGAACATCTCAAAAAAAGGGCTCAGTTTTTTCCAGGATACAGGGGAAGTCCCACAAGATCACCCATATTAGCAGTTCTTCCCTCATATTCATCTCTGGTGTTTTTATTTGTCCAGTGCACGAAGTTCCATCCATTTTTCCCCCAGTTTATCCACCTCACCCCTGCAGAGGAAGGAACATTCAGAGAACAGCACTGCTGGGACACACCACCACCCTCTGCTCTGCTCCTCAACCCTAAATGCCAGATGCAGATGGTTGGAAAACTCCTGGAATGAGAGAGAATCTGCAGTACAAGCCTCAAAAACCCAGATTCAAGCTATGAGCACACATATAAATAAATAATGAATGAACAACTTACTTAGCTTAACATCAAGAGCTAATCTTACTGTCCAGGAGAACTTAAAATCAAAGAGCAGACAAGGTTCTTTCCTCAGCAATGGGAGCATATCTCCAAGTGCCATGCTAAGCTCACTGTTTTAGTAATTAGCATCTGATCCTGTACCAGAGAAGTCACTGATAGCCTTCAAATGAACAAAACTAATGCAAAAGCAATGGAATTACAACCAGGCATTCCAAAATTGCAATCCAACACAATGGCACAACTGTCTGATGTCACCTTCTCACTGTGAAAACTGAATCTGGGCCATGCTTAGGAAAGGAGGAGCAGCAGAGTTTTTATTGCTGCATTTACAGGACAAGCAGTTCAGTTGACCAAGCATTTTGGGAGCTATATTGCTCTTGTAGGTACACAATTCATTAAATCCTATTGTGGTGTCATTTCCCCTTGGAATGGGAAATGCTACACAAAACTTCAGTTGTGTAAGTTTAAAGCAAGTAACCAGCACAGAATTTGGCACGTGCCTTCTCATTAAATCAGAGTACAAATGCCACACACTCCAGTACCAGTAACTAGCAGGCTGCTTCTGGGAGATAGCAAAGGTTTTCCTAATTACAATTTATAACCAGGAAGGCACCCAAAAATCTGTTCCTCATTTGCTCAAGTACATTAAGCAATTAAAAAACCCCAAGCCAACAACCAAAAACAAAACAGAATTTCAATCTTGCCTTAGCAATTGGATCTAGATATCTAAAACATAGAACTCCAAGAGTTATATCACATACACAGCTGGTGGACAACTCATAGGTTGCAGCAGTCAAACCTGGATTAATTAGACAGGAACAGACACTGAGAGGTTACACATCATGTAACACATACATGGCAAAGCAAAAAGCTGGTCACAGTGTGTTGGGGATGCAATACTAATTAAAAATAATAAGGCATCACCATGCTTTAACTTTCTCTGTGCTGCTGCTGCTGAGAAGTGTGAAAATCAGACTTCGTGGTTCTGTGAACCACTCTGTTCCTGGTTTCCTCACCTCTAAGATTTCCCTTTTTTGAAACACTGGATTTGTGAGCTAAACATTTATCTATGTGCCAAACTCTTGTAGGAAAAGTACGGACCTGCCTGGGGTACCTGAATGGCATCTTTTAAGAAAGCATGAGCACTGTGCAACACAGCAGCAAAAGACTTTAGGATGAGCATAACACAGCCAAGTGAAACTGCAAGGGTAGGTAGGGCACTGTTAAGATGGGGATTCAGGTGACACCTGGGCTGATCTACCAATTCACTGCTCCCAAAAGGGTTAACCCTTCCCTGTCTGCCCAGCAGTGGGGTCCAGTCCCTTCCTGCACTGAGCCCTGGTGCCTGTCTCAGCCCAGAGCCAGTTCAGCTGTGTCAGCCTGCAGCCAGCCCTTGTCCCACCTTCTGGGCCAGTTCCAGCAGCAGTGCCCTGCTTAGGGCCTGGGCCATTCAATGGAACAGCCTCAGACTCCTCAGGCCTTCTGAGATAGACTTGTTAGCTTAGTTGTCAAGATAATTGTCGTTATGTCCTCTAGAAAATTTCTGTCTTTTCAGTCTTTGTCATTTCCCTGCACACACCCAGGTGTAACTCACATATAATGTCTCTTTTTGGTTTGCCACCACACAGAGCAGGATGCAGGTGTGGAAAGGGATTTCAAACCAGCCTTTCTGCTGCTGTGGTGCACCCCAGTTTTTTATTTTGTGTGTGTGTGACTACACTAGACCACATTGAGTGGCAAATGCAACCCATGCACTGTGCTGCTGTGCTATAGAAACTTCATTTCACTTTGGTTGTTCTTGTGCACCACTGTGAATGATGGGAGATGCAGAATCCAACCAGCCCCAATGCTCAGACTGCATAGTTTTGTGTTTTCTTCAGATTTCCCCTTTCAGAAGGTGGTTTACTTGGACAAAGAGGTGTCTTTGTCTCACCCTCGATTATGAAATTCAAATGACAGCCCTTTGCCTTAGGTGCTGCTTCTGCTTTTCCTCTCTGCTTCTTTCATTTCTCCTCCCTGCTGCTACACTGGAGTGAATAATGCATTTTTTAGCTAATTTCCGTGGATTAGGCTTCCAATTAATTCAAGCCAGTTTTACAGACTGCCAATTCAGGTTGCTAAAATTCAGTTGGAGTTATTGGGGTAGGGTGAGGGGGTTTCCCATCAATTTTTCCCAGATTAACTACAAGAATTCAGTGGAAACAAATTAGTCATTTTTACACGTGAGTGTATACCATCAGTATCTGCAGGATTTGTTTCAGCCCTAACTGAAAGCACAAATTACACTCTTCCTTTCTAAAAGGCCCAAACATGGTCTCACACCAACTGACAGTGGTAGTAATTAATGTGAAGGATCCCTGGGGTCTTTTAACCTCCTTTCTTAGCTTTTGATGGCTGAGACAGCACAACCTGTGTGCCATTTAACCATCTATAAAACTGAGGGGGGAAAAGCATTTAAACACGACATTGAGTTTTCTTTAAACTCTCTAATGAGCTCTAGATAAAGCAGGGAGGTTTTTACTGTGGATTTTAAGAAACACTTTTTCCCCCTCAATTGTTCTCCCTAGGGCAGAGCATTTCTGTCTCCTCACAGGCAGATGAAATCCAGGAACAGCTCCCACAAAATCCAAGAGCACTGATTATGTGGAACAGGATTGCACAGTAAAAATCTGCTCTAGGACCATTTTACCCATTTCATCAGCTTGGTGCAGTTTGCCCTGTCTCTTTTCAGATGTAAAATTGTGACAACTGCTTTTCCTTTGTTTCTTTCTTTGCTGCAGATTTGCCAGCTACTCCAGGATGGCTCAGAATTATTAGCTCATTCAAATAATGCAGCTTTAGGACACTTTACTTAAATCAACTAATCCCTGAGAGAGATAGCAAGGACGATCAGTTGGACCTGGGGTTGGGAGCTAAATTTTGCCACCAAACTGTGATATTGGACAAATCAGTCAACCTTCTCAAACCTAAATCTGTGTAATACCTCAGGAAGGAAGCATCCCCCTGGCAAAGCACTTCAATATCCTCTAACAATGCAGCTTGTTCTAAGTGTAGAAGATATTAAAGGACCAGGGAGAATTAGCTTTTAAATTGATTTCCAGTTCAAGGATTGCAAGTTGACAGCACAGGAGCCGCTCCTTGCTAAATATTCCAATACTTTGTACAGTAAATTATAAAATAACCTTTCCAAAATCCATATCAAAAGGCAGAGGGGCAGCAGGCAGCAAACAGCCAAGCAGGGCTCTGCTGCCACCCAGGTTTGTTCAGCCCTGAGCTCCCCACCTGAGGCTCTGCCCATGCAGGAACAGACCCAGATCTGATCCCATTCCCAGGAACTGGGGAACTGCTTCAGTTCCCCAAGCATGCACTTCCACTTACTTCTCTCCACATGTATCAAGTGTCTGAAATTCTTGGTTTGGGCTGGAAGTACAAGCAGAGCACAACAATCCTTTTAAAATATAGTAGAATCTGCTGGTAATGAGAACAGTGAAGCAGTTATGGTCTGAGCTTTATTCCTTTTATTTATGTAATGCTTTGACTTACCAAAACTGCTTTACAGAAAATTTTGACACAGCCTTATCCTGTTAAAAAAAAAAAAAAAAAGAAAAGAAAATTAGAATTTAGGATCTGACATCTGAAATTAATTAAACATACGAGAAACAGCAAGTGAATAAATTGATTTTTGTATTTTGGGTTTAGAAACAAAAAGAAATCAGGGAAAAACTGAAACAGAAGCTTCTGGCTGTTTGGAAGAATTCAAAAATAACAAACAAAACAACCAAAACCAAATCAAAACAAAGAAGGGCAGCTACATCTTTAAACCCAAGGTGAAGTATTTTGAAACATATTTTGGAAGTTGACATCCATAAAATAAAATATTTTTATATGTTATAATGTCATCCTAATTTTGTCTTTTGGTTTAAATAATTCTCCAAATGTAACATTTTAAAAAGTTTTTCATTCTTTTTATTTCCCAGAAAAATCACTTTATTTGAAAAATTTTATCAGTAGAGGACTGAACTGGAATTTCATTTCCAAGTGTTAACCATAAGGATTTGAACCAATAGCTGCTTCCTGGGACAGCTACACACCATGCCTGGGATGTAGACGTTTAGTTCAGGAGACCTGAATTTATTCTGAAGAAAAATCTTCCAAGAACATGTGTGGATCAGAAGCCTCAACACCAACTTCTTTAGTAACTGATCTCCAATTACTGCACTGATGTCTTCATGTAGCCAGAGCATAGAACATCTCGTGCTAACATCAGAAAATACCATCGAATCACAAACAGTTCCTAAAATTAAAAACAATAAAAGAAAACCATTTACAATATGAATTGAAAGAAAACAGGAAGGACACAGCAGAAAGTTTGTGAAATCACTGAACTTACATTTCTTCACAACAGTTTCCTGGTCAAGGCAGGAATTGATATCTCCTGTGTTAGTACAGAGACATCCCAGTCTCTTTTAGGTGATATTAGATAATATTTTCATAGTAAACCACCTTGCAGCAAACATATCAACAAGAGTTTTACTTGGTAGAGAGATTGCAAAACCAAATACTGCAGCTGAGACAAAGAAAATGGCAGCACTTCAATGGGAAAGTGTTCTTTTCCTATAAGTGTTCTTTTAAGAGTTAACATAGTAACTATGAATTCAGCTTAGGATTTTTAATATGACCTCATACAGTAGTGTCTTGGCCTGGAACACACTGTGATATCATATGCAAACTATTCATTACAAATCCACTAATTGAAAACTTAACAAAATCCTTTGGAGCCATATGCTAATAATGTCAACATTTCTTCAAGCAAAAAAGAGTAAAGATGAAAAGAAGTTGTCATTCAGCTCCCCAGCATTTCTGTCCCAGCTCTAACACAAAAGGTAGATGATATTTATTAAGACATTAGAGAAGTTCGCGGAAGAAATCCTGATGTAAATCTGAGCTCCAATGGGTGAGACATCACAGACATTTTAGCTACATCCCAAATTTCTAGTCTAGACCTAATGGGACACACCATGGTGGGCATTGCTGTAACACAGCCCTGATGTTCAGGGGGTGCTCTGGGAACCCCAGGACACCAGTGGGGAGCAGAGTGCAGCAGCCAGGCCGCAGAGAAAACAACCTCTGACAGTTCAGAAATCCAAGGAGTTGGATTATGGCTCAGCATGCAAATCAGGAAAGCCTCCTACTGATAAATACCTAAACCCCATCTTCTACAACTTGTAAAAACTGACCACAGAGTCCCAGACTGGGTGAGGCTGGAAGGACCACAGTGGTCTTTTCATCTGCTCCAACCTTCCTGCTCAGGAGAGAAAAAGTTGCCACTTGAGGACACTTCTCTTTATTATTTCACAGCCTGTGGGACTGTGGAACAAAAGGGATGGAAGCCATGTAAATGCTGAAAATCCAGAACAGTTCTTTTATTTTGGTAGATCTCACCTCTTGTCATTGGTAAATGGAAGAGTCAAAACCCAGCCTGAAAGATAGAAATAGAGAATGTTTAAAATATAGTTAGAATTTAACAGATTTTCTCATTAAAACTTCTTTTTTTCCTTCCTTTGGAAATTTCTAAAGAGTGCTCCACAGGTAGATAAAAAGCTGTCTGAATCATATTTTTTTTTCTTTATTCAGGGTAAGTTAAGCATCTGGTCCTTCATGGTGACCCACCTCCTTGGAAAGAAGACAGCACCAGGCCTAGATATCACTTAAGTATTATTTTAAGAAATTCAGTACTGAACAAACTCAGAAAAATCTCAAACACTGATTTCCCTCAGATTTTTACTGTTTCAGAAGATAAACTCTCTGGCATTAAAAAAGACACTTTGTGACATTTAAAAGAAACAACACCCAGAAACATTGAGGGAAGCAAAAATCTCCCTATGTCAAGATTTGATCTGACCACAGTCTTAAGGCTGGCTTTATCAAACAGCTGCCATTGCTTCAACCATTAGAGAGAGTAGCCTCCCATAAAATTTGGGCTAATCAAAATTAAATGTAAGTAATCCTTCATTCCCTGGGGAGGAGATAGGTCTGTGCTGTGAGGTGACACACTAATTTTTTATAATCATTAAAACTGTAGCTCAATACCAGGCAATCATATAATTTGTAGAGTGATTTTGTAGTTAGTTTGTGCCATTTCAAATAAAAGCAAGGCTTTTCTCCTGTTGTGCCTGATGAAACATGAAAATACAACTGTTTATGGCCAATGACCAAAGAGATGTTTGGGGCAGGGGGTGGAGGGAGAGAAGAGGAAAGTGGAAAAGGTACCTCCAGAAGGATTAGGAATGAATTTAATGAGTTTTGCAGTTCTGTGTGCCAGGGCCAGAAGACTTCATGGCTTCCTGTGGAGTGTCATGTCACCTTCCAGAGTCCCATAATTCTCCAAGTGTGTGCTGGAGGAAACTCCAGTTTGGGATGGCCAGAAGGAATATTTCAGCTAAGGTTTTAATATCAGCTATGAGAAACTTGGGTTCTTTCCTGAGTGTTCATGAAAACATGGGCAAGTGGTCTCGAGAGTATTCCAAGTTCAAGTTTATTTACTTTACTGATTACAATTAGATGTGCAGAATGGCTCTCACATGATAGGGGTGGGGCCATGGTGTAATAAAACAGAACAGCTTTTTAGCATTTACAGATCAAACATGAGGGCTGAACCCATAACAAGCCTCTCTGAATTCCTAAAAACAACCTTTGGTCAGCCTGTAGTATTCCAAATTTCCAGCTCATGCTCTCAGCTTAAGTCATCAATACTGAAATATGAAATCTCCAATTATTCAATTATTCCAAATACACTTTTTTCTTGACAGGGTGCAATCCATCAAGTGAGGATTACAGGCTTTTTGTGTTAGGAAACTGCAAATTTCTGGTTTCAACACTTATCATTACAACTGGGCATAGAGATAGACCAGAGTTGGGGGCTGGGTAACACTGGTCTGAAAAACCTGTGTGGCCAGTGGTGACTGTGGTGGGTGCTTGTCCCTGGAGACAATTTAATGCAGTGTTTTGGGCAGACTGTTTAAACAATGAAAAGCAGAGGAGAAAAGGGGCTTTTAAAGAAGTTACTAGCAGGAGACTCTACTTAGGACTGCATCTCATGACCTCGTTCACAACTGAAGAGATGCAGATGTTGATGAAACCTTCATAAACATGAAAAAAAAATTAAAATACTGGAGTAAGATGTATTGTCTGAATCACTGGGATCATGGTTTTCATGAGCTATCCAAGGTTTTAGGAAAACAATTGTGTCAATCTCCTTCATGTGTGGAAGGAAATATAATTTCATTTCCCTCTGTCTGACAGGTAATCAGTAAGATGAGAAGATCTATATGTTGCACTGAGAGGTTGCAAGTGACAGAATGTGCCTATATGCTAGACAAGTACACAAAGTGTAGCATTAATAATTGTTAAAAGTAAAGGTGATGGCATTAACCAGGAGACAAGGGCATGGAAGCTCTGACAGAAAGGACTGGATTACTGAAAATGTGAGTTCAGTGTGAGAGATGCAGATGAAGCATCTGCAGAAAATCTCACATCTTTCCAAAGAGGGAGCGTTCTGATGAAAAATTAATATCTCACTGATTCAGATCCTAAGAGATACTAATTCTGCCCTTGTTTTAAAACCAGAAGGTTAAAGCTTAAAACCAGAGAATTTTCCAGAAGATATGGACCTATAAAAGCAAAGCAAATTAAAATTTTTACTTATTTATACATTTTACTTATTTCTCATGGTATTTTTGCACATTTCCCTCGCCTTACAAACTTGAGGGCAAGGTGCAATTTTATGGTAATTATATGACTGACTTACTTACTAATTTGGAAATACATGCACTGCACACAACACATCAGCCAGTCACGTTAGGAAGGTGGATGTGTTCCAGAGGTAGCATGAATAAATTGTTACCTGCAGTTGCCCTGGTAACTCCTAATTTGTCACTGCATAACAGATTTGTGTTTAAATAGCCAGAAAACTTTCCTTGAGGCTGCTGCAAAAACACACAAATGTCATTTGCTTTTACTTTTCAAATTGCATACACGTCCATGTGTGTACATATGGACATATTTAATAGGAAAAGTGCTTTCCCAGCTTAATTTTACCTTTCTTACAGCTATGTAGCTTCAGGCTGTCATCATGGAAAGAAAGCATCTTCTCCAGGCAAAGGAAAGAAATCCTTGTTCTTGCTCTGGAAGAGAAGTCCTCCAGAACCAGCTGTTCTCCTGTTCAAACACCAGCTTTGTAATGACAGTCTTTAAAATTCCACTTTACTGGTCTCCTTTAGATGTTAGGAAGAAAATATAAAGCAAATGTAAGATTTTTTAAAATCTTATTTATCCCAGTGCTGATAGAAAATCAGAATGATTCAACACAGCTATTGAATGAAGTCAATGGTTTGATACTTATCACTCACTGACAGTGAATAGGACTTTTTTAAACATTTCTTTCATGGTTTAAAATTAACAAGAACAGATAAGACTCATTTAAAATACATATACACCTCCTTATTAAAAAAAAAAATCCACCACCTTTAAAGTTGCTTCTTTCAATGCTTCTTAACAGAAAAACCCAAAACCGAGAAAATGTTTTCATCAAATTTAACAAATAAAAAAGAACCTAATTTTAATCCAGTGACAATCTCAAAGTCTAACAATGAGGTAAAGCATCCATAATTCTATTTAACTCTGCTTGATGTGAAGGTTTTATTTTGTGATCATTTTAGTGCATAAACCCTGATGAATAATGGAATTTTAGAAAAAGAACCCCTATTGAGCCAAGCTTCATTGACATCTGACTGGTAGCCTAAGAGCCTGCAGAGAGGGTCCAAAGCAATGCATCACAGCCTCCCAGCAGGTCATTAAGGCATTACCCAATTAGAAAGCAAGGCTAGGGAACGACATTGTTCACAGCAGAGCAAACATAATTGATTTTTATTTCAACAGGGGGGAGAACCTCCTTACTAAAGAGCTTTAGCATAATTTCTTATTTAGGAGAGGTTTAAAGAGATTTGTGCTGGAGTATTTAATTCCAAACCCTGGGACAGTCTCTGGCAATGTGTATAAATTAAGGGGCAGTTGACTTCACTCATTCATATTCAAAGTAGAGGCTCGCTTGTTGCTCAAAAGTAGCATGAAGATTTCTGAGCACTGGCATCCAACACCAGCTGTGCAGGGGCACAGTGCTTGGACCCTCCAAACCTTTATCCAGTTCATGTAGCTATCAGCAAGCCAGTTTCCTGCTTTAAGGCTCCTCTCCAAGGCACTTTTAACATGCTAATACACTGTATGTAGCCCACAGCTCTTCAAGAGCACCATGAAGATGGAATTTGCTCCCAAGACATCTTCATCATCCTCCATCTCCTTCTCATCCTATTGTTTCCCCACTGGTTATTTTTAATCCCAATGTTCACAGGCACCACTGGATGGGAATGTTCAGTGACAGCCTGTAGCAAGAAAGGCTCCTAATGAACAATAGCTTGGATGTTCCCAATTTACACTATTACAGCAACACAGGGGAAAATGTTAGCCCTGTTATCTCCCATCTCCTTTTATATGTGAGTAACACGATGCCTCTTTTCATTGCAAGCCATGCAAGTTAAAAAAAATAAAAAGGTCCTATTGCAAGCACCACACTCCATCTTTGAAAGCAATCAAATCCTAAATTCTATAAAGAATGTTTGTTTTAATTTATTAACACTCAGTGCTTCAATGGCAAGAAATAACTTTTGAAGAGAGATGGTTTTTTCCCAGTCTTTGCATTTAAGGTCCACTGGAAAAGGTGATAAAATCCTCACTTTTTATGAGGCCCACAGCAACACAACTGAAGTTCTTACTGGATATATTTGTAGATTACTATCTCCAAACTATGTATACAGTAGACTTGAAAAAAAATGGTCTTCCTCTGTTAGTTTTACTTCAGTGTGCCAAATGAAACACTTAAAAAAAATTCAAAGAACTTCTTAGCTGCAGTGGCAGAAGTCCATTCCCAACTTCATACTCTGGGTCTGTACCTAAGAATCATGGGACTCATCAGTCTCTAATTTCCTATTTTCCAGCATGTTCCTGACAAAAACAATAATTTTCAACTTGACTTATACCTTAAACACACTTTAAAAAAAAAATCTTATTTAAAGAAAAACAGGGGGAAAATTTTCACAGCACTTCAACTGCAAAGCCTGCCAGCAACACAGTGACAATTTTATTCCACTTGGTTGTTCACAAGCCCGCTTCTCTGTCTCATGTAAGTACTCTCCTGAAATATAAGGAAAGCAAAGATATGGAGCAAATAATTTTTATAAACACTTACATACTCAGATATATCACAAACCTAGCAGCAGCAAGGGCAATTTAGCAGTTGTTTGTCTTACCATGGCACTTGGGAGCCCCAGGCACAGATTGCCACCCCTTAGTGCTCCTCACATCACACATCAAAGCAGCAATCCCTGACCTGAAAATCCTCCTCTAAAAATTTATACCCAAGACCAGCTGTTTATGAGTTTATCCATATATTCACAAGTCTGTGTCCCTTTTTTAATGTTAGCATCAAAATCAATTTTTTCCTGTTGTGCAGATCGACACAGGTATAAAATTTCAGCAGCAGCAGCCATATATTTACTGTGCACTGCTTCTCAGTCAGGTACCAGCAGAGTTAGGAAGTTTTTCTGAGGACTGCCAAGGCACACTCAGTGCCCATTTCACAAAAGACCAGCATTCTCTCTTCCTTGAGTCAGAAGGACTGTGGCTAGAATCTTCTTCCATGGACATTTTACCAGAGATAAATTTACTGTCAGTTGGCATTCAGTTATTCTTAACTGACTAAAGGATCATTGCTTCCACCACATCAATGCTTGAGAAAACTTTTAAATTAATTGTGAAAAAAAAAAAAATCAATGCACAAAGCAGTGTGGTCATTTTTGATAGTTACTACTACAGACAAATCTCCTCCACCCTAAACTCTTTTAGCTGTAGCTAAAATTCCTGGGAATTTATCCTAACTCACAAAGACATTCCCACCAACAGACCTGGTAAAAAGCTGCAAAAAGCCATCATTAATACAGAAATTAGCTAGATCCACAAACACACAAAAAGATTAAGCTGATCCTAACTTCCAAAACAAATCATCTGAGCCAGTGGTTCTCTACCCTTCTCCATTTGTGAACATCTAAATGTTTTCTAGCTGTAACACAGACCCAGTACCATCCAGCAATAATAACCTCTTTTTTTTCTTAGGCTTGTTACCACTGTCATGCATGTCTTGAGACCAGTCACTGACAAAGAGGGGATTTTAGCCCCAGGGTGGGCTATCCCCACTCAGGGAGTGCATTTGAAGTAGGGAGAGATGTTAATCAAATATCTTGAGAGCAGGTTGGAGTAAGGTAAAAGCTTTGAACTCTCACACACAGCCTTGCCTTTCCTCTGCACAGGCTGCACCACTGAAGCAGCAAAGCTTCAGGGGTGCCCTGTGCAGCCAGGAAATGTGGAAGAACAGGATCACATGCTGAAAGCCAGACACAGGCAGAGGAAAATGCCCTTTCCAGCTTTAAGAAGGATAAGTGGAATGGCTTACATCTGGAATTAATAGGTCTCTTGACTTAATGAAAATAGGCAAGGCATGTTTTGCATGCTAGGTTAGAGTGTTTTGATTTGTAATGAGGAAAGAAAGTGTAGAATATACTGTACACGTTCTCCCACAGGTGTGTGATGTGTGGGCTGGAAAAAATGGGCTAATTTTAGAACTTTCACCTTGTTAAATGTTTCTGGAGTTTAACTTTGTAATAGGAGACATGCTGATATTACGGTCCTTGGGCATTCCTCACCAGTGAGAAAGCAGAAGGAAATAGCCTGAAAATTCAGTGCTTAAAATGATAACTATAAATTATACTGTAACTTCAGTTCTTTAAAAATGCTTATTTTACTGGAGGATGTTGACCAAAGCTGTGTTTTTCTCTAAGGAAGAAATGCTGCAGTTCACCACAGTAAATCTGCATGCTGGCACTTAAGTACACGAACAACCATTACTTAGTCTATAAAATTCTTCTGTAATATTCAGTAACTTGTGTGCTGTTGAGATCTTAAAAATAAATCTTGGAAAACTATTCAAATTATTTGATTTTACATAGTATCCTTTAGTTCAACTTCTGTAACCTTCATTTACATGCTCACTGGTTAACTGTATGTTCAATGCTGAACATGAATGTACAATTATGTACTGTGTTTGTATCTTTACTAATTAAGAAACTAATTTTCAGACAGAAAAGAGCATGAAGAGTCACTTGAACGTAAAAAAGCTGTAAGGACGTCAATAATGGGGCAACATGGAAAATATCTCCTAAACAGAAGCTTAGTTTTTCTTTAGTGTTCTTCAAAATATAAAACCAAAATATCAAATGAACCAGCAAGGTAATTGACATGAGAAATTTATGTCAGCAGGTTTCAGATCATGGGCTTAATCAATATTACACAGACCAGCTCAGTGTTTTGGGTTCAAGCATTTATCCAGCCCTGTGACATCTGCATTCACAGATACCTGTGAAAAGATACCCAGAGGTTCATTTACCTCTTCAGTGTTTTGTGGCTAAAATCTTGGTGCTGAACTGCTCAAACTCTACAAATTTAGGAGCTGCAAAGTGTCCAGTAGTTTTATACAAAGCAAGAACCACAAAGCAACATTCACTATTTAACTCCATGCTAAGAAAGAGTGCAGATAATGAAGTGCAGTCACAATCCGAGCAGTAATAAAGTGGAAAAGGACACTATGTAAAAGGTAAAATCTTTTCTTTAGCTCAGTACAGTACAATCAAAGAGGAGATATATGTCACCAAGCAGCACTTCTGATCATGAAGTCCCTTTAAATGGTCCAATAGGGCCTATCCTGCAGCCCCATGGAAAGCAGATGCACAGCAATGACCCAGGGCCTGTGAGCGTTTGAAGCTGCTTTTGGTGCCATGTCCAAAGTTCACTGGTGTCACATCTGTCATGTGCCCCAGCTCTAAACCAGGCCCATAAAAAACATCAAGCATGAAAATGGTCAGCAGTCAGATGGGGCCTTTCCTGTGAATGAGGATAGTCAAGAATAGATTTGCCTAAAATTGTTTCAAGCCTAAGGAGTTCATGGAAAAAGGCCAGAGTTTACCAGAGCATTTGTCAGAAAATGGTACACCACTCTGAACATCTAACTCATAACTAATATATTTCTCTAATATATTACATATTAGAGAAAAATGTATCTAAAAGATAAAGACAGAGAAAGCAAGGCAGAAAATATAATTTTTCAAAATTTCTGACTCTTGCTAATTTTTTACATTACAGTTTTGCAACTTCTCCTTTCAAATCATTACATTAACTACATAAATCATATAAACATTTTAATCACTTACCACTGTGAAGACACGGTCATAAACAATTTTTTGATTTGCACAACATTTTTTATTTTATGCTTCCATAAGCCCCCAGAAGTTTCAGGAATACACACGGGACAATATTTAGGGGGAATAAATTTTAACAAACTAAGAGCTGTGAAGAATATTACACATATTTTGACTTTTAGGACCAGGGAGCAAGTTATGCCCATCTGATGAGAAATACACCATGTCCCTGAGAGGTTTCTCATTTACACCCCAAGAAGTGTTGAAAAAATATCTTTAATCTATAAATACCTACAAAGACATTCAGAAAACTAGCTACTGTATCTGGGCAATTTAGTGCTCATATATTTCAATAAATTATTCATCAGGATTTATTTTCCATAGCTAAGTATCACATATAAATTACTGATAAATGCTAGTGAAATCTGACAGCTGAAAACATCTGTCCTCCCATGCTTATACATCTTAATTCTCTTTCAGCTTGACTTTATTTCTCAAAACTAACTATGCCAAACGGCTTAAGGATAGAGCATATTTGATTGATGTCATGCAAACCAGAGCTGCATGGCACACTACACACTTAGAAAGGATGCAGAACATCGTTCCCAAGGCTGGAGTCATCTCAGTCAGAACACCAGCTCTTTATGCCTATGGCTAACAAATTTATCTTCTGAAATAAATGTATCTTTTGGACTTGGATCAATGCATGCCTTAATTAAAACCATGTTTCTGTATAAGCATCTAGCAAGAACACATGAAGGCCCTATTTAAATTGGAAGAGAACAGTATATAGCAGTATGGCTTTTAAAACTAACTGCTTCCAGGTGCAGAGAGAGTGGAAGTTTAGTGCTGTTTCCAACTTGATGCTTGGATGCCTTTGTTCTTGAAAGTGTAAGGTTTCTCTCATTCTCAGTTTTATGACTGCAGGTTTCTATGTTGCATAACACCCTATAATAGAGCACCAAAGGGCTTAGTTTTATTGTTTTGTTTCACTTTATTGACTGCATGTTTTATTCAGCTAATATGTGCCATGGAGGCAGGCAGTAACATCTCAATTACCATGCCAGGGCTCTTCCTTCTCTGTAAATGACCAGCTTCAATCTGCACTTTATTATATTCACATGCAGGTGTTAAAAGGAGAGGGAGGAGGGGTGAGGGAAGATGGAGTTGAAACAGACCTTTTAAAGCATTACAACTGGAAAGACCTTTTTTCCCAGGTAATCCTCTAAAGCTAAAGACATTTCAATATATGATATTCAGGCTGTGGCAAGCCACCAAGCACCAGCCACTATTGCATAGCAATGGGTGTGAGAAAGTTCAAATCTAAATAGAAACTCCTCCAGAGTTTGATCAGAGCTGGATCTGGCATTTTACTTTACTCATTTCTACTATTGTGCATCCCTGCTGGAGAGCCAAAGAGACTTTGGCAATGCAACAAGTATACAAGCAAGAATTTGGCACTTCCTAAAGCTTATTCAATGCCCTGAATATTAAAGCTTGTTTTACTGAGAAGGGGAATGCTGAACAGGATGACATTAGGAGTCTTCATGGTTCCTTTTTTAATGCCACTGGATTTTTTCATTCCCACAAGATTCCCACAAGGGCAAAGAGACAGACCAGCTTAACATTAGAGACAGATAAAATCTTTTCCTGTTAATCAAAAAGTATGCTGAGCTGGCAGGGCAATGGGTGGGAGGCTGTGAGAACAGAGGGGAGAAAATGAGAAAAAAGTAATCTGGAATTTTATTAATTATAGAGAAACAGGGCAATTCTTTGCAGGTGGAGATGTAACTGAAGTTAATTTAAAAAATCTCCCTTATTTTACCTGAAGAACACCAACTCTAATAATGCAGCAGTATCAATCAGTTCAGCACATGAGCCCAAGCCCTGCTAATGGACTTGAAAGTGTAAGGTCTGTTTTTCTGGCCATCGATAAATAAGATATCAATAGATACCAACAACTATCACAAATCTCCATCCCCAGAAACAGCAGACACTGAATACTGGATGCTGTGAGGAACAGCCCTTTGCCTTCCCATAGGAAGTGCCTGTGAGCCAGGAAAGGATTGCTCCTGTGAAGGCAGATACTGTGGCATTTTGTAGCTTCAGACAAGGAAATAATCTTTACAGTGTATCAGAGATTATTAATAAATACTTTACTTCAGTTGAATTGTTTATACTCCATTGTGAGCCTTCTGGAAAATCATGATAATTTCATCTTGTGTTTATAAAGAACTCAAATATTCAATATCTAACTGAGTTAAAGGCAACTGGAAACAGCTAGATGTATTCACAGGGATACTTTGGGCCAATTTGACAACAATGAGAAAGAATGATTTCTTTTTAGCCTGGTATAAAGGGTAGCTTATTGCACAGACCTTTCCCTGTCTTCAAAGGGCAAAACCCTGGCTCAGCTTTTCCACATTTCTCCCACATCCTGACCTTAGTATTAAAAGCAAAGCCATACAGCTCAGCCCAATGCCAACATTAATCCCCTATATAAGGCACTTGAAGACGGTTGCTCTATTCTGACTACACACAGAGAATTTACTGGGTGGGGAAACACTTGGCAGACCAATCCTGCAAGATGTGTGTGTTTCCTGCAAGGTACTACCATCCTATGGTGACACCAGGCATCAGCATTTGGGCTGACACCTCACAGGAGCAGAGCATTCCCTGGGTCACCAACCCCCAGGGCTGATCCTTAAGTCTGTGTGGAAACTAGATGGGAAACTTTGCTGACTCCTAACAGCTCCAGTTGGTTATGTCATACTGAGCTTGAGAAATTTTCCACCTCCCAATTCCTTCTTTCTTTAGTTCATAGCAAGTATTGGGACAAGTACCTGTGGTGGCAGCTCTGTGATCAAAAACCATCCAGCTTCAGGTGTAGAATAAGCTGCCTGACCCCAGAAGGAATGATTAAAAATTGCTCTTAGCAGCAGGCCAAAAGTCACTCCTTCCTTCCTTTGGGATGCAGATTCTAAATCTGTCAGAGAAAAGAAAAAGGGAGCAGGCTGCAGAGTCCTGGTAGGACCAGGCATGGGCCAGCAGCTGCTCTGGTGTCCATGGGCAGAATGTGCAGGCTGAGCAGCCAGGAGAGGTGCAGCAGCACTGGCAGGGTCTCATCCCCCAAGCCCTGTCCCACACAGCTGCACAGATCCTGTTAGACTTTATTCTTATTTATGAGTATTTATTGAGCATCATCAGCAAGCCTGGGACTGTACAAGGGACAGAGAGAATCCCTTCCCAAAAATGGCAACAATCAGGCTCTGTGGGAACCTTGAAATTCACCCAAATTAAAAGGCTTCAGTCTCCAGGCTGTTAATTTAGCACATATCAGGAGCAATAAATTCACTCAGAAAAAGATCCAGAAGTCAGTGACATTTTGGTCTCTGACAGTTTGCTCTGAACTAGAAGTTAGAAGTCAAAGACCAAAAGGTAAATACATTTTACCTGCAAGCCTCCAGTTTCCATTTTTGCAAAATATATTAAAATACAGTTAATACCTTTGATATGCTGATACGATTTCTTCCATGACTTTTATGGCCACATAAAGATAGTGTCTTTGACAGCTGAGCTCAATGCTTTCCTGGCATAAATCAGTGTCACAACACCAAAGCCAATACAATGATACACAGAATGATATGGAGCTGTATGTGTAATTATTTTCTAAATGGGGAACAGGATAGGAGAGCAGGGCTTAATGATCCAACACGATTATTTCCTGCTGAAAGAAAAAAACTATCATTCAGATTGTACATAGTACATATTAAATTATTGTTATTGAACTTCCATGTTAAATCCCCAGTAATCTGAGTTCTGCTCTGTGGTGGAAACTGTATTGCAGCTCTGCTACTGATAACATCATAAATACAGCATTATAATAACTAATGCTGCCCTCCTATGACACACTGCAAATTAAGAACATTATTAACAAAACCTGAAGTGGATGCATATTTCAAGTCTTGCTAGATGAAAATGTACTTTCTCCCTGGTTTACTCCCTTGACTATATCACAAAAACACATTTTTCAGCTCTGTACAACCATACTGTAAGCTTTTAATATTATACTAAATGAAAAATCTGTTATTGTCTTTGGGGGTTGACTCTGTCTGGACCCTGGGTGCCCACTAAAGCCACACTGTCACTCCCCTCCTCAGTTGCCCAGGGGAGAGAAAATACAACTAAAGGCTCCTGGGCTGACACAATGACAGGGAGATCACTCAGCAATTACCATCATGACCTCAACTTGAGGAAAAATTAATTTAATTTATTACCAATCAAATCAGAGTAGTATAATGAGAAATAAAACGAGATCATAAAGTCACCTTCCCCAACCCCTCGCTTCTGGCAGAAGCCACTCCTGTAGCCCCCCACCACAAAACCTTGTCTCAAAGACACAACACATTCCACACCTCACCTCTGTAAAATATTAAAAATTACCACTGAAATCCACATTCATCCACAATCTTCACTTGAATCAACAAAAAAGAATTTCCTACACCACAATCAAAATGATGTAACACAGAATGTAACACAGAATGAAAGTGGGCAAGTGACACACAACTCATCCCTCCACCACAATTAGAACACCAACAATTCCCCACAACCCTTCTGCTCTTTAACATTGTCTGCTGGATGTTTTGCCTGTTATCTCTCCCAATTATTGCCCTTATCTTGGTCCATGAGCCTTTTGCTCTATTTTTTCTCCCCTGTCCAGCTGAGAAGGGGAGTGATAGAGCAGCTCTGGTGCCATCCACCAGGGCCAACCCACCACATGTATCCTAC